>NC_080086.1:39632540-39960596 GCF_950005125.1 Chionomys nivalis
TTGAAGCCGGAGAGATGGCTTAGTGATTAAGTCCACTAGCTGCTCTTGTAGAGAATGTCCAGCAGATCTGATGTCCTCTTCTGACCACTATAGTCACTGCATACACAGGTGCTTATAAAAACATGTAAGCAAAAGGCAATCCTGTACAATAAAGGAACTTCTGGAGGCATCACAATTCCTGACTTCAAACTCTACTACAGAGCTTCAGTACTGAAAACAGACTGTTATTGTCATAAAAACAAACAGGAGGACAAATGGAACCAAATCAAAGACCCGGATATGAATTAACACACTCATGAACACCTGATTTTTGGCAAAGAAGCAAAAAATATAAAATGGAAAAAATAAAGAATATTTAACAAATGGTGCTGGCATAGCTTGATATTAATGTGTAGAAGAATGAAAATAGATCCATATTTATCACCATGCACAAAATTCAAGTCTAAATGAATCAAAGACCTCAACATAAAGCCAACCACACTGAACCTCATAGAAGAGAAAGTGGAAAGTACATTTGAACACATTGACACAGGAGACCACTTTGTAAATATAACCTCTGTAGCACAGACACTGAAAGAAACAATTAGTAAATGAGACCTCCTGAAACTGAAAAGCTTCTGTAAAGCAAAGGACACAATCAACAAAACAAAACGGTAGCCTACAGAATGGGAAAAGATCTTCAATAATCCCACATCAGACAGAGGAATGATCTCCAAAATATACAAAGAACTCGAGAAATTGGTCATCAAAAGAACAAATAATTCAATAAATATGGAATAGAGACCTAAACAGAGAACTCTCAACAAAGGAATCTAAACTGGCTGAAAGACACTTAAGGAAATGCTCAACATCCTTAGTCATCAGAAAAATGCAAATCAAAACAACTCTGAGATTCCATCTTACACCCATAAGAATGGCCAAGATCAAAAACACTGATAACACCTTATTCTGGAGATGTTGTGGCGTAAAGGGAACACTCCTACATTGCTGGTGGGAATGCAAGCTGTGACACCCCCTTTTGGATATCAGTATGGTGATTTCTCAGAAAATTAGGAAATAGTCTGCCTCAAGACCCAGCAATAGCAAGCACTTTTGGGTACACACCCAAAGGATGCTCAATCATACCACAAGGACATGTGCTCAACTATACTCATGGCAGCATTGTTTGTCATAGCCAGAACCTGGAAACAACTTAAATGCCCCTCGACTGAAGAATGGATAAGGAAAATGTGGTACATTTACATAATGGAGTACTACATAACAGAAAAAAATAACGACATATTGAAATTTGCAGGCAAAGGGATGGAGCTGGAAAACATCATATTGAGTGAGGTAACCCAGATCCAGAAAGACAAATATCATATGTACTCACTCAAAGGTGGCTTTTAGACATAAAGCAAAGAAAACTAGCCTACAATTCACAATCCCAGAGAACTTAGACAATAATAAGGGCCCTAAGAGAGACATACATGGATCTACATGGGAAGTAGAAAAATACAAGATCTTCTGATTAAATTGAGAGCATGGGGACCATGGAAAAGGTTGAAGGGGAAGGAAAAGGAAGGGAGAAGAGCATAGAAAAATTTATAGCTCAATAAAATCAATAAAAAAAGTAAATATTAAAAAGAATAGGTAGGCAAATATTCAAGTACACAAGAAATAGATCTTTAAATCCAATCAAGTTGGCCATAAGATAATCTTTCACACTAGTTTTTGCATTATGGTTGTTGCAAAGGTCTTCATGTCTGCATACTAATGATATAATTTAGTCATTCTTTAAATATGAGTTAATTCAGCAAAGTTAGATTTTAGGTGAGAAACCATAGGAGAGCTAAGTATATTTGAGACTTAACTGTAAGGATCTTTAAGTAGCTGAATTCAGATTTGACTTTTGTAATTAAATACATTGGCCTGGGTTTGGGTGAAAAAGAGGTAATTAAGAGGGACTCTGCAGATGCTTTTATATATAATTCATTAGCCATACCATATGTCAGACAAAATAGAGCTATAAATGCAATTCTTTGAAATGAATCTACAGATGAAAAAAACAAAAGCAGATTATAGAATTCCAGCAAGGGTAAATTGTCCTGTTTTCTAATGGGACAGTTGACAGCCACAGTCAGTCACTCCTTTTAAATGTAAGCAGGCTTACGAGGAAACTGAGTTCTTGAACCAAGTCCTAGAAACTGCTATTAACAGTAACAGAATGACACTTTCACCTACATTTCAACTCAATATTTATTTACATTTTCGTATATGGGTAATTCTGGCAGGGTTTGAGGCACTACGAGGGATAATGGGCTTAATATATGAGTTTGGAAGAGAAGAACTGGGTCAAAGTCATGCTAATGACATGTAATTGGTCTGCTGTTATTTGGGTAATTCAAGATGCTAATGGCAGCAGGGTAGAAAGTATATGAACTATGACAGGGCTTGGTGACAACTTAAGATTTCCCTTTGCTTAGTTTTTACAGATTAAACTATTCCAGTAAATAAATACTGCTTTTCAGGAGTTTATGCATGCAACCTTATTCTGACATGCATTAAATTAGCCACAGATATAGAGAACATTAATAATGTTGTATAGTCATATATTGAATATATTTGACAAGTAGGATATGTTTTGTGATTTTGGTTGCATTTTAGAAATGCAAAATAGTCTTTTGTCCACACATGTTCAAACTTGTTGCATATTTAATGTGGAACATATATTTTTAGAACATATGAAAATGCATGCAGTAAAAACTTGGCATAATCTTGTTTCAAGTTGTTCAATGGTTTAATTATTATATAGATCTCATCATGTTCACAACACTACTAATTTTCAGATAGAAAGTATTACCTAAGGCTATTAACTACCTCTAAAGAACATTGCAGTGTTTAATTTCCTAGGAATCACTAAAATTAATATTGCTCTAATTTTCATAGAAAATGGGCACACTATGTCTTTCAGTCTTTCTGACTTCCTAAAATATTATTCAAATTATATTTTTCCATAACTGTAAGTGGTTTAAGTGTGGATTTAGAGGCTTGATATTTTTCATATAAAGAATTTTAGTTCTATACAAAAATCTCAAAATTCCGTATAACAGCTGCCATTTTGTTTTGGGCTTTCCAATACACTCATTTCAGTTCTCATGTGAAACAACTTTTTATACCACTAATGGTAACCTTTTTCTCTCTGAAACTCAGTATTTCTTAGGTATTCAGACTGTTTTTAATATTATCAGAAACACTTTGTACTGTTTATTTTATCAATTTGTCCCTTAAGAATTATTTGTGAGACTATGCGGAGAGAAGTACTCATCATGCTAAGTTAATGAAAGATTATTATCTTTAGAAATCATACAAGGAAAAGTTTTGTTAAATCAAAGCATGACAAAAGCTATGTGAACACAGATTAACTATAGGAGGAAATAAGCTATGAAAATCTGAAATACCTGTCACCTTGAAATGTGCTCTCCAGTCATCTCCTGCGTCACTAATTTGATTTTGAATAAGGGTAATGTGAGTTCATTTACAAAATAAGAAAACTGGGGTTAGATTGGTTGTTCAATTGTCAAGAACACTTTCTAATCTTGCAGAAGACCAGGTTCCATTTTCAGCACCAGCAGGGTGGCTCACAACCACCTAAAACTCCAGGTCCGGGGACATCTGATGCCCTCTTCTGACCTCTGAGAGTATTACATTCATGGGGTGCATATAAAAATGTATATAAGCAAAACAGCCGTACACACAAAACTTTAAAAAATAGATCTTTAAAAAGTAAGAAAACTTAGCTTTGATGAGGTACCTAACTCTTGATTCTTACCAGGGCAGAGGAGGGCTCAGAGAAACAATTAGTCTAATCCTTTAATACACAGGATTTGCAGAGGCATGAGTGACAGGTACAGCAAATACCAGTCTCTGATTGTCAGATTTCAGAATACATTAAAATAACACATTCAAAAATGCTCACTTTGTATCTGAACTATCTATCGACAGTGTTGTCTGTGGCATATACATTAAGGAACTTTCTTGTTTTATATTCAACCATCACTATCACAGCAAACTTTCCAAGTTAAATGGATTGCTCGTCTAATCTTTATAAGAAATCTCAATATGTGAACTGCACCCAACAGACAAAGGCCATTTAAAGAAACCTAGTAAACATACACATCAAAACAAGATCAGCAAGTAACTTCCTTTTCAAGAATCTGCTTAGAAAAGCTCAAGGGCAATAAAATCCATTGTGACTCAAATCCCACTTCATGAAAATGTGTATCTATAACACACAAAAGCAATACCGGACAAATGCAAGGACAATGTGGATATTATGGAAAAGCAAGCATGGCTTTGGGATGCCAGAAACATGGGACCGGTCCCACAATTTCTAAACTCAGATTAAAAGGTATAAAGAATAAAGTTAAAAGAGGAAACATAGCTGTAGTAGTTTGAAAGTAACTGGCCCCCATAGTGACACTATTAGAATTGTGGCTTTGTTGGAGTAGGTAGGGTCTTTTTGGAGGAAGCGTGTCACTTCTGGGGTGGGCTTGCTGTCTTCTACGCTCAAGATACGCCCATTGCCTCACTTCTTTTCTGCCTAACGTCCAAGATGCATCTCCCTCTTCACTCTTGGCTTTTTTCTCCAGAACCATGCCCGACTGCATGCTATGATGCTTCTCCATGATGATAATGGACTAAACCTAGGAAACTGTAAGCCATCCAATTAAATCTTTTACTTTATAAGAGTTTCTGTGGTCACAGTGTCTCTTCACAGCAATAGAAACTGTAACTAAGACACTAGCTGATTTTTTTTAAAATGACATTACCATTGAAAATTTGTTGCTAGACTTCAAATCTATGTAAAAGAAAGAAAGAGAGACTAATTAGTCAAGCCAAGGAAAGACACCACATATTCACGTATGTAAAGCAATTGCAACTAGAAAGATCTGTGAATGAGAAGAGACTTGTGGAGAAAGAGATGAACACAGTCTCCCAAGTTTAAGAAAACAGATTCATTTAGATTTTTATTCTCCATGTTTTGAGGCATGAAAAGGAAAAACTATCAGTGGAAAATTTATGGAGAAGGCAGTTTTATCACCTATTAGAAAGAAGAGTCTGCTTTAAAAATAAATCCCTCCAAGTTTTTCAGAAATTAGAATTATGGAATTAGTCCACCACCCAAATTAATTACAGATAATGCCATTTTATGTTATATTAAAAACAAACTTCTCTTTGCTGCAATATTTTGTTGGGAGGAAGCTAATACTTATACTAGATTAAATTTCATTACTAATCTCAAATGGTTGAATATTATAATAGCATTCATTATACATTTTTCTGGATAATTGTGCTTAAAGCAAATAATTTCTCTTCCACATGCTCTTTTTAATTTTTTTGTGAATATATATATGTATATATATACATATACATATATACACACACACACATATATATTATATGTGTGGTGTGTCTTTATGTGAATACAGAAGCCAGAGGAAAAGCTTAGTTACTGTTCTTCTGTAAACACCCAACTTTTTCTTGAGACAAGTTCTCCTGGCCTAGAGATCTTGGAGTAGGCCTTGCTGGTTGGCCAGCAATAGAATTACAAGTGCATGTGACCACCTAGCTTTTTTATTTGTACTTTGAGGATCAAACTCAGGCCCATAGGCTTGAAAAGCAAGTACCTGAGTGACTATGGCATCTCCTAAGGCACCCCACTCTATTTTTCTCTTTAAAACTTTATAATCCTTAGTGACAATGATGAGGTTTTGTTTGTTATACTCAAAATAACTTTTACAACACCCTCTACCTTAAGATGACTCATGATGAATTTAAAATTATCTGTCATGTCTTTAGATGAAAAATAAATATAACAATTTTTGAAAGAATTCTAGAGCTTTAGTTTAGTGTAGGAATATAAGGAAATATTTATATCCAAGGATTTCAATGGAATAGATCTCTGAAAATTTGAGAAATCTGCTCTACAATTTAATAATAATGGTACCATTAACTAAGAGTATCTTGAACAAAGGTATCCCTAAAGCGTACACTAAGAATATTATCAGATTCACACTAAGTTGGAGTGTGAAATATTCATTTCTAAACTAGACATTTTAGCTGAACTATAATATCTTGTCTTTGTCACAGGTGATGGAAGAACTGATGCAATAGGTGTCGCTGTGGGTATTTGGTGGTAAGTGTTGGACTCAATTTTAAGTCTTCCAATACCTCAGAGGATGACAGGGTTATGGGGCAACTTAACCCACCCAAGGATAGAATCAAAAGTCACTGTCCAGCTGATGCAGTTGTTGAAAGGAAAGGTTTCCTTGAATTCCCCACAGCGTCAAAGTTATGAATGGGTTATTACACAGTTGCAGAGAAAGGAACAGAAGGTCAAAGTCTTGAGAGCATTATGGAGCCCAAGGGTTTATAGAGGTAAGACTTCCGTTGTTATTTCCTATTTTCAGGTACTTCTTTTTTTTTCTTTTTTTTCTTTTTTTATTAATTAATTTATTTAATTATTAAAGATTTCTGCCTCTTCCCCGACACCACCTCCCATTCCCTCCCCCTCCCCCAATCAAGTCTTCCTTCCTCCTCAGCCCAAAGAGCAAGCAGGTTTCTCTGCCCTGTGGGAGGTCCAAGGACCACCCACCTCCATCCAGGTCTATTAAGGTGAGCATCCAAACTACCTGGGCTCCCACAAAGCCATTACGTGCAATAGGATCAAGAACCCATTGCCATTGTTCTTCAGTTCTCAGTAGTCCTCATTGTCCATTATGTTCAGCGAGACCGGTTTTGTCCCATGCTTTTTCAGTCCCCGGCCAGCTGGCCTTGGTGAGTTCCCGATAGAACATCCCCATTGCCTCAGTGTGTGGGTGCACCCCTCGCAGTCCTGAGTTCCTTGCTCGTGCTCACTCTCCTTCTGTTCCTCCTTTGGATCGTGAGACTTCAGTCCAGTGCTCCAATGTTGGTCTCTGTCTCTGTCTTCTTTCATCGCCTGATGCAGGTTAATATTCAGGGGGATGCTTATATGTTTTTCTTTGGGTTCACCTTCTTATTTAGCTTCTCTAGAATCACAAATTATAGTCTCAATGTCCTTTATTTATGGCTAGAAACCAAATATGAGTGAATACATCCCATGTTCCTCTTTTTGGGTCTGGCTTACCTCACTCAGGATAGTGTTTTCAATTTCTGTCCATTTGTATGCAAAATTCAAGAAGTCATTGTTTTTTACTGCTGAGTAGTACTCTAATATGTATATATTCCATACTTTCTTCATCCATTCTTCAATTGAAGGACATCTAGGTTGTTTCCAGGTTCTGGCTATTACAAACAATGCTGCTATGAACATAGTTGAGCATATACTTTTGTTGTATGTTTGGGCATCTCTTTGGTATATTCCCAATAGTGGTATTGCTGGGTCGAGAGGTAGGTTGAACCCGACTTTCCTGAGAAACCGCCACACTGCTTTCCAAAGTGGTTGCACAAGTTTGCATTCCCACCAGCAATGGATGAGAGTGCCCCTTTCTCCACAACCTCTCCAGCAGAGGCTATCATTGGTGTTTTTGATTTTAGCCATTCTGACAGGTACTTCTATAAAATCAAAGGGAAAGGAAGTGAGGAAGTAGTCTCATCTGCATGTGCTCTTTGAGTATCATTTTGGTGGAACCTCCACTAGCCATGCGCAAATTAGCAGCAAGATGAGTGCTTTGGTTCTTTTTCTCTGCCCTGCTCCCATGTGCTATTTCCTCAAGCCTGAAAGGACAGTGCTTAGTGCTCTTTGTGACTCCTGAACTAGGGAGGTTCCCTTGTAGTGGTCAGTCCCCATGTTCTTCCATTTCTTTCCAGTTCCACCAGGAAGTTCATCACTGCAGCTAACACTTGAATTGCCTGAGTCTACGCTGTGTTTTGCTTTTGTAAAATGCAATTTGTGTTAAAAAAAAACCCTCTATTTTGTACATTAATTAACTAAATCCTGATGGATAGAAAACATGATATATTCCTATAGCAACCAAAAAATTGACAGTAAGAGTTAACTTAGGTTGTAACTGATTCCATTATAAAGTTACTAATGTTGGAACATTATATTTTGGTGGTGAAGTTATTTTACAGCAAAATAAACTGCCTTTTTTTGCAAAGTAAGAAATAAAACAAAGAATCTTCCGAATAAAGAAGGCTTAGATGTTATCTCCAATGATCAAAATTTACAATGTACAATAACTGAGAGAATTATTTTTCCTTGGCATTGGTTCAAGTAATTTCTTTCCTATTTACTTTCAAAGCTACAGTCTTTTTGTAATAGGAATGTAAATATCAATATTGCTTCCTTAAGGATACAACTGACAATGCACCTTAAAAACAGGGACATAAATAAAGATAGAAGGTGAGGGGTATGGATTAGATATTCGTTTACCAGAACCACACCTGCAGGCTTTTCCATTTTCAAAATCACACTGAGTCTCAGTTTTCTCATCTGTATAAATCAGGTTGTGTTACATCTAATTGTCACATACTAGTAAGGTGTCCATAACAGTCTGTCAGTCATGGCTTCCAGCCTCATTGGCTGTATCTCAGGTATTTTTGTCATTCTTGGCTTCCAACCTATATTAAATCTGCTAACCCATACAGAGAAGTAGTCCATCACATAACTGCCCAAGAAAACACCTTCTAGTTTTAAAAGGAAGAAGTTACTTTTGATAGTGTTTCCACATTTATCTGGAATTGCCTTAAAATTCCTTAATTGAATGAAAAGGCATTCATCCTTGTAATTTCCTGGTCATGAATCTAGGAGAACAACTTCTACAGCAGAATTATTTTCAAAACCTTGCATAAGCGACTCTTGGAATAATCTAAGTACTCAGAGGGTCAGTGATGAGACTTTTGAAATGTCATGTTTAAAGAAATGTAGTTTATAGTCTTCTTTTTGCATGTAAATGAAAAAATATCAAATTATTATTTAGTGAGGGCTAATCTGTTCTAGGAGAATATTCACATCACTCCTCAGATTCACACACAGTTATTAATCCATAGTCTATTTAAATGTAACTTCCATTTTTGGAATCATCATATTAATCTGGAATAAAATGGTTTGCACTTTCATTTGGGTTCTTTTCATAAGTCACCAAAGTAGGCATCAGATGGCCCTGAGTAACATTGTTTCAATCACTGGTCCTATTAGAGTCTGTATCCATTTCCAAAACAAATTATTTTTTTAAAATTAATTAGTCATTCCCTTACCATGAAGACATGAACATGTTCATAGATCATGGAAATAAAATTATCTTATAAATACCCTAGCATTCATGTGTAATCTCACTATAAACACAAGGACAGAAGCTCTTTATCTGAGTAGAGGAAGCTCAGAGAGAAAAGAGCAGGTCTTCATCACTAAGGACTTTTCCAATGCTGATGCGGTTGTTAGGAATCTTTTACTTTCCATATTACTTATTCGACTTTTGTGAATCCCTTACTAATAGTATAAAACTACATATAAAGATATGGAAATCATAAGGCACAGTTACTAGCCACATAGCACACAGGAGTCTCATAAGACGTGGATGCTGGACACAAACCAATATTTGCTTAATCTAAAACCTCTATTCTAAAATATAATATTGTGACTGGTTCGTGTTCTATATCTTAAACAGTGAGATATAAGACATTGTGGGGGGACAGTGAGCTAGGAATGTGTTCTTGTATAACATATTCGTAGAAAGTCTCTATGAATGCATAGCTAGAAGCTGGAATGACAAGAACTAATCAACAAAATGATAAATATGATGAATACAAGTCACCTTTAACCTCCACATAATCTCAAGCACTCACCAAATGGGAAACTTTCACCATCTGATCCACTGTCCTCAACACTTACATATAAACTAAGGGGAACATCACAAGCATGCTAGTGTCAAGAAAGAACAAAATAAGGGCACATGATGTCAAGGATCACACTGGAATGAAACAGCAATAAACAACATGACCCTGAGATGCAGAATTTGGTTCAGGTCTGATTACTACTTTTCCTTTTCCTTTAGACTCACAATTTTGTAATCAAAATTGACAAATTCCCTACTTGGCAAAATGAATGGTTTAAATATTTCCAAAAATGTAGACCTGTGTAGATTCCAAAAGAGGCAGGTGAAGCAGTGGTGCCCTTAACAATAGATTCTTTATATTTATATTCAGTCATTCTATTAATGAGTTTGATCAGCTTCTGAACTTGGAGATAAGGAGAAATATCTTTGTGGGAGTATCCTGTATTCTCCATCCCTCTGTTTTCTCTCTTTCTCTATATTTCTGCTTGGAATAAAACCTGGAGCTGCTTATAGGCTCTGTAGATACTCTGCCAGTATTCGACCCACTCAGCCCCAGAGACTATGTTTCCTAAATGTGAATATCAAGTCCTTAGTAAACACATTTTTAGGCTTTATTCCTGTGGGTTTTAAAGCACAGCTTCTAATTTTGGCAGGGATTACTAGATGCAAACATGTAAACCACAGTTAAAACAGAGGTTTTAGTCATATATTGTGTACTTATCTCCATTAACAGGCATCTTTGAAGTATGTGATGACATAGAGTATTTTTCAGATTGACTAGCATCACTTTGATAATCTTATTGGTGATTAGGATATCAAAGTGTCAACCAGCAGAGAGTCAGCTCTACTTAGGGTGTCTTATTCACAACTATACTACAGAATCCAAACAGGATGTCAATGAGCTTCTGAAAACGTTCTAGAACATGTTCTTTTTATTAAACTGGATATTTATATTTGACACAACGTTCACATTAATAAAGATATGCTTCTACCTATATTCTGACCTAAGAGGCAATATGTTGCTCAGGTTGGGACATGTATTTGAAACCCTGTCACTGGAGATTTTGTGACATGATTTGAAATACAAAATTATGAAAATTTAATTTATAGAATTGTTAGCATTAAGTGCTAGAGATCAACAGTTAAGTGTGCACAGTGCACACAAGTCTGATTGTCTGCACTTACATTGTTCATATATAAGGGATCCAACACACTTGTATGCTTCTGCAGAACATCTCAATCTTGTATACAGAATACACACACATATGTGTGTGTATCTCACATAGATGTACATGTATGCATATAATCACTAATAAAATATTCCAAAAGAAAACAACATCAGGTTTAATATAATATTAGCAAATAATTTATCAGTATATTCAATGTGTAATGAGTACGTATACACAAATTTCTGTTTGTCTCTTTAAGTGTTTTCACAGAATAACATATGGTGAAAAGAGGGGCCAGAATTCCAATGGCACATTAGTAGTTAAGACCTGGATAGATGGGGGAGGACCTTGAACTTCCCACAGGGCAGGGAATCCGGACTGCTCTTCAGACTGGAGAGGGAGGGGGAATGGAGTGGGGGGAGGGGGAGAGGAATGGGAGAAGGGGGAGGGAAATGGGAGGCGGGGAGGAGGAAGAAATTTTTTCAATCAAAAATAAATAAATAAATAAGAAAGAAAGAAAGAAAGAAAGAAAGAAAGAAAGAAAGAAAGAAAGAAAGAAAGAACATGGCCATGTATAAGTGGAGGCTACTAGTTAGTTCCTAGCTGCTTAGCTCTGAAATAAACACACAGAAACTGTATTAATTAAATCACTGCTTAGCTCATTAGCTCTAGCTTCTTATAGACTAACTCTTATATCTTAATTTAACCCATTTCTAGTATTCTGTGTATCTCCATGAAGCTATGGTTAACCAATAAAGTTCCAGCATCTGTCTCTGGCAGGGCTACAAGATTTCTCTTTGACTCTATCTCCTTTCTCCCAGCATTCTGTTTAGCTTTCCCCACCTAGTTCTGTTCCCCTATATCTCTGTTATAGGCCCAAAGCAGTTCCTTTATTAACCAATGGTATTCACAGCACACAGAGGGGTCCCACATCAGCCATGGGATATTTAGTTTCATTATTTCTGACACAAAGTATTATAGTATACATCACTATTCCTATATACTCAAATACAAAAATAACATAATAATCTAATATTTCACAAATAGAGTTACCCAAATTCAATGACTGGACAATTTTGAGAGTGAATAGTAATATAGACTTTGAGTAACTGGACTATGCAGGATCATCCACTGTGAAAACGTAACACTTTGGTCTGAGGCACTGTTATAAAAGACATTGTGTATGTGGAGACAAATATCTAAACCTATGTTTTCTGCTCAATATTGCTGTAAAACTACTGAAGACTTAAAGTCTGCAGTTAGAAATAAAAGACAATGCAATGAAGCTATGACAATCTGTTACCATTTTTGCTTGTTTTCATTCTTATTTAAAGAAATATTTCATTGATACTCTAAGAAAGATCTAATCTATATGAGACGTAGAAAAAAAACACCTGGGGATTGGGTGCCCACCCCTTATTTTGTTTGTTCTCCGCTGCACATGATTCTCGCTGGACCCCTGCCTTCTAAGTCTCCCTTTATCCCAATTATTAAAATTATATTCCTTTGGAGGTGGGTGGTCCTTGGACCTCCCACAGGGCAGAGAAACCTGCTTGCTCTTTGGGCTGAGGAGGAAGGAAGACTTGATTGGGGGAGGGGGAGGGAATGGGAGGTGGTGGCGGGGAAGAGGCAGAAATCTTTAATAATTAAATTAATTAATTAATAAAAAAAATCAGCAAGAAAAAAAAACTAAAAAAAAAAAAGCAGTTAATGATGTCACATGTCTGTAGTCTCAGTACCTGGGATGTTGAGGCAGGAGGATCACAAAGTCAAAGCCAGCCTTGGATACATAGTGAGACCCAAAACCAGCCAAGCCAAACCAAACAAACCAATGAAAAAAAGAAAAAAACAGTTCACCCAATGAGAACTAATTTCCAATTTCTTTATTTTTCTCAGCCAAGAAAGCCTTAACTAAGTAATATTTTAATAAGCTAACAGTGTTTATAAATCTTGTACTGTTCGAGGAGAAATAGAACTAATCTGGAGGATTTATATGATAAACTTGCTTATTGATGTCATTGCCAGGATCATCAAATAAGTAAAGACACTGCTGCCCTAAATCCCAGGGACTTGGGCAATGAGTTCTGCTTTTATCCTTTCCAATTTTCAGGTGCAGCCTGTCTTCACTTCTAAAATCTAACCATCTGACCAGCTTTTGTTGTGTTTGTTCACTTTGGACTATTTTTCCAAATTCGTGTGATTCTGCTATTGATTAAAGGTCCCATAACCCAAAAAAAAAAAAAATTATATTCCTTGTTTTTGAGCTGGTCTGGTTAATTCTGACTACCAGTCGACCACGCCCCTTCAACGATGGGTAATTCTTTCTACAGCTTGGGTCAAGTGTTGGTGACATAGTTATGCTCACTTTGGAAGACAAACTAGGAGTTGTATGCAAATAAATTTATAGTTGAATACTTTCTCCAAATTGAAGATACATATGTAGCCATGATAAAACTGTATGTTACCACACATCCTCTATAATTCTGTTAAAAAGACAACCAAAAGGCCTTGGATTATTCTGAAGGAAAACATCATCTTGTGTTTCTAGATTGACTTAAGAAATAGTCCTCTGAACACAACCCATTGTCCTTGATCTATCCACGTTCCCCTCTATCTGCTTCTTCTGGTTCAGTGTTTGCATTTCAGTGGCAACCCCAGGCTTCATGTCAAGGAACAATCTTTCCGGGACTCCCACTGTCATACACCATTGGAGAAATACCCTCACCTGTGCTGACTTGCGTACACTTCCTGTGTAGATTTGGTTTTTAACTGCTTCTTCTCCTTTTCAAATTTATTCACTAAATATTTCCATATGCTTTATTTCTCCTGACATTGCTAACTAAGTATATGGCATTTATAAAGGGGAATCTACTAATATTCTATGAATGGAAATTAACATCAAAATGTTTGTTGTTATGAGAATGTCTCTCTAGCAAGAGCATTATTTAACCTAAGATTAGTAAGATAATGTTATTAAATACATTTTATGAGACTTTTGGCATAATTCTTATTTACTTATATAAATCAGCATTGTATTTTACGTGATAGATTGCTATAATGAATGATATATCAATATATACAATAAGTAAGATGGTTAGATATTGGCATTATAGTATGTTAAAAATTTTACAGTAATCAAAATCTGTAGGAGATTTAGGCAGTATGTTAAATTAGTTGCCTATTAAATGACTTTCTAGTCAATAGAATGAAGTTTTATGACTTCAGTGCTTAAAAGAAATAATAAGATTTATCTTCTGATGGGGGAAACTTCATATCCCACATAATATTTTTGAAAATATTTCTATTTACAGTAGAGAGACACAGAAATACATCTTCAGATAGAAATGCTTAGCTTTAATTTTTGATCTTGCAATTCAAGGAAAGATAAACAGATTTAATTTAGAAGTGCAAGACAAATATCATCAAAAGATAAAATAAATTTTAGATGCGAAAGTTGTGTTTCTAATGGCACTCTAGATTATCTCCAGATAGCAGTGAGCAGTAATGGGGAAACTGTTATAACTACTTGCCATGATACCACCTGTCTCTAAGTTGGCACCATCTACATGCAATTTAAAACTACAGCAAAAACAAACTTACAGACAAAAGTTTTCTTTAACTATTGAGAGGACTCGTAGTTCACTTTCTATCATTTATATTTAACAATATAATGTCATTAGCATATGAAACTTCAAGAGCTCAACTTCTCCATAGTAAAATGCAAGAGTGGAAGGCAAGGCCAGAGAACTCCCTTTGCAGTCAGTGTGCAGAGGGCCATCTTTGGATGCATCCTAGGCTGTGGTTTACTGACACTGATAATGTCTGCAGCTCTTCCATCACTCAGAACAAAATAACTAGCCAACTAGCCAGGAATAAAAACAGTTGAGAAAGAACATAATTCTACATTAGAGAAAGTGACTCTGTATTGTGGAAGAAGGGTGCAATGCATTTCTTAAGCTTGTCACTGAACTTTGCAAAACATATAAAGAGTTATGTGAAAAGATTAAAAAATCACAAGCTAAACAAAGCTAAAACAAAGAATAAATTTTGCCTTCAGTTTTTGGAGATTTTTCTGACTAATCAAATTACAATGTGTTCTTTTCTTTGAACTTAAATGTGGTGTTGAGTTCTGATGTGGGAGGGTTGTGATTGTGTAGTTCATGTAAAAATGTAATGTATATAGGTTGTTAATGGATAATCATTAATAATAATCAAGCTTGTAGTCATGTTAGTTAGATTTTCTAGATATGCATAGATATATTTCAGATAGGCATTCCTCATATCTTTCAAAGACTACAGAATATGGCATTTAATGTTTTAATAACTTAGGGCTTTTCATGACAATGAGACACATCTGCTCCTGGCAGCACCAATCTACTTTAAGAGGAAGATGGGCATTGAAGAGGCTCCTTATGGAGTTGGTTAGCCATTTGGGCAAGAAACTGCTCTTGCCTGGACTGTTGCATAAACTGGACATAAAGAACCCACAGAGAGAGGACTGCTGAACTTGCCTAAAGGTGAGATGATCTTTCGGGGTTCCTGACTCATGAAAGAGTCTGTGAGACATCCTGCAGGACACAGCAGATAGTGACTAAACTGTCTTTGAAATTTCCTGCTTCATGGAAATGTCTGCTGGAAACTATGGGCCTGTAGGCCGAAGATGGACGCCTCAAAGGTACAGAGGAACTTTGGGTGACTGTCCAGGCAGCAAGATGTCTCTGTGATTTCTAGAGTTTTGTAAGTTGCTTACTTATCATTTACTTAGGTAATATTATATCCTTCTGGAGTCTTTGATGGAGCTGAAGAATAGATAGATAGTTATAGTTGTTTTCCTTTGTTATGATAAAAGATAAAATAGATATAAATATTGTAACTGTAATTCTTACTTGATAACTGTTTTGTTATATGTAATTTTGCTATGTTAAAGTTAAAGCCTTCTTTCTTTTTTTAAACAGAAAAAGGGGAAATGATGTGGGGGGGGTCTTCTGTTTTGAGGTGTTTTCATTGGTTAATAAAGAAACTGCCTTGGTCCTGATAGGACAGAAAATTAGGTAGGTGGAGTAGACAGAACAGAATGCTGGGAAGAAGGGAAGTTAGGCAGACACTATTCCTCTCCTCTCTGAGGCAGACACGATGAAGCTCCGGCCCAAGATGGATGTAGGCTAGAATCCTTCCCGGTAAGCTACTGCATCGTGGTGCTACACAGATTATTAGAAATGGGTTAGTAGAGATGTGAGAGTTAGCCAAGAAGAGGCTAGATAAATGGGCCAGGCAGTGTTTAAAAGAATACAAGTTGTGTGTTATTATTTCAGGTATAAAGCTAACTATGTGAGAGCCAGGCAGGATGAAAAGCAGGCCAGCCCGCAGCTCCTTCAACAGAGTTCTTATTCCAATTAGATGTTCTGATTCATTCTAGTTGCACAAAACTGTACCTCACCAAAAGACAAAGCCAAGAAGAACAAAGAAGAGTAGATTCTCATTCCATCACATGTCCTGCTCAGATACTGTGATAAACATATTCAAAGTTTGCTGGCTGCTTAGGCTTTTGTTATTTACTGGTCTCTGAGAAAAAGTTCTAAATGTAAACAAGAAAATCTGGACATGATTCTGGAAGAAAATGCTTCAATGTGTTTCCAAGAGCATGGTGTCTTTCAAGAAAATCTCAGCGTGAATCCTAACATATAGAATCTTAACAACTTGAAGGATCCTTTGAAACCTTTACTGACCTAAAAATAGGTATCTAAGGTGACTGCACCTCATTCTATGAAAAAGATTTTGGCTGTGCCTTCTACATATGAGGCTTTTGTGCATGTTTTATCAACCTTATTATGTTGGTCATCAGGAATGAATCAAGATGCTACTTAGCTGCCAGCAGTTTCTTTCAGAGTCTGGAAGCTTCTATTTGGGTATCTTGGAATAAATCAAAGGAGCTGGTACAATGGAAGAGGAATAACTGTTCCAATCTTTTTGGCCTTGAAGAGAGGTCATAGGAAAAAAATAGAATGGCAAGTGAACAGATATTTCAGGGGGAAAATAAACAAAATGAAAAAAAATGTATTAGAAAGGGTTGTGTCCAAGTTTCTACACATTGTACCAACAGCAAAGGATCCTGCTAAGGCTTGAGAATATCCACCAAAATTCAAGTTAAAAGTTAATTTCCATGATAGGGTACTGATATGTACAGATAAAAGGGATTTTTAAGTGGCAACTGGGTTGTAAAGACTTTGTCTTTATGACTAGCTTAGAGGAGTCACTTTGTGGCCAAATCCCCCCAAATCAATGAGTCCATGAATTAATAGATTCTCACCAAATGAGTGACTTTTTATAAAAAGGAAATTCTCTGGCTTACCTGCACTCTCTTACCATGCTACAAGCACACACGAGGCCCTTATTAGATACAAGTACCTACCGGTTCCATACAATACATTTCCAAATGAGCTAAACAAACTTTCCTATGTATCATTCTGTCTCAGTAATTCTACCTCCGCAACAGGAAATGACTCAAGAGCCATGTCATCAGAGTCCATACAAAATGACAGAGGTTTATAATTTTCTAAACGCCTTCGGGTACATATTTCCAGACTCAAATATCGTTCCCAACCACCTAAACACATGACATTTTCAGTCAGTCAAACTCTAACACAGTTCCTCTCCATTATAGTTTTGATGTGAAATTAGAGCACATGGGAAGACTCCAGGGCACGGTGAGCAGCGGTTACTAATAGAGTTCATCGGACTCCAGTCTTAGTGCAGGTACCATTTCTCTTAACAAAGAGTCAGGCAAGTCTGACTACTGCTTGCTATCATGGATGCCAATTAGAGAGTGGCTGTCCTGTATACATTCTTGTTTCATTTTGTGCAAACACTCAAACTACCTTGCAATCATTCTACCTTGTCACCTACTAATATCTCATAGACACATGAATGCCGATCTTGTCTCTTTCCTTATCTTTTATTCCAGTTCTCTGAAATCATATATAGAGAGTATCCCCAAACTGGAATAATCATAGCTAATGGGCAATTTGTCACTGGGTGAGAAATATTTTTTTTATCTCTTCAGTTTCCAGTTGTACAGAATTGCAAAAGTTAGCCTGCTCTACCCTGAGATTTATTACATGAATGTTAATTTCCTTTTTAATAATAAAAATTGCTATATTTATTTGTGTCTGTATGTGCACATAGGTAGGTCTGGTCAGGAAACAACTTGGAAGAGTCAGTTCTTTCCTTTTAGCATGCAGGTTCTAGGGATCAAATCCAGGTCCTCAGGCTTGGAAGCAAATGCCATTGCCCACTGAACCATCTCACCAGCCTAAGGATAGACTCTTGAAAATACATCTGGAACAGAGCTCCACAAGCAATTCATGCTTGGGTATCTGGTCATAAGCCACAGGTTCTCTTGGAACATTGCAGCATATCATATAATGTTTGCTTGTGACCATTGCTGGTTTTACCTGGGTTGGACTCCGCTGGTATCAATGCCCTACTTGGAACACAGTTTTGGAACATCACTCATGACAAAGTACAAGATCAATTTCAAGTTGGTTGTCTTGAGAAGTCCCCATTAGAAGATGGATTGATGGGGCAGGCCTACCTCAGAAAAGTGGCCTAGTTATGTCTGTGAAATCTATGAAATAAGTATTAATCCAACGCCTTCAACTGGAAACACACACTGTGTTCTCTAGGAGTAAAATGGAAACATGTGGCCCTGCTTTGTTCTCTTGTGTTTGCTCATTACCTGAGAGCATCTCTGTTCTCAAACTGACTCAGCAATGACTGGCTGTGCAGAAGAAAACAAATGTTCTCTGGTGTGACCCTGCCCTTTCCTTTGAGATTTAAATCTGGTGATCTTGTCTTAGAACTTGCAACACAGACTGAAGGAGCTCATGTGTGTTTAACTCTTTAACCGGCTTCCTTCACAATGACTTGCTGTGGTCACCAAGCCATCACTACTATCACACCTGATACGTAATTACAATCAAATCGATTTGATCCTAGAAAGGCTTAATTTTCTCTTCTCATTTGTTGGGTTTTATCTTGGATATACAATATCAGGTAGGTTGTCCTCGCCCCTGTTGTCACACACAAAGTCTGTTCCCTTGTAGCCACTGTGAATAGAAGACATATTATCTGCTTGCTTCCATTCTCATCACTATGACAAGTTATTCTTATGAAGAGTTTGTCAGGAGTCTGCAACAGGGATGGCAAATACAGGTGGAAGCGGGGTACCAGAAGAAGTGAAATGGGGTCCAAATGCCGTTACAAAAATGGACCTAATGCCAAATCAGTCCAATTGTAGCCATACTTCAGCTGGATCTTCTGCATTTGTTCCAGCTCAGCTGTGGTCCTTATTCATGTGCTGATTGCTGCCCCATTTTTCCTAGTGCATAGGCACTCCATTCATTCACAGCTTTGTTTTCTCAGAAATTATCATTCACATTTTTTGGTAGCTGCCTAACATAGTGATGTCCAAGAAGTTTGGAACCCCGGGCATTTGATGAAAAAAAGAATTGGAATATAATTATGATCAATACAAAAGCAGAATTGGCACATTAAATATCTAGAAAATAGAAAAAAAGCCTCATTACAGTTGCTAGACCTACAATTTAACTTTTGAAGAAATTTTCAATTTATACTTATGTTAGAGATATAAAATGATACATTTTAGTCACTTAAAAGATTTACACTATGTAAATATTAGTTAGACAAATGGATAAATAGAAAAGTAGATTTAATTGGAATCATTAGATGGATAATATAAACCTAATAAAGAGAGTTTTTGAGAACTTCATTTATTATTTGTTTTATTTTGTTTATTTGTTTGAGACAGGGTTTCTCTGTGTAGCTCTGGATGTTTTATAATTCACTTTGTAGATGAGGCTCACATAGAACTCATAAGTATCTGCTTGTTTCTGTCTCCCAAGTGCTTAAATTTTATAATTTTTAATGTAGAACTGTTTTACAACCTGAATAATAAAGAAATGTAACAGTAAATACCCACATGAATTCAAATTGGAATATTGGAAAAACAATGCAAATTAAGCTAATGTTGTTAGTGACTAGAAGGTATTTATTTCTCTGATAACAAATTATGTTCATCATCTTTGTGTGTCCCTGATGGCCATGTCTGTGTCTTCATCTATTTTGAGTCATTGCCCCTTTTTAACAAGAATTCTGGCTTTAGTTTATTCTTTGATTGTTTGCTACTTCGAATTGAGATTTTGGATTCCCTGGCATGTTCTGGATTGTTAACTGTTTGTGGGTTGAGCTGTTAATAAGTATTTTACAACATCCTATAGGTTGTCCTTTCAATTTGTTGCCATCTCCATTGTTACACAGAAGCCTTTAAGACTAATACATATTTGTTACTTATTTATTTATTTGTCTTATTTCCTGTGTATTGGATATCATGTGCTGAAAATGCATGCCCACGTTAAAGTTCTGATGTATTTACCCCTAGGCTTTTCTCTGTTAATTTTGTACCTCATGTTTTAAACTTCCTATCTGGTGGGAGATGAGGTGTCAAGTTTCATTTTTCTGCATGTATATAATTAATCTTAACAACTTCCTTCATTGAAGGCTGTTCTTTCCCTATTGTGTGTTCTTAGCACCTTTGTGAAAACTTCAGGGACTGCAACTATGTGGGTTAGTATCCAGGCATTCTAGTTCCTCTCTGTTTGCTATCATATCAGGACTATACTGCTTCAAATTTTATAGACGTTTTGATATTGTAACATTAGAAAGTAGAGTCTTTCTTGCTTTGTTCTTTTCTGTGTGTAGTGGATTTGTTTACTTTGAGACTTGTTATTTTTGTAGTTGTTTGTCTTTTTCAGGTTCTAGGGAGGGGTCTCCTTCCCTCTTTGCATTAGGCTACTGCCCCAGTATGTTCCCTCCCCAGGTGTCTCCTCTCCAGTGTGTTCCATCCCTAGTGTGTCTCCTCCCCAGTGTGTCACCTCCCCGGGTGTCTCCTCCTCAGTGTGTCCCCTCCCCAGGTGTCTCCTTCCCAGTGTGTCCCCTCCCCAGGTGTCCCCCTCCTCAGTATGTCCCCTCCCCAATGTGTCTCTTCCCCAGTGTGTTCCCCTCCCCAGTGTGTCCCATCCACAGTGTGTCCCCTCCCCAGTGTGTCTCTTCCCCAGTGTGTCCCCATCCCAGTGTGTCCCTTCCCCAGTGTGTCTCCTGCATAGTGTGTCCCTTCCCCAGTATGATCCCTCCCCAGTTTGTCCCTTCCCCTTTCTGTCCCTATATGGAAGGCACAGGAGAAGAAGGAAGGAGAAGAGAGGGAACAATTAATAGATTTCTTCTCATGAAGAATTAATTTCATCTTGGTGAATTTATCTGAGAATAATTGTTCCCTAAAGAATCCTAAGAGTTAGGATTAAAGCATATGATTATGACAGAGAGCACACATGATAGACAAGATAGTTCATGACAAGGCAATGAGAGACCGTGAGAAATAATGCAAAGGCAAAGGCCCATGTTGTGCTGATATTTAAAACCTTATAGCACTGAAGTATAAAGACTTCTCATCACCACCAATGGCCATCATAACATAATGGGGTCACATTGTTCCAATTCATAGAGGATGAATCTTTACCCAGTGTTTTAGACCTAGGTTATTGGGGGAAATAAGTACAAATGCATACAAAAAGTACAGAACTACTAAATTATCAGACAAATTAAGGCCAGAATAGTTGTCTGGCAACAGAGCTCCCTATATGAAACACTAAGGTAAGTTTTATTCTGGCAAAAAGAATCATAAAGTAAAATGATAAAGAAAAGAAGAAGAAAAACATGGTTTTTTGTTAGTTACAGGAAAATGTAACTGTATGCTGGGTGGAAAAATCTCAACTTACTATGAGATGTATAATATGAATAAAAATAGTTGGTTACATATTTTATAGGATAGAGATAAGCTAAATGAAGTTATTCTTTACAAATCTCATATGATCTAAATAATACATTAGCTCTGAATAAACTGTGATGAATTAAAGTGCAAATAACTATCCTTAAAAAGACCAATAAATTTACATTGGATAATGAAATAAAAAGTCTTGAAAACATTTTAGCCAAGAAACTTGAAATCAATCTAAAGAATACTTAATTTAATAATAGAGACATGACAGAAAAATATTAAAAAATTAAAAGCTTTGATGGACTATATTAATAAAAATGACAGACCTCTTTATGAAAATGGGAACCTACTGTAACCTCAAATGAACTAAGAACAATACAAAGACACAAGTTCATCTCAACTACAAGATGTGTCCCTAAAATTTGAAGACATGTAGAGAAAATGGAAACACATCCACCATGCAAATAGAATGTTAACAGTATATGGGAGCAGTGTATTAATATGATATCTTCAAACTTTCAAGTTAAATTCAAATGAGATGTAAATGTACAGCCATGAATAAGATACAAATTAAAAAGGCTGACAACATCAGAAACTGAAGATGCTATGAGAAGGAACTCTCTGGAATTCTTTTGGGGGATGATAAGACTATTTTTAGCAACAATTTAGAAAGTTAATAGAGTTAAACATAAAGTTGCCCCGAGTCCCTGCAATTCGATGCCTAAGTGATTGCAAAGGAAAAACACAATATATGCTGGGCTTGAGGAGATGGACCATTGTTTAAGGATTCAAGTCCAAGAATCTGAGTCTGAATTCCAAGTACCCAGACATAAAAGCAGGCAAAAGCATATGTGTCATATAATACAAGTATCCAACAGGCAGAGAAGGCAGAGACAGGGAAATGCCAAGATCTCATTGGTTAGCTTCAGGTTTAGGAAGAGACAATATTTCAAGGGAATAAATATGCTACAGAATGATAGAAAATCACTCAACATCCTCCTCTAGTATCTGCATGTATATACACGGGTGTATATACACAGGTGCATATACCACAGAGAGAGAGGGGAGACATGGAGAAGCACGAAGAGGAGGGAATGAAAGAAACAGTAAAGGAGAAAGATGTAACATGAGGGACTGGCTTGTTTGGGTTTTCTGTCCCTCCCTTTACCCCACAACTGTTTAGTCCCCCAAATAATCACAAATAGGTCTCCATAAATTATTAACTGATTGGCCCATTAGCTCTAGCCTCTCACTGGCTAACTCTCACATCTTAATTAACCCATTTTTCTGATCTATGTTAGCCATGTGGCTCAGTACCTTTTTCAGTGGGGCAGGTCACATCCTACTGCTTTGGTGGTCTGGGCAGGAGTGGGAGGAATCAACTTCCTCCTTCCAAGAATTCTCCTGTTCTCATTGTATCATTTCTATTTCCTGTTTGGTTTTCCCACCTATACTTCCTGCCTGGCCAATCAGCATTTATTTAAAACATGATTGACAGAATACAGACAATTCTCCCGCACCAGAAAGAAGAGGAAGAGGAGGAGGAGGGAAGAAAGAAGAGGAGAGGAGGAAGAAGAGAAAACCTGTTTACAAAATGACTTGTAAAAGTATATTTAAAATATATGTATTCACAGTGAACAGAAATTGAAAATTTCATGCATTTCCAACAGTTGAGGAGTAGGTGTAAACAAACTGGGATATATTATAAGACATAATGTCACTTAACAATGGCAAAGAACAAACTGGTAATCATGAAACTATAGAGATGAATCTCAAAAATATATTGTAAGCAGAAAAACCCAGAAACGAAAGGATATAATGTGTCGCTCCCTGTGAAAGTTAATCTTGGTTGCCAACTTGACAAGATTTAGAATCACCATGGAAACAAATGTGTAGGCGTGTCTGTGAGGGCTTTTCTAGGTTAGGTTAATTGAAGTGTGAGGACACATTATAATTATGGGTGGCACCATTCCATGAGCTAGTGTTCTGAAGTGAATCAAAAAGAAGAAATCAGGCAGAGTCCACACATCCATCACTCTCTGCTTCCTGAGTATAGATGTAGTGTTACCTATTGCCTCCTGCTGCATGACTTCCCTCACATGATGGATGGTATCCATCGGTGCTTTTAGCCCAAACCAACCCTTCCTTCTTCCATTAAGTGGCTTTTGTAAACTATTTTATTGCAGCAATTAGAAAGGTGTCTAATATCCTTTCTTTGTTAATGTGTCAAGAGCAGCTGAGTTGAATCTAGTATATTGAAAACTAGGTGATCAGCCTTGTTACAAGGGACGGTTGACAGAGAAAACAGAAAGAAGCTTTATGTTGATAGGAAGTTCTGTCTATTGATAGACCTCTGACTAGATGAGTCAACTGCCTTCAAAACTCACACAGTTATTCATTTAAGACCTATTTTCACCCCCAATTTTCTTTATTTGGAAAAATCGTATTTCCAAAAATTCTAGATTTTTAATCTCATTTACTTTCAAGCCTTATGTCTTTTTCCTCATTCCACACTACACTCATCAAGGTTAACCTCTGACATGGATTTTGTACTATCTATCATCAAGGTTAACTTCTGACATGGGTTTTGTACTATCTATCAAGGTTAACCTCTAACATGGATTTTGTACTATCTATCACTCGGTATTTCTGACTATGAAAAACTACCTCGCTTTTGTTGCCTCATTACAACATCTTCCCTTTGTACAATTTGCCTTCTGTGGAGGGAAAAGGCAGTGGCCCCCCTGGGAAGCAGCATAAAGCTGTTTAAACCCTGTGGGGGTTCCAGTTAACACAGTATCAGGGTGTGCTGAACTCATCTCAGTGAGCTAGAGCTTTTCCAACACAGCATGCATACTGCCCAGGAAACACATTCTGTTTTCATAAGCTTCTACTCTAACAGTCATCTCAAAGAGAGGAGAAGCATGCAAAAATCCTAAAGTTCATAGAATATGAATAATAAGTGTAGCTTTGTGTTACATCAGCATTTTTATCTCTATATTAAAGACTTAAGAGGTGAGTTTGCCCCTATGACCTTCTGTGGTTTAGGTAAAGAATATACAGATATATTTTAGTATCCATTTATACAGATGTTGAAAATAATAGCAAGCTCAGGAGACTAGTGGTAGGCTACAAGGCAGTTTGTAAGACACAATTCTACAGAAAGGCATGCCAGCATAGAGAAAAGGCATTAATGGTCAGTATACTAATTTGGCTCAAGAAAGCAGCTTTTAAAAAGTCCCCTCTGTAAGTTCCTGTCTTTTTCTTTCATAGGCTGGTTCTTGTCCCCTTCCACTATTATCCATCTTATTGTTTTAGGTGTCTAAACCTTATTGAATAAAAAATTTGGAGCTTGAGACTGCCCTCTGATTGTGGTGTCAGTTGCTTAGCAGACTCCAAAAACGTCCAGTTCTAAGAGTTTTGAGAAAACAGGGGCAGCTTCCATCCAGGGATTAGAGGGACCATCTGCTTCAGAACTCAGACCTCCACTTACCTTTTAACTATGATGAATTCTAATCATACCTCATACTGAAAACAGACCATAGTAATTTATTGCTTACACAGAGATATATGTCAATATCTATATGGTTATGCATACATAAATATATACATATACAGCTACAGATATCTATGGAATTAAGTATTTTAATGTCTATCAGGCCAATATTCTATCTAGATTTAACACATCCATTGAGTTATTAAGCATGTCAGAAATTTTCTTTTATGATAACATATCTGGCAGTAATAAGTCACACAAGGGAAGATTCATCTTGGTTCATGTTTTCAGTCCATGGGGACCTGGCATTGTTGTTTTGGCTGTGGTGAAGCAGAACATCAATCCAGAAGGGTATGTGGGCATGTGTAACTGCTTGTATTATGGTAGCCAGGAAACAGAGAACATTATGAAAACTATCAAGGCAAGATACTCTGTCAAGGGTCTGTGTACTCACTGACTTACCACCTTTAAACAAGCTCCCCATCCTAAAATTTCCACTGTTTCAAGATGTATGATACACAGACCTGTTGGAGGCATCATCTACTCAAATAACAACACTGAGCTACTACTATAAGCTAACATTAATCATTAAACAATTTGAAGTACAAATGAGACAAATGTCTTTGTGATAAGAAAAAGAAAAGCCATGAATGTTGGGAAATAAAAAAAAAAGAAAGGAAGGAAGAAAGGAAGAAATAAAAGAACATTAGCCTAAAGCAGTTGAAGTTGAGTACAAATGTAATGCTGGAGGTTCATGACAAGTTCTAGAAGAAGAAAAGATCCCTGTCCAGCATGAATCATGTGTCAGTTATTTAAATATAGCTATGCATGTGAACATTTGTCAATGGGAGAAATAAGCCACTGTTTATCTGATGTATATGCACACGAGGTTTCACCTTCTCTTGCATTAGGAAATGTGCGCTATGCATAACTCAACACTTTGAGGAGCCACAACAGATTGTGACACCCCCTTGTTCGACAAACAAATGGATTCCTTCATATGGCTGGTACCGATCTTAGATGTCTTTTTTAAAATAAATGACACCTAAAAATATTCCCTAGCAGATTCTTTCTCCATTCAAGCCATAATTATAGTTTTTTATCTTACCAGAGACAGAAGCAAAACAAAAAGGAAAGATACTTTCACCTTGAAGTTCTTTCAGCAACCTGCCCTGGCTGTTTGGTAGCTATATAAACATGTGCTGAGAATATTTTTCAATTAACCCTCAGGTGGGGGAAAAAAATCAAAGCTGATTTTAAATATCTGTATTGGTGGGTGCCTTAGCTTCTTTTCTGTTGCTGTGATAAAGCAACCTAACGGAAGCAACTTAAGGGAGAAAGGGTTTATTCTGGTTCATATTTAAGGTACAGTCCATCATGGTAAGGAAGTCAAGGCAGCAGGGCAGCAGATTGTTAAAGCAGTTGGTCACATTACCTTCCCCTATAGTTAAAGAGCTTTCTATGTTATGCAGACCAGTATCTACTGTCTAGGGAAGAGTCCTGTTGAATGACAAGATTATTTTCACACTTCATTTAATGCAATCAAAATAATCCCCACAGGCATTGCCCTCTAGAGGCTTGTTTCCCAAGTGATTCTAGATTCTGCCAAGGTAATGTTTGGCTGTTACCATCATAATGGGCATTTCTAGGCAGCAGCAACATTCATTCTTTCATGATTAAAAAGTAACCCTAGGAACAAAAGGAGGACTTATGAGAATGTTATGCCATTTCAAGTAAATAAATCAGATTTTAAAGCTAGCCCTGCTCATATTTCCAAGTTAATATATGTAGATTTCAATAAAAGAATGTTTGTTTGAGATAGGGTTAGTCTCATTCAGTAAATAAAGGAGTTCTTGAAAGCGTGATAATCCTCCTACATCCAATTCCTGACTGCTAGGGTTACTACTGGTGAGCTAGTATTTCCACATTAATTAAGAAGAATTTAACAAGCAAGAAACCTAAGAAACACCTGTCTGCAAAAATCAAAATTGTTAATTCAATCATCAGAGATCTAAAATGCCATAGATTACAGGTTTTGATACTTCATTCCACTATTCATGACACACAAATTTGAATCACAAGAAAACAGTAGTTACTGGAAATAAAAGAACTCCGTAAACATGTCTGATTTCATTTTGGGTGCGCTGCTCTGAAACGAACAGTTACCAAGAACACAGACACTATATAATTCAGGCTTTATTCATACTTATGTCCCATCACTATCTTAATGTTCACCATACGGTATACAGCAGCTGAGATGACATGAAACACTGGTTTGTCATCACTCATCCCTTTGGTGGGATGGCTCCCAGTTGGTTTCTACAAGTTCAGATTATGTTGAGCAATAGCTTCAGAGAAAATCTCCAGATGAGGAGAGTGGTTACACTTGGCAAATGAGGCAAAAAAAAAAAAAGGATGGATTTTAATATGTCAAATCTGGCCGTAGCATCTTCCTACTGGGAACTTGTGATAACATCACAGAGTTTTCAGTATAGCCAAGAGTGTAGAGACCAAACCAACAAGGATATGTGAGGGATGAGGACTGTGGGCAACAGTTAAGCTTCATAAAATGCGTGACAGATTTCTTCTTACAGTGACAACTTTAGTATTTTAGAATACTAAACTAATACTTTTCAATTTTAGAATGTAGCCTAAACTAGCACTCATTAGCGGATGAGTTTCATAATGTCTCCAAGAATTCAGAGTTCTGTAGACTATCCTCTACAGGAGAAGAAAATGTAATAGAAATTACTTTTGGGTCCCCTGAGATTAAGTCTAGGATGAGATATAAAAGCAATGGACCTGACAGATACAACTCATTACCATCTGGTGTTCTGCAATTTTGTGTTGACAGTCACAACTTTGGAAACAGTATTAACCTCTTTCTGAGCATCCAATATCTTCACACACATGCAGTGCTCTGCTTGACTGTCAGTCTAAATGGGGAGGAGGAGGAAAGGACTTTTTTTTTGGCTCCCTTACTACTGCCACTAGAGTCCAAGTACAGTACGTTCTTGAATTATGCGAATTAGTCAGAATTACTGAGCCAAGTAGGATTATGGGAACCTCTAAGCACAGTCAGTTCATCAGGAGTACAAGTGGTCTGGGAAGCATTGAAGTTTGACTGATGTATCAAATTAGAGTATCTTGCCTGAAATGGCAAGTGATTTTGTTTGTGTCCCGCCCCCAGATATATATGGCAGGAAAGACATATCTTCTCAGCCCAGAAGGTTAGTCAATCTTACTTTATAATGACATTTTATATTTAACTCATATGTATTCAATTAGGAAAATATAGATAGTAATGAGATATTAAAATATCTACTTCTAGTGAGGTAGAGAACATCAACATATGTTTAAGTAATCAGAGGACAAATATATTTACCTCCTCCCCCAGAATGGGAGGCCCCCGAGCATGTTTAATGTCTGTGTTACCTGGCCCATTTCTACAAAATAAATGTTGAAAGGAATGCAAGAAAAGGCAAAGTGGCAGGCATTAAAGCCCATCCTTGAGTTGCCCAATAAGACATTCCTCAGAGAGGGCTGAAGAAATGGCACAGAGGTTAAGAGTATTTGATGCTGAATTGGGGAATCTGAGTTTGGTTCCCAGCACTTAAGTATGGCGACTCAGACCTTTCTGTAGCTTTATCTCCAGGACATCCAAAACTATCTTCTGGCCTTTGAAAACACCTAGACTCAAATGCCATACCCATACCCACACCTATACCTGTACATGTGCCACCCCACATGAAGATATCTTTATTCTAGAGACTTTCCAAGGGAAAATGTTTTGAAAGTAAAGCAGTAAGTAGTAAGTTAATGAGTGTAAAGATTAAATCAAGTCACTTAATAATCTTCATGGGGTTATCTAGGGACTCATTGCTTCCCTTTTTCTCCAGCTGTTCGATGATTAAAGCCAGTTACCTACTTTTGAGAAATTTAGGAAAGAATGGCTAATTTGCTAAAGTATGTTAAAAATGAGAACTCATCTGATTACTTTCAGCAAGTCTGTTCTGTGAGTTTATTAGGTTAGGCATTCATGGGAATCCTCACTACAGAACAAAACATTTTCCCATAGCCCCTATGGTTTCCCCATAAGAGACCAAGAATGCATACTTGGCATGGTACAGACTAATGCAATGGCTGTAGATGTTGGTGAGCAAACTCATGGCATTAAAAAGAATAAACCTTCCTGATATCCAGAGGAAGTCCCACTTTGTAATACTTACTCATCAAAAATTAATGAATGCCTCCTGTTCACTAAGGACTCCGCTGTGCTGATGAAGCCTTCTTGATAAAATATAAATCTTATAATTTTATGATGCTTACCATCTAAAACTGTGCTAAATGACTGAAATGCATTGATTAATTTTCTCCAAAATTATAATTACTGGATTCTTTTTTACTATTTCCCTTTTGTAAATTAGGAGATGGAAGCTCAGCATGTTCAATTATTTTGTTCCAAATTATATCACTCGGAGGTAGTAAAATCAAAATATAAACTCCACAGACAATGACTATGGTTATATTGTATACAAATATTAAGTAATTTAATGGCTTCTGTTAATTGCATTTAGGGCCAAAAAAAATAGCCCAGGTGGAGGTCCATTTAGGGGTGGGGGTTAGAAGTATCTCATAGCAGACAAGAGAGATGTGTTCACCCTGCTAGATTATGGCATTTATTTCTGGTTTTGATCAATTAAAGTACAGTAGTGCATTTCCTGGGTTCATGTAGTGTTGTTTGCGTGTATATGTACTTAAAACTGACCACATGGGATTGAGCTATAAGGGGCTCATGCCTTGGAGAGTCTGGTCCTCCATCTCTCAGCAGTCATTACTTGCCTATAGCTCTTCATCTAGTGGTGGGATCAATTGAGAATTACCCATCCACATTGGTTTGTCTACTTGTGCAGTCAGTATAAAGCTGGTGTTTCAGGTACCATGTTGTTCAGATTTTATGGGTGCAGTTTACCTATCTTATGTGGAAATACTACCTTGCACTAGATGTTCTGACTTTTACAATCTATCTACTTCTGCTTATTATGTTTCCTGAGACTTAAATGTACTACAGGTGTATCAGTAGGGGTCGGCACAATGTGGTTAGTTGTTCTCTGCATTTTTGCCAGTTGTGGATTTCTATAATAGGATATATATTCCTGTTCCTTGATGTTAGCTTAAGTGTGTATTTTGGGGGTTGGTTGTCTCTCTACTAGACTATTGTCTCTTTGAGAGCAAAAAATTATGTACTTTCCTGCTGCACCCCTAGCATCCTACTATTAATACCCTATTACCTAGATATCAATTAATATCTCTTCACTCTAACTCCTTTAATAATTCCATAGTACCCATTCAAAATCAGTTTGAAAATAATTAAATAAATAACATTTAAGGAATTAATAACAAGGTAAAAGGGTATTGATTTAAATCATCTAATTAGTGTGTAACCAGAAAAAAATATACATATGACTCATTCTGTAAATTGACTGTCCTGACTATTATGATTGGGCTGATACTGTGCTAGCTGGTTAGTTTTTACTACTCAAGGTGATTTAAATGTGATAACCAACCTAGCACCATGTGCTTGACAGGTGTTCAACATGGGTTTCTTAAAACTCATTATGAAGCTCTCTGCATTTCAAAATCTTAATCTTAAAAATAGAAGGTGATTTTACCAAGATGCAATATTTCTTGTTCGTCAGTAAATATACATGTATATGTGTGTGCATACATACATGCACTTGCACATACACACATGGATACAACAACACAAACTTCTATATACACCCATTTCCACACCGTCAAGCTGGTAATAAATACTCTCACTCCTGTTGCTTGTGCATGTGACTTTGGAAAGTCGATTACCACACCGACCCTCAACTGATCCTGAACAGAAAACTGGAAAGTTGGTTACGAAATTGATCCTGAATATTTAAATTATTTAAATATCTGAGGTCTCTAAGTGGGACAAAGTGACTGGCCATGTTCTGTGTATACCTTTTAAATCAGATATAAATGAGGCACTTATTTATTACATGCCTGGTGTTAAAAGACAGGAAGAGAGGGTCCTCTTTACTGGTTAACCACAAACATTCTGAGGATTCTTATACTATCACTTCTTCCATGTCTTACAAATGATAAGAGCTGTGATGAGGAAACCATTTTCTGAGCCCTGTAAACTACTTCAGGGTCCCAAGTGACTCATCATTTCATTGAAGATGCACATTCAGTGATTATTACAACTGAAACCAACAACAAAAAACAAACAAGAAGCTCTAATTGGAAAAGCTCGCTGACACCGAGTGTTTGATCATTTAACATGTATTGTCTCATTAAACATTCCAGTAAATCATTTTATAGACAAGAAAAAAGGACAGAAATATTAATTGCCTGACACCACAAAATTATTAAGTAATGGGTCCAGGATTAAACTAAGAATTTGTAACTAAAACTTCCTCTATGAATTTTTTACGTGGAACATTGACTATGCCACACATAAGATCAAAAAAGCCACTGTGCCTACTGGGAAGTTTTGCCCTAAAGGTAGCTAATGAATCATTGGTGAAGCTAACTCCTAGGTTTGTGTCTTGATTTCGATTTCATATTCCATCCAATCTTTTACCTTTCACATCATACATCTCAATCCCATTCATCAACTCATTCCTTTGTCTCCACTCTCTGTCCTTGCACCCTTCCTTCATAGGAAGCTAAAAGTATCAGAAACCAGCTTCTTGTCATTGAGAACTTCAAAATTGTTCAGTTTTTCAACTTCATCTATGTGCCCTGTTAAAAACACTCATCCCTGACATTAAATGTCCAGCCTGAATTAAGTTATTTATATAGGTTTTTCTCTGAATGCATTTGTTGAAAAAGGCAGAGTATATCAAAAACAAATTGAGAGGTTTTGGTGTTCAGTGCACCCTCTCTCTTTCTGTACGTAAATGACTTAATGAGATAATGGCACTTGGGAAAGGCACACAAATTCAAAAGGGAGCTGATGCTGCCAAAAAGGTCATTTCATGATGCCTGCAGCAAAGGAGAGTGTTCTGAATGGACTAGCATAAACACACCAGGAGATTTTGCACTTGAAATCAGTAACAAAGTCATTTTATATGATGTGTTTGACTAAAATCACAAATATAACAAATAGTGGAAATGCTGTCTTATGCTTCTGGTATCTGCTGTAATAATTCACATCATCTGAGAAACACAGAGAATTTTAAAATCTCAAGAATAGGTCTTCATATTAACAGTTAAACAGCTATGTCACTGTATCCTAAGTTTTTGAGGTACACCATTGTGGGCTTAAAAATAATTTCTTCAACTATCGATGTGTAAAATTGTTTTGTCTCTATTTTAACATTTTTATGCATATTAAATTTTACAAATTTAGGTAATGTTCTAAATTAGGAAATACTCATAGTGAATACCTTGAGGCCAGCAGACCACTACAGATGAATTGCATATCTTGAATGTCTTGGGGCAATAGACCATAGATACACTCACTATAAAGTCAAAGGTTCAACATTCAGCCACCGTTTCTCAACTATTCCATTCCTGAGCCATCACACAATTTTCTTAAGCAATAATCTGAAAAGGCTGTGGTGTCGGATCAGATCCCCAAATAGCTTAAGACATCGTTCTAAGAACCTAATCTCAAATTCTTCAGTATATCAAAGTCTCATTGCTGACACTGCCTTCCTTAATAGCCCACAGAGACGGAGGATCATTTTCTAATTCCCAGAGTTTCTCCTGTCTTTAATTTGAGTACTTATCATTGGCTTCTAGTCTGAGTTTCTTGGAGAATATCAAAATGGAAGAAATAAGGTTTTGTGCCTGCAAGCTGATGAAATCATGCACTTTCCCCTTGGCCTTTGAGGAGAAAATACCAGCTCCTCATGCCACATTAATGAAATTGTTCTGTATGTGTACAATGTGTCAATATTAAAGAGTTAGGAGTTATCAGCCATGAGTGTGTTGGTCAAAATCTTTAGTATGGGAGGTTTGGAGGTCTCTAATGGCACTGACATTGGGAATGTTCTTGTTTTTGAATGAATATCATGTTCTAGAAATGTATCCTTATTCTTGTATCCACTCCAGTGTATGATTCTCAGGGCCACTCATGCATGCCCAGACTCCATTCATAGTTTCCTAGCAGGTGAAGATTTACAGACAACTCCATCCTGAAGTTACACTTCTCCTGAATTCACTCTCCTGAATGAATATTTTCATTATGCAGGAAAATAGACTTAAACTACAGAAAAACACATGCTTAATTCATCACTCAGAAATGTTACTCATCACATTCCTTTTGGAGAAAATGAAGAGCCCTTACAACCTGGATTTAATTCAACATTTGAGGGGTTAACCTTGGTTCTAGCATCACTTTAGTCAGAGCAAACTCATAAAAGTCCCAGAAAAACACCCATTTCCCAAATGCCATAAGGCACTGGTATCTGTCTAACACAAATGCAAGATCTTCAAAGTTGTAGCTAGGAATAATCTTTTCAAGACAGCCCATAATGATTCTCTTTTTCTTGAACATGTCACCCAATTCTTATAGCAAGTCACTGTCTTCAACTTTAACATTTTGTGCATGAGTTCCCCAAAATTAATACACACACTATATATACATATAATGTATATATAGTATTATACATGTGTGTGTGTGTATATGCAAGGAAGAGAGAGACAGAGATATAGACAGAGAGCAAGAGAGAAGAGAGAGAGTCTTCCAGATGCCTCTCTGATCCCAGTCAGCATTCAGGTTGAATGAACACAATTAGATGAGAGAGAAAATCTCTTCACTGTCTGTTTGGAAAATTAAGGCAAAGAAACTAGAGCTAGAAAAGAATCCATTACAGATCCCCTGCAGCCAATGCATGAAAACTGCATAATACTGTAAGTCTATACTTTTATACCTTCTTCATTGATTTTATGACTTGATGTTTTATTTATAATATTTATTTATCTTATTTTCTCTCCCATAGATTTTATGCTATCCATGGTACAATTGGATTTTGTGAAGAACTGCTTGCTCACTCACTGGTTGAAATAAAATCACTCCACCAAATGAAATTGGAATTTCCCCATAGATGGGCTTTTTACCAAAGGCATTAGTAAGCTGAAGGAGTAAACCAAAAGTGATGGAAAGTACACAAACAATTTTCATAACTGGAATCTTCATTTGGTTGTGAAAAGTTAGCCTTTGTCTCCTGAGCTAGCTAACCTGGAAACTGAAGGAACTTGACTTTTAAAAGGATAGCTGTGTGGGGGCACTGAAGGATACTTGCCTGGGATGTCACCTCTAGCAAAACAGTGAGTATGTGTCAATTAAATTACTTCTACAAACCTGTTTCTCGTGTTCTACCAGTCACCATAAGAAACAGTCTCCAATGCCTAACATCTTGGACTCCAAAAGATGCATATGCTGGTGGGTGATGTTACCTAATCCAGGAGACTTTACTGTTCCTATTGGCTTTGCTGGTGAAACTATGCAGTCAGCAACTGTATGGAATACCCTGTGGCTTTGTGGAATTTTTATAGGCACAAAGAATGAACAATTAAAAATTTCCCTAAAGGAAATCTATTTACTATGTGTGTGTGTGTGTGTGTGTGTGTGTGTGTGTTTGTGATTATTCATTCATGCAGAAGAGCATACCAGGGCACATGTGTAGAGGTCAGAGGGCATTTTGAGGACATTGGTTTTCTGTTTCTACCAGGTGGAACTAGGTTATCAAACTGAAGTCATCAGGGTTGACAGAAAATACCTTAGCATGCTGAACCATATCACCAGCAATAATGTACCATTGCTGTCATATTAAAATTCCATTTAATTGTCAAATTCCTAAGATCTTAGCATATTTCAATGTCTTCCAGCAGATGCTATGTCTTGAAGATTCTCTTAGTTTCCAATTCAAGGTATGCTTCAGCCAAGTGCCCTTGACAAATAGTTCTGTGTATTTTCCTAAATTTGCCAAACATTTAGCAAACTTTTATTTCAGCACACACTCCCATCAATGATGCCATACATACTGTGTCCTAGTAGTGGAGAAAATGTGTTGAAGCCTGAGGCACTGACAAAGAAAATTCTTTTTAGGGTTCATCCACAAGAAGACTGCTAAATATTCTATACTCAAGGTTCCAATTTAGCTGATAACTAGGTTTTTTTTTTATTATTCTTCAGAAAAAGGACTCTAACTATTATAATTTCACTCAAGGATACAGTTATGATTAGGGGAAGATGTATACCTGTGTAGCTATAAAATTACTTTATTTATTCCACTGTTTCCTGAGTAAAAATTGCTTGCTTTTACATGCATTAAGCATTGCTAAACAACAGATAGAGTCATTTCATACCAGTGTTAGTACAACCATTTTGCACTTACAGGGTCATTTTACTATCACTATCTTCAAATATGTAGGCAAGGTCTCATTTTTAAATTATAGACAAAAAATTTACTTGAACAAACCTAACACTACAGATCCTGATAATTCATCCAAAGAACCCCTGCTCTGGATAGTTTAGAATGGGTGGCATCCCTTCTCCTCTTTCATCTCCTTCCTCGGGTATTTAGAAAACAGAGTAGTATGGATGCATGGCAGTGCTTCTGATGTTCTGTTTTATGAACAAAATTATGAGGGCATAAAGATAAAACTCTGGCTTTCTGTTCCTTCCATGGGTCTTATCAGGTTCCAGATCTTACAGCCCTCCTCTACTGACACACTGCCTCCAGAAAGCTGCACTTCATAATCCTTCCTAAACAGTCCACCACCTGGGGACCAGGGCTTCACACATATGAGTCTAGTGGAGTCATTCTCATTCAAACTACCACATCTACCAATCAAGTAATTGGGGATTATTTTTAATTAAATTGTAATTGTATCCTTCTTCCTTCCTATCCCTCTTTTCTAGCTCTCCTATGCTCATATTACCTCCGATTCCTCTCAAATTCACAGCCTCCTTTTCTTTAACCGTTTTTGTTTCATATACATATTGATGAAAAAAAAACATGTGTTTTCCCAATTTACATTCTTAAACCTAAGAAAAATCTTCCATTTTTAAAAATTCATTATGACCCCTTTATATTGTTTTTGTTATGTAGCCTCCATAAACTCACCCAGTACATGTGTCTGTCTTCACAGCTCATAGTACAGGTTACCAAGTACACATTTGAAACAAAACATTGATACCATCACATGGGTGTATTTCTGTTTAAACTTGATATCAGACTTATGCTAATGAGACCTTGACTCTCATTTCTATCTCAAAGCTACCTAGGGAAAGCTCAATATTTGACATAATTTTGATTTTAACCACATACTTTATTAGTTACACAACCATATATTGTTGCTCATATCTGATACATAAATTTTATATTAAAAGTATGATGACATTTCTATTGGGTTTAAATGACCCTTATGACCTCAGACAACTAAATACATGTTTCACGGACTGATTAGTTTTCATATATTGATTTATTTCTTAAAATGAAGTAAGTTTCTGTGATAATCAATTTTCATTGCTAACTTAACTGGACTGTGAAATGCTTCATGGATTAGTAAAACAGAGGACTGGGTGCAACTCTGAGTGTATTTTAAAAACATAATTAATTCCTGGGGCTGGAGAGATGGTTCAGGGGTTAAGAGCACTGACTGCTCTTCCAAAGGTCCTGAGTTCAATTCCCAGCAAACAGTTGGTTACTCACAACCATCCATAATAAGAGCTGGTGCCCTCTTCTGGCCTGCAAGCATACATGCAGGAAGAATACTGTATACTAAATAAATAAAATAAAGTTTAAAAAATATAATTAATTCCTAGGAACAGAACTAATGCATAGGTCAATCTCTGAATGGATTCATAATACAATAATACTTCTAATATGGAATAAAGCTTTGGAAGTAATCCTACTTAAGAGAAGCAGGTCATTAAGAATGTCCTTTTGCTTATATCTTGCCCAGGGTGCCTTCCTATAGTCTACCTGTTCTGTTTGTTGTTCACCATGAGGTAAAGTGATCCCTCCTCCACATATATGCTCAAGATGTTCTGTAGGCTCAGAAGAAAACAAGAACCAAATGCTGGCAAATCTGGAAACAGAATATCAATCTCCTTTCTTTAAGTTATTGTTAGATATTTGGTCTTAATAGTCAAAGAAACACTCAGGTCAGCTTCTAATATGCCAGCTACTTACCTCCTTCTGAGGAAAATGCTTCCTTAAAACTGCAGGGTTTTAATCACTCTCCAACACACTTAGAATAATTAACTCTTAACTTACTGTACTTTCCAACTCTTCTGGGTTTAGTATGCTTGAAACTCTTACAGAAGCATCTAGTCTTCAGCATATGGACAGTTGTTGGGACTAATGAGTCCTGGCCTTCAGCTGCTCTTCCCTCCTAGAACCTTCTAATTAAAGTTACTAGAAGCTGTGCCTAGCTTAGAGGATCAGAGGATGAGATTTTCACCTGTTGGCCATTGACTACAGTGTATTTAAGCCTACATGGTGCTATTAAAGAGGGGTTTGGGTATCAGTGTTTGAAGTTCTGTGTGTCATTCTGTCTCTGCGTGAGTATTCTCAACCTCCAGCCCCTTGCCCAAAGCTCGCGAACTGGGGTCCACCGCATAGAGCACAGATCGGGGCCGCGGTGCGCGTCAGACAGTATACACCCTAGCACAGCTACAAATGCAGACCTATACAAAATCATAAAGTTAAAACATCATAGTGATTTTATGAGTAACTCACCTGTGCACTTCTCTAGCATGAATTTCATTTAAGTGTTAAAAATGTTGAACACTACTGCCATACCTTCTAAACATAACAACTACAAAGCTGAGGAACAAATTAAACATCTACTCTTCATTAAGCATTAATTTAAAATAAAACAACTTATTTCCTTTATATAGAGAGTGGAATATTATTGGTTGAGAAAGCAAGTTAAGTTTGAAACTTTATATAGAAATACTGTTATATTTGAAACAAAGGAGAAAATAAACAGTGTAGCATATGATACAGGTATCTGAATTTTATGAAAGAGGTGACATATAAGCAGCTAATATACTTTTGAGACTGGATATATCAAAATTAAGTTAATTGGTGAAAATTAGGCAGAGGCAATTTTGACAGTGTTGGTGTGAGACAAACTCTTCAGTATCTTTCGTTCTTTTTCCATTAAAAAGCCGTATCTGCTGTTCTAAAGAAACCCAGGCCCTCAGTGAGCTATTAAATCAGATACCAAGTACTACCTAAGGATAGGAGATGCTTGTAACATCTTTGTCTTTCCAAGTAATAAGGGCATGATTTTCATTTCTAGGCTCATTAAAATATACTTAGTCACTTAAGATATTCTATTAGATGATCCGCAGCATATGACAGGCTGGAGGAATTTGTCTTGGGAAAATGGAAGGGATTCACTTTTCTTCTTGAGCTAATTTTAAAAATGCTGCCCTGGATAGTTCCTTATTCTCTACAGATCATTTTCTAATTTTATTTTGTGGGTACAGAAATCCAGGAGGGCAATATATCAGTGTAGATACAAGAATTTAAGGAGATGTATTATAGGGAGACATGAGGCTTCAGTATCCAATTCAACTGACCACTCTATTTAAAACGCATGTAAATGCACACACCTAGAATTCAAATGATCCCTGTCCTAATGTTTCCTCCCAGAAATATCAGTGCACAGCAACTGGATTAAACTTGTTAAATTATCAATAATAACTAAGCAACACTAAGATATTTCACAACTATGCTTCGTTCGTACTTGGCTCATATGACTCTCTGCCAATGCACTATCTCTGTCTTTACTACATAGTAATAAAATGCCATTTTTAGTCACTGAAATTTGAGAAGGTCTTGGAGTGGTTGCTGCAGAACAATGTAGAATGCTGGCATTTTCCTGAAGACTTAACTTGGACTTTTGTGCCTTGTTTCAATAACCAATATCTCGTACAAAAAGCTAGAGGAAGACCCAGGGTATGTTGACATGATTAGTTCAGGGACCACTGGCCCAAGTTAAGCCACCATTACTCCTTTTCTAGGCTAGTTGTGAACTTCTTTTTGTTTTGCCCCTTTGAACCATGGTTCTCCAGAGCACAACCAAAATTATTTGCTTGAATCGCAAGTCAAATGATATCATTTCCTTATATAAATTGCCGCTAGTTACCTTTGCCATCTTATTCAGAAAGCAACCTATGTCTCTTCAATGGCTTATAGGACAAAAACATCAATTTTGCCTGTTACCTATCTGTACTGTATTTTTCTCCAAATACCCTTAAAAAATGCTTCATTAAATCTATATTTAGTCCCTCCTCCATGTGTCTCAGGTACATAAAGATTGCACCTGCAGTCACTTTGACATATGTTCTCTCTTCATGCTATCTTATAACACAAGATTTTATCCACTTTTGTGATTGCAAATACCTAGTTCTAATTGGCAGTTTGTTCACTTCTTGTCAGGTTATCTCCATTAAAATCTAAGTAACTACAAGAGGTTAGATTTGTCCCAGATTGTTCCTCACTAGATTCTAGGATGTAGAAATGTAACTCAGAGTTGATATTCATATTTTATTAGATCAACCTGTGGAGAAGTGAATACAGCCCTAAAGGAGTGAAAATTTATGCTTTACTATAAGGACTCAGCACTATAGCTAATTTTATAAATGTAGTGAGATGGCAAGAGGCAGAGAAATCACAAATCATCTTAAATAACAGAAAGGCAAATGGATTCTCAGACGTCCAAGTTGAGCACTTTTCACTTAGTACTTTAGACTAGGTTCCTTTTAGTAATTCTTAGGCAATGACTGAATTAAACTAAATACATTAATTTTGGAAATATTTTATGACAACTAAATGCAAACTTTTTTCTAAGTATAAATAATAAAAGGATAATAACAAGAACGAATTGTGAATGCACAACTTGGAAGAATAAAAAGAATATTGTGATATATACATACATTTGCACATTAATATGCATATAATTATCCCAATGTTATAGCCAAGGTGTTAATATACATTATGCACATACACATACATGTACAAGGTGAAGCTAAGGTAGATGTTACTCTCCCAGGAGGATATGGCTTATAAAGACATTGCACTAAACAAAATAATTTACTTTGAACCTGGTCAATGTATTGTTTTCTAAAACACACCTAGAAGAAAACCCTAATCAAGGCAAGTAAGGCCTGTTCTCATTATTCTGAAGCTCCAAATTAAGTCTGATTTAGAATTCTACTTTTTATATTGATAACATGACAGTTGATCAATAACTTCATGATGTTTAAGGACTTATTTTTAATTTTGTGCATCTATATGTGGTTGTGTTTGCACAAGAGTGTAGGTACCTATAGAGATTAGAAGAGGGTATCAGATTCCTTTGAGCTGTAGTTGTAGGCTGTTGTACTGGGAACTAATCTTGAGCTCTCTGTAACAGTAGTAAGCACTCTCAACTGCTGAGTTATATCTCTAGGCCCTTATTTTGTGATTTGAATATTGAAATGACAGGTCAAGCTAAAAGAAAATAAAATTCCAGAATTACAATTCCAAAAACTATTTTATGGAGTAAAAAATTCTTATGTCAGGATGACCCCAGCTGTGACTCTAAGCAACAGTGGAGATGATGCCTAAACTGACCTTCCTGTGTGACCAGATTGATGGATGGCTACCTTAACTGTTTCATAGAACCTTCATCCAGCAACTGATGGAAGCAGATACAGAGATCTGTAGTGAAGCACTGGGCCGAGCTCACAGAGACAGAGAAGAGATAATATAAGCAAAGGCATCAAGACCTTTGATAGTGATAACCACAGAAACAGCTGACCTGAACTAGTGAGAGCTCACTGACTCTGGACTGATAGTGGGGGGACCTGCATAGGACGAAATTAGGCCCACTGAATATGAGGGACAGTTGTGAGGCTTGGGCAGTCTGTGAGGCCACTGATAGGGGGACCAGGATTTATCCTTATTTCTTCAGTTGGCATCTTAGATCACATACTCTTTGGAGGGTTATGATACACATCCTAGATACAGAAGGGAGGATCTTGGTCATGCTTTAAAATGAAGTGTCAGACTTTGTTGACTTATCATGGGAAGTCTTACCCTTTCTGAAGAGTGTATAGGGAGTGAGGGAGAAGGGTGGGCTGGGAAGAGGGGTGGAAGTGGGAATGGGGATAGCTATGTAATCTATGAGAAAAGACTATATTAAAAAATTTAATTAAAAAAGCAAAAATAAATAAATAAATAGAAAGGAAAAAAGGAAAAAATCTTGTGTCAGAAGTTTTGAGCAACTTAGTGAGATTAGTACCTCACAAAATGCCCAGAAACTTCAAAAAAATGCTAAAGTAACTGGAGCTCACATTATCTCGAGTACTTTTGTGTGTGTGCATAGGGATAATTTTAAGGAATTTGTGGAATGAGTTAGAAGTGACAAAAATAAAAACACTGTAAGACAGTTAACAAGGCAGTTTTATGTTGTTAGGAAATGTCTCTGGACCATGTAAGTCCTACACTTACCAACTTCTAGTTTTTTCCTCAGTGTTCTCATACATCTCTGATTAAAGCAATTGCAATCATAGTGGGAAACTGTCCGGTTATGATTGGAAAACACTTTCCAACCAATCGTTGCTTTCAAGAGAAAATATAAATGATGTGAACTGTTTGAATCCCACAGGCACTTATGCAGGTCTCCACTTCTACTTCTAATTGTCATTGCTGCTTGCTCAGAGGTTGAAATAAGGTAGCAGAGTTTGTAAGGAATCATTCTTTCAAAGAGCACGGTGACCTTTATCATCTGTCCCCACAGCACCTGCTGAAGAGCAGACATTATTCTCACTTAACAGCTGACAAAACAGTCACAGAAGGTGAAGTAACTCTCTCAGATGATGTTTCTTTACACCCTTGTTAGCAGTGACCTTCCACTGTGGAATTCTTAAGGTACAAGTACTTCTTATGAAAAGACATGCTCAAATTGTGGCTAGCTCCCCTAACAGAAAGACATAGGGCATTGCTTTAGCACAATCAAGCAAGTTATGAACATAATTACTTATGTTACAGATTATGTAACATATGACTAGAATATGTCATTTATCTCTATTTAAACCTCTGATTGTCTGGTACTATTGTTATGTTTAAAAAATTAAATGGGATACCACAACTTTAGACCACTTTCACTCAAAACTAAAGCAAGCTGGGCGGTGGTGGCGCACGCCTTTAATCCCAGCACTTGGGAGGCAGAGGCAGGAAGATCTTTGTGAGTTCAAGGCCAGCCTGGTCTAGAAGAGCTAGTTCCAGGACAGGAACCAAAAGCCACAGAGAAACCCTGTCTCAAAAAATCCAAAAACAAAAAAAAAAACTAAAGCAAACTTCATTCACTCTAATGACATTTACTAATTCTACATATCACAGCAAATCAACATGGCTTATTTTCACATTCCAAGATGAGAATAATATCAACAGAAAGTGAGCCATATTTCTCTTCTATTTGATCATATAAACCATGTGCTCATTAATTAATTATAGTATGACAGTGGCTTATAAACTAAATGATTGTGGTTTCTCCAGGATGCTATTGCCCCTAACCTCCATAAGGACATCTTATTTACTATTAAAACCTAGTTTTATATAATACCTTACTAACTTCCATTTAATTCTGAACATGGGCAGGCAAAAAATAATAGAGAAATGACTGGGAGGCAGAAAAGGCTCTGTTAATCAATTGCTTGCCTTTGCAAGCATGAAAAACTGGGCTCAATCTTCCAAGGAATCTACTGAACATAAAAGTAAGGAAGGCAGCAGATGGTTTAGTGGGTAGCATGCATACTGTACAAGTCTGAGAACTTAAGTTTGGATCCCAGCACACTTATTTTCTTAAAAAGCCTGGACGTGGTGGTAGACATCTATGTGTAATCTCATGGGGTTGGAAAGATGACTCATTCGATAAGAGTAAGAGTGTTGCTGCTCCTTCTGAGTAGCCACTTTAGTTCCCCTCATCCACATGAGAAGGCTCACAGCAGCATATAAGTACCATTCTTTAGGAACAGCTACCCTGTTCTGGAGCATCCCCACACATGGTATGCTGTACATAAATTTGAGTATAAAATTTATAAATGGAGATACATATAAAATAATAAACAGAGAAATCTGATGTGGGAGTCCTCTCTATGTGTTGTTTTTCTTGGTTAATGAATAAAGAAACTGCCTTGGCCTATTGATAAGGCAGAACTTAGGTAAGCGGGGAAGACAGAACTGAATGCTGGGAGAAAGAAAGAGTCAGAGAGATGCCGTAGATCCTCCACCTCAGAGATGCTGGTTAGAATTTTTGCTGGTAAGCCACTGCCACATGATGATTAATGGAGATGGGTTAAATTAATATAATAGTTAGCAAATAAGAAGCTAGAGCTAATGATCAATTCATTGATTTAAATAATACAGTTTCTGTGTGGTTATTTCGGGGTTAATCTAGCCGGGCAGACAAGACAGACAAGCACCTTCTACTACCTAAATCACAAAAAAAAAAAAATGAAGAACAGTTTTTGTGCCACATCTCTGAGCTGTGGAGGAAGAATAGGCATATTGCTGAAGTTTACTGTCTAAACTAAGCATAGCATAGTTCAGAAGCTACAGGCCAATGTACACATCATCTCAAAATAGGGTAGATGAAGACTGTGAAGATGGCAAAGGGAATAAAGTGCTTGCTCTATAACTGTTAAGACCTGGCTTTGGATCCCCATTACCCATGAAATATCAGGCAGTGACTGATGCAACATGCCTGTAACACCAGTTCTCAGTGGGAAGAGCTGGAATTATGGGGGAAATTTCACTAACTAGACTAGCAAAATCACAAGATTTGCTTCAAGTGACCCTTTGTGTCAATATGTAAGGGGAGGTTGTTTAAGGAAGATAACCAGTGTCAACTTTAGCTTCCATATGCACATACCACATATGTGTGCCATTATAGGGGAATATGCAAGCTCACACTCTTGAATGTGCTCACTCATAAACACACACACACACAAAGTAAGGTGAACAGTCTTTCTGAGGTATGACACCCATGTTGTCCTCTGGCCCGTAAAAACATGTGAACATACATGCATATGCACACTGTCAAAAACATGAACTGTCACAGCAAAACAAATCCACAGACACATACATTATACACCATATACACATATTTAAAATAGGAAAAATGAGGAGGCATTTTAATTCCATATAGATCCATCATTTCAATTAATCAGACAACACTACTATGCTAGATAGTAGGTTCAATTGTTATTATCAACAAAAATCTTGGTGCTGTATGTCTGTAGTGTGTGTAATATCCTGACATTTTACCTATTGTCTCTGCTGTATTCATCCAGTATGGCCAAAAAAGACTAAAGTGTTCAATGCCTGGTCCATACCAAAATTTTTACTGTTCTTTGCTCTTAGCGATTGTGCTACATCACATCAATCATCTGAAGTCTAAAGGACATGGACAGTGCTGAGAAATGAATGTTTAAGAGCTGCTATGTCAAAGTAATAGTTCTTTTTCACTTCATTTCACTATATTTACCTAACTTCTGCTCCACAATTTTTTTTAAAGATTTATTTATTTTATTTTATGTGTATGGTATTTTTAAAATTAAATTAACTTATTTATTTTACATTCAAACCACTATTTTCCCTCCCTCTTCTCCTCCCATCCTTTACCTGCTTCTCCAACACTGCCCTAACTCAATCTACTCCTCTGTTTCTGTTCATGAAGGGACCAGCTTTCCTTGGGAATCAATAAAGCATGCCATATCAAGTTACAGTAAAAACTAAGCACTTCCCCTTGTGTTACAGTTGGGCAAGGTAATCCAATATAAGGATTATGTTCCCAAAATCTAGCCAAAGCATAAGGGACAACCCCTGCTCCCATAGTTTGCAATCCTACAAGTAGACCAAGTTACACAACTTTCACATATATGTAGAGGGCCTACGTCAGGCCCATGCAGGTTCTCTGGTTTTTTTTTTTGTTCAGACTCTGTGAGTTCTGATGAGTCATGTTAGTTTTTTGATCCAACAATTTTATTGATAGAGGGGTTCACTTGCCTATGGCATATTCAAGATGTTTAACTGGGTATAGAAAAGAAGAGACCTTTTATTGGTACTTTCTATTAAATTGTTCTGTTTAAAGTGGAATTTTCAATGCTTTCAAATGTCAATGTGTTCTAAAAATGTGTACCAACAATGATGCTCCCAATGATTATCAAATAAGTAAATAAGCCATATTTGCATTTTCCCCAAGCTAAATCAAATACTTTATATACCTGAAATGAATTTTTACAAAATACTAATTTAGTAAATAATTTTCTCACAATTTTCTTTTTAAACTAGAAAAGATAACTTTCATTAAGATTTCAAAATGTAAAGAAAGAAATAAAAGATAAAATTTGGAAGCAACATCGGGAAAGTCCATCTACTGCATAAGCTTGTGGTACAGAGCACTGTTCAAAAGTTTGGCATTTGGACCAGAATCAGAATACTCTACTAAATACTTGTTTAGGACATTCCCTGAAAACATGGTAGCAAAATGTTTAGAAACAAGTTTAAGCATGTGCAAGAGGGTCACCACAAGTGTAAGTTCTACCTGGTGTGCATATTGAAGCTTTCTCTCATAAACAACAAAGAAGAGGAAGTACCTTGATTGTAGGGAGCTAACTGTGGCCAGTGAGGAAAGGAAATGGATAAAGTTCTAAGGAGAATCCATCTAAAGAAAGCAAGGAACAACTCTACCTGAAGGCTGCTGTTACTGTTGCTCTGAGCTGTCTGTATTCTGCTTGGTAGGAAGTCCCGGGTGTTCACTGCAAAGTTCCTCTTTCCTTTTAGATCTTGAACCATCAGTCCAAGTATTCCATGTTCACTGTGAGCTACTACAGAAAAAAAACTCTGACTTTGTGGAGATTCCAAGATCTTCTTTGAAATTCCTTTTATGTATAAGTCCTATGACATTGGACATTTCTATTGCATTTGCCTCTTTCTTCCTGGAAGTGAATTACAAAAAGAGACTGTTCTTGAGAAAAAGGAGGGAAAAATAAAAAAAAAATTCCACTTCAATCTTTTTCCTGGTACTTAAATGTGCAGTGGAGTGAGAGGCGGTGGCAGGGTTGTTTTGAAGCTCTGAGCTTTTATTCTTACAGTAGCATGTTCAGTTAGTATTGATTGAAAATCTACTATTACTGAGAGCACAGCAGGAGATGCTAGCTAGTATGTTCTTGCTTGCAAACTTGGCAACCATTTCCCTGGGTATGACATTCAACTCATTGCAAAAGTAATAGAAGTTAACAAAACCAGGGTGGGCTTGACATCAGTATGCTTTCAGGTGTCTGCGGAAGAAAAATTGTGGCTTTGTTTTAAATTTTTCAATCTGCCCATGGCCACTAAAGTACAATGACATACCATAAAAAATGCTACAAGCAGTAAATGAAAACCACTCAAGATATCATTGTGTTATTAGCTCAAACAGAAGTACTTGTACCTTTGGAAGTCTTATGGAAGTTTTGTGGTGTGTGCCCAAGTTTTGAAGGTTTATCCCAACCAAAAAAACATCCACAGACTGGCAGAAAATCCATGTTCCATATTATGAGAAAAGTCCCTAATATCAGAAAAGGTCTTTGAGAGCAGTATTTAACACAGCACAACCCTTAAAGATAAAAGCCCACTATGGGGGTTTAAGAGTTAGGTGCGTTAGAACACTTACTCCTCTACCAGAAGACCTAGGTTGTCCATGCCAGCTCATATACGTATCTTAATTCCAGTTCCAGGGGATCTAATGCCCTCTTCTACCCTCTGAAGGTACCAGGAACACACACGGTACACATGCATACATACAGACAAAACCTCATATACATAAAAGTAAATAAATCTTTTTAAAAATCTAATTGTGATTTCTTATGGGCACACTCACCAAGCTTTACAGCATACAACCTAAAATGAGGTCAGCTCAGCTTCCAGGTTCATGGAGATCACTGAATAAAAGTCTACACTGTGGAGCAGCATTTGTGTTATCTCAGAAACTGCTTGCATGACAAAGCCTTATTTTCCTTGACTAAACTGTTGAAATCACAACATAATCAACTCAACAGCATTATTTTGTGAGCAGAGTTAGACAATGCATGCAGAATGTGTAGCAAACCCCTAAAATTATAAGAAACACTCTGGTAGAAGAGAAAGTAGGATGTAACCTTGAACTCATTGGCACAGGGAACTACTTACTGAATATAACACCAGCAGCACAGACACTGAGATCAACAACTAATAAATGGGACCGCCTGAAACTGAAAAGCCTCTGTAAGGCAAAGGATACTGTCAATAAGACAAAACAACAGCCTACAGAATGGGAAAAGATCTTCATTAACCCCACATACACCACAGACAGAGGACTGATATTCAAAACATATAAATAACTCAAGAAACTAGATATCAAGATACCAAATAATCCAAGTTTTAAAAGGTAACAGACTTAAAAAGAGAATTCTCAACAGAAGAATCTTGAAGGGCCAAGATACAAAATCCTTAGCCATGAGGAAAATGCAAATCAAATGACCCTGAGATACCATCTTACACCTGTCAAAATGGTTAAGATAAAAAATGTTAATGACAGCCTGTATTTGAGAGGATGTGGAATAAGAAGAAAATTCCTCCAATGCTGGTGGGAGTGTAAATTTGTACAGCTACTTTGGCTTGTTTTTTTTTTTTTTTTTTTTTTTTTTTTTTTTGGTTTTTCGAGGCAGGGTTTCTCTGTGGTTTTGGAGCCTGTCCTGGAACTAGCTCTTGTAGACCAGGCTGGTCTCGAACTCACAGAGATCCGCCTGCCTCTGCCTCCCGAGTGCTGGGATTAAAGGCGTGCGCCACCACTGCCCGGCTGTACAGCTACTTTGGAAATCATGATGGTGGTTTCTCAGAAAGTTGGGAACCAATCTACCTCAAGACCCAACAAACCCACTCTTGGGTATATACCCAAAGGATGCACAATCAGACCACAAGGACACTTGTTCAACTATGTTCATAGCAGCATTTTTCATAATAACCAGAACCTGGAAACAACCCTGATGCCCCTCAGCCGAAGAATGGATTAAAAAAAAAAAATGTGGTACATTAACACAATGGCATATTCCTCACAGGGAAAAAATTGACATGAAATTTGTAGGCAAAAAAATGGAACTAGAAATAATCATCCTGAGTGAGACAATCCAGACCCAGAATGATAAACACAGTATGTATGATGTGGGATTCCCCTCTGTATGCTGTGAATGCCATTGGTTAATAAAGGACTGCCCACAGCAGGGCAGAACTTTGTTAGGCGGGAAAAGCTAAAATGTTGGGAGAAAGGAGGCAGGGTGAGAGAGAAGCCATGAAGCCTTGCTGGAGACAAATGCCAGAACTTTACCCAGTAAGACACAGCCTCGTGGCAATACACAGGTTAATAGAAATGGGTTAAATTAATATGTACGAGTTAACAAATAAGAAGCTAGAGATAATGGGCCATGCAGTGGATTAAATAACATACTTTCTGTGTGATTATTTTGGGTCTGAGCTGCCGAGCAGCCAGAACAACGAAGTGACCTCCTTACAACAGTATGTACTCACTCATAAGTGGATATTAGATGAAAAAGGAAAGGATAACCAGGCTACAATACTTAAACCCAGAGAAGCTATGTAAAAAGCAGGACCCTAAGGGGGATGCATGGATCTCCCTGGGAAGAGGAAATAGATGAGATATCCTGTCTCAACTGTGAGCAAACGGGTGGAAGGGAATGAATGGGGGATGTGAACATGAGGGATCAGGATCATCCAGTTGGAGAAGGGATGGAGGGGGAGAGTGATTCAAGAGATATCTTTATAGAGGGGGCCATTATGGGGTTAGGGTGAAACCTGGTACCAGGGAAACTCCCAGGAATACATAAGGATGATGCCCAGATAAGACTTCTAGCAATAGTGGAAATGGTGCCTAAACTGACCTTTCCCTGTAATTAGATTGGTGAGTACCCTATTTGTCATCATAGAAACTTCATCCATTAACCAGTGGAAGTAGATACTGAGATCCAGAGTCCCACTGACTGAGCTCTGGAAGTACATTCAAAGAAAGGGAAGAGGGATTATATGAGCAAGGGCTTTCAAGATCATGATGGAGAAACCTACAGAGGCAACTGACCCGAGTATGTAGGGACTCAGCAACTCTGGAGTTAGGGAGTCAAGATGGTACCAACCTAAGCCCTTTCCATGTACATGAGAGTTGTTTAACTTGGTCTTTTGTGGGATTCCTAGCAGTGAGTCCAAGACCTGTTCTGATACATGAGCTGTCTCTTTGGAAGCTATTCCTATTCCCTATGATGGGAAGCCTTGTCCAGTCTTGATTCAAGGGGTAAGAGCTGAATACTGCCTCAACTTGACATGCCATGGTTTGTTGACTGCTTAGGACGCCTTACCCCTTCTGAATGGAGATGGAAGAGGAACTGGGGTTGCTAAGTAAGATAAATTAGTTAGTTACTTTAAAAAGAAATAAAGGAAGGAAAAGAAATCCAGTTCAAAGGCACAGACAACATTTTCAATAAGATTAAAGAAGAAAATTTCACTAACCTAAAGAAGGTGATGCCTATCAAGGCACAAGAAGCATACAGAACACCTAATAGATTGTACCAGAAAAGGAATTCCCATCAGCACAAAATAATCAAAGCACTAAACATACAGAAAAAAGAAAGAATATTAAAAGCAGTTAGGAGAAAAGACCAAGTAATATGTAAAGGTAGACATAGTGTAATCACACCTGACTTCCCACCAGAAGGTCCTGGAGAGATGTTACAGATTCTAAGAGACCAAAGATGCCAACCCAGACTACTATACTTTGCAAAACTTTCATCACAATAGGTAGATAAAATAAGAAATTCTATGATTAAAAAATTTAAGCAATATCTATACACAAATCCAACCTACAGAGGACACTACAAGGAAATGTAGAACTTAAATAGAGTAGCCAAACCCAGGTGAATACAAGGAATAAACAATCCATCAATTCAAAATAAGGGAAATGTACATACACACATCACCACAACGAAACAGCATGAATCAACACAAATGACACATTGATACCTTTCAACATCAGTGGTCTCAGTTTTGCAATAAAAAGACACTGACTAATAGAATGGATTCAAGAACAGGATCCACTCATCTGCTGAATCCAAGAAGCACACGATGCCATCAAGGATAGACATCACCTCATGCTAAAAGGACAGAATAAGATATTCCAAAAGACAGAATAGATCTAAATATGGATCTAAAAAGCAAACTGTCTTTTGACATTTTAATACCTGACAAACTAGTTTTCATAGAGTCCCCTTGACTAAGCTCCAGTGGCAATTGTCTTTGGTACAAAAAGCACTCTGTACAGTACCAAAGGAGAAGTGTAAAAAACAATCCAACTACAAATCTTTTGATCTACAGTGTTCTCCTTTCTGCAAGATATATAAGTGCAGTGGTGGTACAAAGCTCGTGGGACTACTCAACTAATATCTGATTAGATTTAAGGCCCATACAGAAGACAGAACCAAAATGCAATCCTACTTGTGTAGTCAAGAACTGAAATATACTATTCTACTAAGAGAATACAGTAATACAATGACTCCTGATGACAATCTGCTATACTCATAGATCAGTGACTTGCTCAGTTATCATCAGAGAAGCTTCCTCCTGAAGCGGATGAGAACAAATAGATATCATAGCCCGACAGTATGCAGAAAGTGAGTCACCTTGGAACACCCAGGCCCAGATGACATGTCTTTAATAAATCCCCTCCTCAGAGATCACGGATCCCTCTGGAAGAGGAGGCACAAATAGTGTAAGAAGCAGGGAGATGGAATAAAGGCTCTCTACAACAATAGAATAAATTCATATATGAACTCACAGAGGTTGGAGCAACCTGAATAGGACCTGTATGCATCTGCACCAGATGACAACCTAGAGCTGTAAGGAAAATAGAGAGGTGCTCCCATCCCTAAGACAGAAGCCATCTTCAAATGATAACCACTTGCAAATGAAAATTGATTTTCTCTGAGGGACTCTCACTGTGAAAGCAAGCTACTCTTAAAGGTTCCTTGTCTCATAAAATTATGTCAGAACTTTTAATTTTAATCTTATTATTTTATTTTATTTAGGTATATTTTCTGTTCTTTTAATATACAGGGCCTTTGTGTAAAGATTATGACTTTCAGTCTAGTACTTCTATGGGATTCCTGAGCATGTAAATGAGTGGGTCTTTGTATACATACCTGTTTCTTGTGCTTTTCCTTGGACTCTTCCATTTGTGTTTATATCTGATTATAATGTGTTATTTTTCATTTTAATCTTATTATATTATATTAGTATCTCTTAGAAGTCTGTTTATTTTCTAACAAGACACAGAAAGCAGGTTGATCTGGATGAGAGGAGATATGAGGAAGAGCTGGGAGATGTAGAAGTAGGGAAAACTGTAATCAGTATATATTATTTGAGAAAAATCTATTTCAAAAATAAGAATAAAATTTTTAAAAAGAAGCTCTGTTGGTTTTGTTGGTCTTAAAATTACTAGTAAAATAAAAGCATCTTTATCTGTTTCATATTACCAAACATATACACATAAAATATTACGTATCTACATCTATTGCTAAGAATTTTCCAGTAGAGGCCTGAATATCCCGTGTTTTTTTTTTCTTGGAAAACCCTACATTTATCTTAAAATTTAATAAATAATCCCTTTGTTGATGTTTATAACGTTTCTTTCTATCTTCCTTGGAGAACTTGCACGCTTCTACTCTAAGATAATATGCATCATGTAGTTCTCCAGTTTTTATTCAGTAGGGTAAATCATGTATGTATGTTCATCTTTGTCTTAACTGAAAGTACTACATGTGTCCTAAATAAATTAGCTATGTTCAACATCATATTTAATAAGGTAAACTCCCAACATATTCCCAACTGGACACTGTAGCCTAGGCCATCTACAATTCACCATTTGATGAATTTTATGACAGAATCTATCAGCAACAGTTTTCAAAGTGATGGAAAAACTCAATCTAACATGATACCTAAACATTTTTATTTGGCAGGCAGTATCGTAGTTCTATGTTGAATTTTCTAAAATTGAAATCAAATTATTGTTGAACTCTACTTTGACAATCAGTGATTAGGAAAAGATTATTATGGCTGTTTGTCTTTGAATAAAAGAAAACTGTCCACATGCTTGCAATGCTAAGTGCCTAAGATACCTTTCGGTAATTAGACAGATACTCTCAGCTCCAAATATCACATGGATTTTATGAGCCATTATTATGAAACTATCTTGACATTGAATAATAAACACACATTTTGACAAGATAACAGATGTCTCACACAGTTGAGTTATTTTGAAATGTAAGGAGTAAGATATTCAAAGTGATTTCTTCACATTTTGAGTGCATTTAAATATTTGGGCACTACATAATTCAGAATAAAAAAAACACTTATAACACTGGTCATCCACATAATATAACCTGAAAATATAATTCTGATGTGATGATCTGGGGGATGGAGAAGTTGCTTAGTTGTCAAGAGCACTGCCTGTCCTTGCACAGGACCTGGGATCAGTTCCTAGCAAGCATATGGTTGTTCAAGCATCAGTAACTTCAGTTCCAGGGAATCAGACACTTTATTTTTCCTCCTCAGGCACCTACACCCATGTGGTGTATACATGTATGTAACAGGTATGTATATAAATATATGCAGGTGAAACACCCAAACACATAAAATAAAAATAAACAAATTTCTTTTAAAACTTTCTTGGGATTCCTCCTGACATTCTCTGTTTAAAATATGTCCTTTGCTAGCCGAGCAGTGGTGGCACACGCCTTTAATCCCAGCACTAGGAAGGCATAGGCAGGCGGATCTCTGTGAGTTCGAGACCAGCCTGGTCTACAAGAGCTAGTTCCAGGACAGGCTCCAAAAACACAGAGAAACCCTGTCTCGAAAAACAATAAATAAATAAATAAATAAATAAATAAATAAATAAATAAATAAATAAATAAATATGTCCTTTGCTTTGATCATCTATAAAAGTGACAGGACAACATGCATCTGTCAACAATAATTGTGATTTGGTGTGACTACCGGGTAGAAACTATTTTACATACCATACTCAGTGCAAGGAACTTAGCCTTACTGAATGATTCTCATACTCTGGTTCTTTTAAGAAACTTCTTTCTGTCCTAAGTGTGCGAAACAGCAGATGTTAGTCTAATCTGTAGGCATCTGTATACAAATATTCTGAAAATATTGAGCAAAAGGCAGAAGTGATTCTTCAAGCTCTAGTATGGTGCTTCAGTCTACTCTGTGTTCCTAAACAAAACAATGAGGTAGAACACTTTTGAGAATGAAAACAAATGTATTTGAGTGACAGTTTTGAAGGCTAAAAGCATGAAAGCAGGCATCCCTGTGTCTTTGGCCTTTGGTAAAATCATTTGGCAGCCACAGCATGGCAGAGACCTTATACTAGAAGAATGGGCATAAATAAGTAGTGCATATTTGAAAGAGAAGCAGGACACCAGGAGGCCCCAAGATCATTTTTGATTATGCATAGCTGTCGTGGGAAATAGTGTACTCTGTGAGACCTAACCCACTCAAGAAGATCAGCCTTCATCCTTAATAGCTACCCACTCTCCTTGCATTACCAGCAGTATCTAACATCTTGGTTTCTCTGGGATACACTGGATAAAGAATTGTCTAAGAACACAAATTAAATCCAGGCTATCCAACCAGTGACTTGTAGGTTGTCAAAGCATATACATATTAATTTTGTATGATACCATGACATGGTGACATATTCTGTGCACCTTTTGATACAAAAATAAGCTTCAAGCACAGGAACTCACATGTCAACCATAGCAAAAAGCTACTGGGTTTTTTCCTTTAGAGTAATGGGCACAGTCCTGTTCAAACATAAGTAGCTCAGCCCTCAGGCTAGAGGATGTTTTGATAGGAAGGTCAAAAGTGATTATAACAGTGACAGATGTAAGCTAATTATTCCATCTCCATTAACTCTTTTCAACCATGTTTAATAATGGAAATATTCCTCTTAAAAATAAAATTAGTTACAAGAAAATCTATGCAGAAATTCAAAACAAATAGGATGCAGTGCTGTCTCAGGTCAAATGTGCCAACTCATTCCTGTTCACTTCAGAAAAAGGCCCATGTTTCTTTAAAGAGTATAATGTGATTCTTTCACTTTCATGGGCAGTGACCACTCTTTCTTACCAGGAAATCTGAAATAGAAAAACTTTTGGAGTTTTGGAAAGTATGAGAAATAAAATCCCATTGAATCAAGATGAGCCAGTTCCCCATTTGTGAGATAGCTGCTACAGGCTTCTTTCTGTGCATGTCTCTGCCTGTCCATAAATATATATATATATATATAAATATATATATATATGTGTGTGTGTGTGTGTGTGTGTGTATGTATATATATATATATATATATGATATATAGGTATATTGTTCAAGTTCTACATTTGCACTGTTCTCCCACATGCCACTGTTCTAATCTGCATTCCTGTAAAAGTAGACAAACAAACAAACAAAAATTATAAGCAACTGATTTTAAGTAGAAGTTCTTGTAGAAACCAATGAAGGAACGGGGAAAGTAGGAGTAAAATCAGCTTGGCTTTCAGTATACCCCCAGGGTGACTTTTCAAAAACAGTTCTTTATCATATGGCTGACAATTTTCATCAAACCAAGGCCAATGAACCTCCATGAGAAACAATGTGTTGTGTTGTCTGTACTCTTGGTAGAGCATCTGTTGCAACTGCTACATTTTTCTGCTGCAAATACCATCCAATAAATTAAATTTACTAGTAGCACATTATTTCCACACTTACTTTTATTTGGAATTAGTGCAAACCAACTCATGCAAAAAAGTATTTGGATAGTGGAAGATGGGTTTTGATATCACACCCTTGCAGGTAGCTTATTTTCTATTTTCATCACCCACCTACCTCCAGAAATTCTAAACAACTTAGAGTATAGATATGCTTTCTGTGATAATTTTGTGAAACATGTACTGACCACCTGTTCTTTCTAGATCTGGAATTAGGCTTCCAGGATGTGTTTGTGAGGTAGGAGTCAGAGGTATTTTTTTCCTCCATTTTTCATATATTCCTTCAGGCAAATACTTGGCTCATGTGACATAGATAAAACACTGTAGTAAACATGTAATGTTTTATTTTGAGTATTTCTTCTTCTTTCTCTGTGGGGGTTAATCCTTTATTGGTGCCAATGGAAAACATAAGTGGAAAATACTATACTCTATCACCAGCAAATGAAATTTCATATCTTAGAATCAGATTACCAGATGCTGTTGGCTTCAAACTATCTCAATGTATTGGATCAAGAAAAACCTTGACTGAAGATTTCTCCCTAATCTCTTACCTCTTGGCTACAGTGATATATATATATATATATATATATATATATATATATATATATATATCCACATTGACAGACAACTAGAATACTGACTGCCTCTATCTATCAGGTGTACACATATGATATAAGCATGGTCAATAATAACTTTCTCTAAAACTTCCAGAAGAATCCTGGAGAAAATCAATGTATTTATTGAAATGGACTTATAGGAACTTTGAATTTCTCCTTTCTCTCCTCTGTGCTTTATTCTCACCTTGCTCTGTACAAGGTGAATGCCCGAGATATGGGGTGTTATATCTGCTAGCTCTTATACACAGCCAGATTTGAGTATGGGAATGTGGTAGTAAATTCCAAATCAATTGAGTTAATAAGTATCTAGGGACACGTTTGGGTTTATAGTTGAGGACTGACATAGAGATGGTTAATTAAGAGGGTAAGACCTACCCTAAATAGGACCATTCCATTCCATGGTCTGGGGTCCTAGACTGAGTGTAAAGAAAAAAGGAGAGGGTTAAGTGAGCATCAGCATTTCTCTCTCTCTCTATTTCATGTTCTGCTAAAATGTGAACTTGCTCCCATGGCCAGAACTCTGAGCCATACCTGCTTCCATGGACTGACTGACTGTATTTGCGTAAGTCATGAGCCAAATTATCATTTCCTCCATTAAGTTGCCTTAGTTGGTTTTTTCATTACAGGGGAGAGAAAACCTACTAGTAAAAGGAGACCATAGAAGATTAGAACAAACAAACAAAGTGGAGGCGTGCAGGAGAGGATGAGTGGTGTGAGAAGAAAAAGGTGAATGCTTCATTTCCTTACTTCTCCCTTACCTGGAGCGAAGAGGTTCTTTTCATTTTTAAGGTTGTAGCTCCAACTCACCAATCTTCTCTTAAAACTGAGGGGACTCATTCACTGGTCCTCATAACTAGTTCTTCCACTTAATTCTCAACCAACCTTGGGAAGTCTAAGAATCCCCACTCTGTTAGCATGTACTTCTTTCCAACTATCCCTAGTTGTCAATCAAATCGCCTAAAACTTCTAAACACTTTTGATATTAAATGCTCCACCCATAAATCTCACCAAGGTGACCACCCAAACGTGAGCTCAGTAAAGATGACACTAATGAATATGCAAACTGGGTGGAAGAAAGCCCACAGGGCCTCAATTCTACACAAAGAACTAAAACCAATTGAGGTAAGGTGGAAATGGAAGAAGTGGTGTCTTCCCCCAGGGAAGAACATAGCAATTGTTTATCTAATGCCAAATGGTCAACCTGAAAACACACACACACACACACATACTAATTATATATATAATCATATGGACTGAACAGGTTATATTAAAAGATAATATATACATATATAATTTTCAAATTTCATGTAATATATACATATACATGTATGCATGCAGTAAAAATTAGTTTCATGTAATATATACATACACATATATGCATGCAGTAAAAATTAGTGAAAATGGAGGCACTGAAGTTGAAGGAAAGTCATTGCTGTTATATGGGAGGGTTAGGAGGGAGAATGGGCAAGAAGAAATGTAATTAAATTATAATCTTAATATTTGTTTTAAATTATAAATAGATTCATAATTAGTTTTCTGATCGAGCCATTGCTTTCTACTAGGTACTTCAGGCTAATGTGTATCAGAATACCATGAGGATAAGTTTTAGTATGATAATAACCAGTCATGTACATTGTAGAGAAATTATACATTTGATTTAAAGCTCATTGATAAAAACAGAGCTAAATGATAAAGCAAAAGATTGTTACCAAACAAACTATTTTTCAGTTGTGGGTACAGCAATGCCTGAAGTCAGTGAAACCCCTGGGCCTTCTTGGTGTATGATTTAATATATTTTCATTTTCTCTGATATAGCTTAGATTGGGTTTTTGACATTTGAAACTGAAAAGAGAGGTCTAGCAGCTGTAATGAAATATATGCAGTGCTGAGAACTATGAATTCTGCAACATCAATAAAAATAATAAGGTTTATGAGAAAAATAGGATTGAGGGCAAAACATCTAAAATCCGTACAACTGTTACTCTTTGTCTCACTCACTAGAGAAAACAATCCTAATATTATTCTGGCCGAGCAGAAAAGATGTATTTCCAACAAAAAAATAAGCCACATTAAGTAACGTTGCACAGAGCATGACCAAGACAATGTTTATGATGAAAACTGGTTCTTAGAAAAGGTGATAGGCAATACAAGCATGAATATCTGGGACAGTAAAAAAAAAAAAAAAAAAAAAAAAAAAAAAAAAAAAAAAAAACACCCTGCTATCATCAGCTGCAAAGTACATTGTGTTTAGCTATTACTTGATAGCCTACGACCTTAATGGGCTGAGAAAAAAAGCATGAATGAATGTAACTCCCACATTACACTGCCATCATTGCCTTTTTTACAAGTAATTCTCACAGAGGAGGCGTGTGTTCTACCAGGGTAGACTGCATTCCTATACAGCTATTTTTTAAACCTCTGTTTAGCTGTTCTACTGGGGAAAGAGAAGGTGACACATGTCATATTTATTTTAACCAGTAGTTACCTCTAAGTGCTTTTTAAAATGTCAAACTCCATACAAATGCCTTGACTGAGATGATTAGTTGTAGAAACTCCTTGCTTCAGCATCACAGATGTAGGGACTTTATATATCATGTGTAATGTGAAACAAATACCTATTTTTTGTAATAACTACATCTTAGGACAGCAATTGTGCTGAATAGTTGGCTGGGGTATAGGCTGAATATGGTTTTACTAGAGGATAATATACACAGAACCTATTTATATGATCAGTATTATATTTCAGCTTAACAGAGAGGGTACTCTAAGGTAATTCAGTACTGCAAGTTGAGAGATAGCATGGTACATATGGGCTTTTTGTTCTTTACTTGAATTTTCCATCACACCAGACACATACCTTCATTGTGTCACAATGATATTTACTATCATGCACATCCTTACAATTACTTTGCCCAGCAGACTTCAGATATTAGTGATATATGATCTTCTCAGTTGTAATCCTTGTGGCCTTGCTTCTGTCTTTCTCTTTCCAATGGCTACCAGCTAACACTGAGAGTCATGAAATTACAAATGGTGGCTCCTCTAAGAGCTTGATTTCCGGGATGACTGTGTGGAACACAGGTTGCCACTCTTCAAGTCTACAATGCATTGTTCTATGTTAACTGGAAATAAAGTTCTGCTCTCTTAAGCCAGAGATTTCTAGAATTATTTATTATGAAGCTTGTGATGCTTTAACCCATATGTAATCTTTGCCACAGACTCTGAAAAAGTAGAGTCTAGATGGGGGCAGGGAGCACTGTGTTTTGTCCTTTTACTATAACCCCCCCCCCCCGAACTGACATTGGGCATGACAGAAGAGAGAATCCCCCCTACATGGCATCTACCTTTATTTCTGCATGTGAGCTTTACATAAGATGCTTTTTGTTTCTAGAAGCATAAACCCACCCAACTTATTTCAAATAAAAAGAGGATTATAAGGTAAATAGTATTTTATTGAGTTCAGGAACAGATCATGAGTCTTGTACAAATAAATTAGGTCCTGTCAGCATCTGAGAAATCTAGTGTATCTTGAGTGGCAGCTTTTTTCCCACTTCAGCTGTTTGCTCATATCTTCTGTCCTGCCACTAATCAACCAGATTCATCTACTTACTCACTCTTCAGGCTCATGTTGTAACGTGGTCACCAATACAACAAGAGCAGTTATCACGGAACAGCATTTTCTGAGTTCAGTTCTAGACATGTCAGCATGAACAAATTTGGATGGGTCAAACAAAATTAAGGTAATCTCTGAGTCAGCAGAGCCTCATAAGCCACATCTTAATTGTGTCTAGTGTCCTAGAATTAGTGATGAGTTCTCCTTTAGATGAATTTCTCTCGGCTAAAGACAGCTTGGTCACATGATCCACATCCATTATTAGAGATTGACTGTAGCAGAAGCATCTACGAAAACACCAGCACCAGGCAGAAGAAAACCTCATTCAAGGTTATTGTGCCGGGTAGCGCAGCTGACTCCACAAACCATATAGGTTATTGCTGCTGTCTTTGGTTGCCTGTACAATGATGAATGCACGTTCTTATTGCTGACACACTGCACACTTCAGACACAGGACTCAGCACATTCAAGGTGAATCTAACCAGAAAGCCCCCTTCCAATGCCAGATAATACTTTGCAAGCTGCCAACAGAGAGAAGTAACCAATGGTTCTAGCCATCTTAATGCCTATTAACTATAACAATAACAAATTTATGTTACAGTTGTGGCATTTATATCTTGGTAGCAAAGTATGTCTATTTGGAAATAAGACTTATTAAATAGGGAAAATCATTCCTGGTGCTGGAAACCTAGACAACAACCCTGGATTGTGAGGACATAGAAGAGAATCTACTACTGCCATTTCACTAGATCAGCATAACTACTAAACACATTCTAAACTTTATCCTTATACTCATAGATAAAGGTATACCTCATACTTTATCAAATGAAGATGATTATAGAAAACCATAACCAGTTATAATACAAAGATCAGTGGGGTCAGGGAAACCTAGTTCTACCTGGTACATACACACTACAACTCTTGTGTTCAGGGACTATGGAGATGGAGAGAGAGGGAGGAAAGCTTATAGGAGCCAAAGGAGCAGGAAACCTGTGTTGAGATGGTGTTTCCTAGAAATGACACAGAAGTCATACTGTTGAGGTATCATGCGTGTAGCTTCCTTCTCAGCAGAGTAATCTTGCATCTCCAATGGTTCTCCATAACACTCCTGAACCATCATTATTCATTTCAGCTAGAAGATTTGGTGCAATGGTCTGGTAACATAGTTTCTTTTATTGAATTATTTTACTATGAAGAAACATAGCTAGGTAATGCTTTGTGAAATTCAATCACTTACTCATTATTAATGTCCCAAATACCTACAATTTTGAAGTTTTTATGACAGATGCTCATTAATAATATTTATATGGGTTGTCTCCTTTTTGCATAATTTAGCCTTTAATAGCTTTTGTGTGAGAATAGAGAGAATATAGAAATCAGCATTAACTGAGTTCTTGATCATCACTACCAGATTATACTGTTTTAGATATGTTTCCTGGATGATAGTTTGTCAAAATTCCTGGGTCAACAAATAAAACTGAAGGTATTTGATAAGAGGGACCATGTTTTGTGTCTTATATTCCTTATCTTTGCTTAATATATATATATATGGTATTATATTATATTATATTATATATGGTATTATATTTTTTCATTTATTTTATTTCCTCTTAGAATGAAACTCATCCTGTAGATTGGATTTTGGTTTCTTTCTTTATTTGCAGAGGGTTAAACTAAGTTCAATCATCAGCAACATCTTTTTAAATGACATAATGTCCCCTTTATGTTCTTGGAACATAAACAAGTTATTTAAACTCCATGATCTAACTTCTTTTGGAAATCGATTATGAAGTCTATTTTGCTAGCTAATCCGTAGATGGCCAAATTTAAGTATGCAGAATGGTTGATATGTTTTCTCATGTCAATCCTTGCTCGCATTTTATGATTTCCAGACTGTACATCACTACAGATGTGTTAGTATCTCCGGCTGACACTCCATCAAACCATCAAAAACTGAAAGTAAAAGTTGTAAAATGTATACAGTAGCCCTTACATCACAGACATCATAACTTAAAAAAAAATACTAAGGAGAATCAGTTATTTATCTGATGTAAGACTCCCTTCTTTATGCTGTGAATATCATTGGTTAATAAAGGAACTGCTTTGGGCCTACAGCAGAGCTATAGGGGAACAGAGCTTGGTGGGGAAAACTAAACAGAATGCTGGGAAAAAGGAGGATAGGTTAGAGAGAAGCCATGTAGTCTCTCTGGAGATAGACGTGAGAACTTTAGCCGGTAAGCCATAACCATGTGGCGATACACAGATTAATGGAGATGGGTTAAAATAATATGTAAGAGTTAGCCAATAAGAAGCTAGAGATAATGGGCGAAGCAGTGATTAAATAATATAGTTTCTGTGTGATTATTTCAGGGCTAAATGGCTGGGAACTAATTAATGGCCTCCTCCTACATTTATCCATAGGGTCAAGAAGCCAACTTGAGGGAGTCAGTGATTCTTGCCATCATTGCTAGAGAGTGTCTTACAGCATACTGACAACCTAATGCAAAAAAAAAAAAAAAAAAAAACCTCTGTACAATAAGCACCCAGTCAGTTATAGTGAGCATGCCTAACACTAACACACAGAGAGTTCTGATTTAAATTCTGAGCACATGAATAATACATATAAACACAAACACACACATATGCACACACATATGTACATACACACATGAAAATACACATACACACATGTACACACATACACACATGCATACACATGTACACACACAAATTAAACTCAAAGAATGAATTATCATATATTGTCTAGTATGTGATTTTTTGCATTATCCATTAATTTTAAGTTTTAAAATCTTTTGCTGAGATTTCAATTTAGGAAAGTAAGGTATCAATAGTTCCTTCTTCTCTAACACAACTGTCATGTCTTAATTGTGAGGTAAAATGGTATGCTAAAAAATCATAACCACATATCACAAATCTTTAAACCACAAGTTTAAAGACCAGCATGCCCTGAAAACATAGGCTCCTCTCTTTTACTTTTCAGCATGTGATAGCAGTGACAATATATTGCTCCATATGTTTCCTATAAAGACTCAATCAATTCTGAAGGTTGTATATCTGTGACATAGGAAAGTCTCAAATAATGCTATGTTTCATTTTCATTACTATTAGTCATGGTATCATTAGTTATTAATATTAATATATAATATATATTAGTCACATTTTAACTATCAATTACTCTGTTATTATCCAAGAACCAGAAAATCATATAAATAAGAACGCCTACATATTATGCTGGGCTTTTGGCAGCACCTTGCTGGTACTTAACTTCCATCCAAAATCCTAACACATGGGGTGTTTTTAGGAGTCTGACCACGCTTATTTAAAAACATCATAAAATGCCTGTACTAACGTGACAGTAAGTTCTAAATAAAATTAAAATGGCATCAAACTGCATGCACTTGGGGAGAAGCTTATGGATCCAAGGGTGATGTGCCATATAAATCAGTCACCCAGTATTGCAATAAACACAATCAGAAGGATTGAGGAATCTCCTGTGAGGTGGAAAAATTGCTTGAGATAAGAGCAGCGATATATTATATAAATACTGGCATATGCTTTCAAAGCACTGCCATTATCTTTTCCTATTTTTAAAATTTTCCTAGTTACTTCAACATAAGCCTATTATTATTCATTTATAGGCACAGGAACACATCCAGGTAAAGGAAATAAGCTTATTATTTTTATTAGATATGATTAATCCAAAAATGATTTGGGCCAGTCTATCAAATGAACACCCAGAGTGGTTTAACATAAAATTACTCTAATTCTTAATTTCTGTTGTAGTTCATTACAGATGTTTCTGCTTCATGCAGAGCTCTCCAAACAGTCCCTTTTACTGTGTAGAGGTGATATCTAAGGACACAGTTTTCTACTCAATGAAGGCAGAATGGAACACATGGACAATTAGAAAAGAAACATCTTTGTCATTATTCTAACCCAGTTATGGCATCCTTTCTTCTTCTAAAAGACCAGAAAACATTAGTTAAATAGTCCCAGTTCAGAAAAATGCAGTCATACAACATCAGCAAGTCATCTTCAATATTTTGCTCCAAAGCAAAGGGAGCTTGAGGCATGATAGATGTTGAACTCTTTGTATCAAATCTGAGAATATAATGAAGGATAGAATTGGAAAGTGAGAACAAAAGCCCTGGCCAGTATATAAAACTACTAAAAGACAAAAAGAAAATTCTAGGAAGAAGGTGTCTATGAGGAAATGTCTGCATAGAATTTCACCTTCTCTCCCAACACTCCCACAATTCTAAGTCACTGACAGAACATATTTGGTGGGAGAGGGGCAGTCAGTTCAGGGCTTCCTCTAGAAAATGAGCACACTATGTTTTTCTAATTATGGTATCCTAATCCATCCAGACCACAATAATAAAATACCAAAAGGCTGGATAGTTTATAACAACAGAAATACATCTGCCCTAGCTCTGGAAATGGGGATATCCAAGATCACATTATCAGAATATTTGGTGCCTGGTAATGGCAAATTTCCAGCTTCATAGTAGACACCTTTTTGCTGAGTCCTCACAAAACAGGAATAGTTAACTTGGTGATAGGAGTGTAGCTCGTCAGTAAAGCACTTGCCATATGACCATTAGACCCAAATTTTGACACCCAGAACCATATAAAGAAAGCAAAAAATTAAATTAAAAATAAAAAGGATGAACTCTTGTCTGTTTCAAAGGAATATGAATTCTATTCCGAAGGGTACCACCCTTATGCCTACTATGTTCCATAAATGTCCCCCAATACCTTCATTACCTTAAGAATTGGGTTAGCATTTTAACCCATGAATTTGGGGAGGGACATTAAGCAAGTAGACCATCGTAGATAAAAAAGAAATTGTATGAAGTAGATTTTATTTGCTGTTTACAATATGTAGGATCTTCTGTTGAAGAATTAGCACTTGCTCTGATCAACAAAGCAAACAATAGTGTGCAAACCTTTTAATCTTCTCAGATATCATTTTTCTGACTTCACACTGAGTGGAGTTTTTGTAGAAATGTTTCCAATTAGCAAAAGCTTCTGAATTATTCATTGAGAACAAAAGCAGAATGTGAGTTAGAAAAGGCAGTGGTCAACACAGGCAGGTCTATTTGGACATGTTTCACTGTTATAGAAAGAAACTTTGTGTTTTATAATATTTAGAAACATAAATCTAGAGGTTGGTTAAATAACTCTGTACTTGAGAAGAGTTGTTACAAATATATACATGAAGGCAAAACACATTAAAGGAAAAAATCTTTATAAAATGTAAAGAAAATTTCATCATGTTTTTCTGTGAATTCACTATGTTCTACTGAAAACATTTTAAAAGTTTATTTATTTATACTTTATGTGTATTGGTGTTTTGCCTGTATTTATGTCTGTGCACAACCCATATACTTGGTGCTTATAGTGGTCAGATCATGATGGAGGAGGGTCATCTGTCTATGTGTTACTCTCATTGGTTAATAAAGAAACTGCAATGGCTTTTTGATAGGGCAGGATTTAGATAGGTGGAGTAGATAGAATAGAATGCTGGGAGAAAGAAAGCATAGTTGGTCAGACACCATGGAGCCAGCCGCCAGGTCAGACAAACTGAATCTTTCCTGGTAAGTCACCACTTCATGGTACTACACAGATTATTAGAAATGGGTTAATCAAGATGTGAGAATTAGCCAATGAGAGGCTAGAGCTAATGGGCCAAGCCGTGTTTAAAAGAATACAGTTTCTGTGTTATTATTTTCGGGGCTAAGCTAGCTGTGCAGGAACCGGACAGAACGAAAAGCAGGCCTGCTCACTTCATCACTACAAGGTCAGAAGAAGGTGTCAGATCCCTTCAGAGCAAACATCTCATTTGTTAACTGGAAATTATTCTAATCTACTGATTCCAACAGATTTTCTGAGGATACATCATGTCAATGGTAAACTGGCCCAGCTTCCACACCAAATAATCTTTACATAAACCTAATTGAATTCTGATTCATATTTTTATTAATTTTCACTGCCGGAATAAAAGTTCTGAGAAAGTCCAAATTAGATCACTTAATTGTACTGAGAAATAATTTAGAAAATTAAATTAGGGAAAAAGAAACACATTTCTAAGACCTTATATCTAATAAGGACATGCATGAGTTTTATGGCATACCAAGCACTCAGTTTTGATAGTAATGTAATATAGGTGCTCAATGCAAGTTACTGGTATAAGCAAATGATATATTATTTTCAAAAGGAAACTACTTGACAGTTTTCACTCTTTATTATGTCACTATATGAAAATATAAGTAATAATTTATACAAATTTGGATGTTAGATAAGTTTAACACTATGACACTCATACAGAAATTTTGGTAGAATACTGCATACATAGAGATGAGGGGGTGAGTAGATATAAAAAGTCTGACACATTTATATGCAGCTACAGATTCTTATTACCATTGAGCTGCAACTCAGCTCACTTACTAGATGTGATTTATTCCATGTCTAGCACCATCAATCTATTTATCGAGGCCCAATGATTCTCCCAGTCAGCTGTTGGAGGGAATGCTTATGTTCATAGGCAAACCACATGTATTCCAGTTTACTTAATGTGTGTGCACACACACAAGAGTATGTGCCTATGTATATATATATATATATATATATATATATACATACGTGTATGTATGTGTGTTCTGTGCATATGTATTTATATGTATTTAAATGCACATATGTTTATGTATATATGTGCATGTTCATGTGTATGTGTTTTTAAGTAAGTGTGTGTACATACCACATGTACGCAGATGCCCTCTGAGCTCAGAGGAAGTGTTGGATCTCCTTGGAGCTTGAGCTGTGGGTCTCTATGATCTGTCCAATGTGTGTGTTAGGGATTATTATTAGATTATCTACAAGAACAAGTGCTCCTAAGTGCCATGCTGTATCTCCCACCCTGATAAATATTCTAGTTCTTGACTTCAATATCCAAGAAAGAGATGGACAGATTGGAGAAGGAATGGTTCAATGGCATAGTCTTATACTCATAAGACAGCCCAATGTAAAAGGTATGTGACATTGCTTCTTTTCATGTAGCATGTTGAAATTTTAAGACTATATACTGACTGATAATATAACAAGCCTGAAAAATTAATCATGTAAAAGTCTTCCCCCATTTCAGGAGGAAAAATGTAGCCAAGTTCCTGAAATAGAGCCCTAATAATAAGCTAAAACATCACCCAAAGACAACATATTTGTATTTGGTCTAGAGATGGTGTATAGATGATAGAGGATAGATAGACAGAAAGACAGACAGACATATAGATATACAGATTTATAGATGGGTGGATAGACAATAGATAAATAATACAAAATACAATTTCTTTTGAAGGATATTAAAATAATTCATCCAAAGCACAAAGGATTGTCTAGAAGAAAACAATCAAAATTGAATTAAATGTGGATTTCTTATCCCTTTTTTCCTAAAATGGGGATAGTTAGAAAAGCAAAAGGTCTCGTTTCCTGTTCTAAATTATCTTTACAATGTCTACTCACCAGTTCAAAGCTGGAAATTTTACATAGATTTGTGAGCAGACTTCCCCCCCAATAATTTTGCCGTCACATTCTTTTCCCATCTCTGAAGTCACAAATTCCTTTTCTTTTGTTCTATCATTTCCCTGCAGCTTTTTTATTACAATAAAGCATGTAAATAAAGACCCTCAAATCACCTTATTGAGTTGTTTTTCTTGCACATGATGCTTAGCACATGAGCTGATATTCCTGCCTGTTCTTTTTTTAGTCAGTTTTTTGTTACAGAAATTTGTCTCAGCTACATGCTTGAGATAGCTAAGAAAATTTGTGTTTTTCTTTCCTTCAATAATTTAGCATTTCCTTTGGTATCATAATAGGAGTAAGAGATCTGATTTGCAGTGAAATAATAAAAAACAAATTCAGCAAGTCTTACAGTTATGCTTCCCTACTGACAGAAGGCACGTTACAGAACATAGTATAGTGAAGAGGAACCTGAACAGAACCCAAGAATTTAACTAGGATAAAAATCCAGAGTTTATAATTCAGAAAGGCCAAGATTCACAGTATTATAAGAGAGAGAAAAGGGAAGTCATTCCCATTAAGAAATAAAGGAGGGAAACACAGAAAGACAGACAGAGAGAGAGAGAGAGAGAGAGAGAGAGAGAGAGAGAGAGAGAGAGAGAGAGAATAGAGAGAGAGAGAGAGAGAGAGAGAGAGAGAGAAACACAAATAAGTCAACTTGAAACTTTGACCTAGCTATAACCTAAAACTATGTGTGAGAAAACTAGCAAGGTAGTGGTAAGTACCATAAGACATAAGATGAACGATGTTTAAGCTCACAGCAGAACTGAACATTCTTTGGTTCTCTGATGCACAGGGTATGGGTAAGCACCATCAGAAACATACTACCTCAGAAGAAAGCCTTTCAGGCCTGGGCAAATAACTCAACCAGATATGATCTAACATGCAGATGTCAATACCAGAACATAATATTACAGTTAACTCAAGAAGTACAATAAATCTACTCACCAACAATGCAAACTATAGATCATCCAGTCACAACATGTTCAATACTCAGAAGAGTAGCAGAGAGAAACAATCAAGTTACATAATCCAATATTAAGAAATAAAGGGGGAAGAAGAATCAGTCTCAGAAATTATGGCTCTAGGTTCTCACAAATGTTCTCCATATATTCAGGAAGTCAGAGAGTGGGCAGAGATAGAAGATAAAATATAAAATCAAATGGAATATGTACAGTAAAACTATGAGTGGGATAAAAATATGTGATAAAATTAAAGGTTCTAAGGAGATTAACAAAAGCTAAAGATCTTAATATAAACTATTCAAAATGAAGTTTACTTAAGCTATGAGACGGTCAGTTTTGACTACCAGCTCTCCTGGATTTGAAATGCCCTAGGAGGTATGCCTCCAAGCATGTCCGTATGGGTGTTTCCAGACAGGTTTGACAGAAGAGGGAAGGACCACCCTGAATGCGGGTAGCACGGTCCAATGGGCTGGGGTACCCGGGTGAATAAAAAGGAAAAGCAATAACTACTCCAGGAAAAATAACTGACCCTCAGCATTTTTCTTGCACTGCCTTTTGACTGTTGACAAAATGTGCAACAACAAACGGCGCTGAAACAACCAAGCACCACCAAGAAAGAAAATTAACTGGGCTCGGTGGCTCACATCCTTAATTTCACCACTCAAGAGCCAGAGGCAGACAATCTCTGTGACTTAAAAATCATTCTTTTCTACATAGTGAGGCCCTGTCCAAACCAAACTTACCCGAACCCAAACAAGACAAAACCTACCATCCCATTCATCTTAAATTAAGTCTGGTCTTCTCTGTGCAGCATGAGAGAGAACTGGCTCAACATACATTGTAGATGTAAGAGTTACAGCTATAAAACATTGAGAGGAAAACATGAGGATACCAAGTTAGGACAGAAAGGGAAACCATCTCAACAGGAAAAACTAGGGATACAATGAACTTCTTAAATGCTTTACTCTAAGGTTCCTGTGTATTTTATGTGCACAACGTGCTGCAGTGTCTGCAGAGGCCAGAACAGGGTGTTGATTTCCATGAAGTTGAAGTTAGTACATTTCGAGCGTCCATGTAAATGCCGGGAATTGAATCTCGGTTCTCTGTAAAAGTATCAAATGCTCCTGTTGAGCCATGTCTTCAGGACTATCAATGTTTTTCAAATGTACCTTTATTAAATCATAATTTTTTTTTTTTTTTTTTTTTTTTTTTTTGGTTTTTCGAGACAGGGTTTCTCTGTAGCTTTGGAGCCTGTCCTGGAACTAGCTCTTGTAGACCAGGCTGGTCTCGAAGTCACAGAAGGCAACACACATTAAAGGAAAAAAATAATTTTTAAATTTGATTGAGGAATCTGAATGTTTGATTATGAAGGATATATGAGTAGTAAGTGCATGAGATGATTCTTGCCATCCTTATAACAAAATGCAATTATTATTATTATTATTATCATTTTTTTTTGAGACAGGGTTTTTTGAGACAGCCCTGGCTGTCCTGGAACTAGCTCTTGTAGACCAGGCTGACCTTGAACTCACAGAGATCTGCCTGTTTCTGCTTTCGAAGTGCTGGGATTAAAGGTGTGTACCACCACTGCCTGGCCAAAATGCAAATTTAAGCTAAAATGAACCACTAATCAATACCAAGTAGGAAGACTAAAAGGAGGGTAAAAAGCAAATGTCATTGAGGTTTTAGTACCAACAGGCACTCTTACACAACAATGCTTATTGACATACATCTATATAATTACTTTGGACAATACCTTAATGACTTTTCATGAGGTTAAATATACTCTTATCATAAAATCTAACAATATGCTGCTATGTATTCACTCAAGAGGATGTAAGACATGTGTTAACAGAAAGACTTGTTCATAAATGGTTTGTAACAGTTTCACTCTTAATATCCCTGAATTGGAAGGAACCCAAATGTCTGCCTGTTAGGGACTATACAAATTATGATGGATCTATACACAACAACATTATAAAACAATGCATCATCAATAACAAAAAATGTGCTGAAACCTGTATGGATATCTAACCAGAAAATGGGCTATTAAAAATCACTCTTTGATTCCGTTTATGAAAGAAGAGAAGTCAAAACCATATCTGCAAGCTTATCAGTTGTGGTCATTTTGTGTGTATAGGAAAGACAGAAGAAAGGGGCACAAGACAAATCAATTTGAGGAAGGGCAGGAAAGTTGTACCTCCTGGTTGTAGTAATGACTCAGATTTTCCAAAATGAGGGCTATGTACTTAAATTAGTGAATTTTTATATAAATCGTGGCCCAACTAAACAAATAAAAATAGGAAAATTCAATTCTTTAAACTTAATTGTTCTTGAACCAGTGAGATGACTCAGTAGCAAAAAGGTTCTTGCAGCTAAACTTGTAAAAGTTCACCTCAGGTCCCTTATGGTGAAAGGAGTAAACAGACTCAGTCAAGTTGCACACACACACACACACACACACACACACACACACACACACACACACATGCTTATCCAATAAAAAATTTTAAAAATAATTAAAAATAACATAATTGTTCTTAAATGCTTACATTTTAGATTTAGTCATTAAAGCACTAGCATGAAGACCTGAGCTTAGTCCCCAGAAAAGACATACCAATGCTTAGCTTAGTAAACACCCATAATTCCAGTGTTAGGAGTTAAGTAGACCTCTGAGGCTCACTGGTCAGACTACCTAGACTACTCGTTGAATCCCTTTCTCAAAGATCAAGGTCTACAGAATCTCAGGAGCAGTACTGGAAGCTTACCTTTGACCTCCACAGGCATGCGTAGACAAGAGAACAACCTCACACAAAATACACAAGAAATGTTCATGTCTGGAACATTCTTAAAGGGAGGAATGGATAAAGGATGACAAGGTAGTATTTTAATACTAGCATGAAACTCAGCCTTGAGAAGCATGGATAAATCTTTCTCACCAGAAACAGCTTCTAATAAGAATTACTACTACTACTACTACTACTACTACTACTACGAATTAAAAATCAAGACTATCTCAAGCTCAAAGAATAATCCATCATAATAAGCATATTTGATACTTCAAGTATCAAGTATTACTTCCCTGTTGTTTGGAATCATTCAAAATTTGACATCTGAGATAAAATACAAGGTAAAAAATTCTGTAGCCTTAAGGTGACTTTCCCTAATATGATTTATTATTGTTAATGTTAAGATTCCAATTTTTGTTGCAGTGAAATTTACAGAAGAAAACACTAGCTCTGTGAAGATGGAAACAATCCTCTCCTCATAAAAGGATTCATATGAATGTATTTCACACCTAAATGAGTTAATTAAATTGCTTTTATGTTGTTTCTAAATTATTAAATAAGATTACCTATTGGTGTAGACTTTCTATGCTACTTTAGCAGGTCAACCCCTCTTTTTAACTTTCTTTTAATTTTTGATATTATAATTCAATTATAATATTTGTCTCTCCCCTTTCCTCCTCCAAATATTTGCATATATATCTCTGGTCTCCTTCAAATCCATAGCCTTTTTTCTCATTGTTATTACAATGCCTATATGCATATGTCTTTATTCTCCTAAATATAACCTGTTCAGTACATGTAGTGCTACCTGCATACTTGTATATATGTTCTCACAGTTGACTGGCACTAGATAACTTGATGTGTTCTTTCCTGAGGAAGGCCACCTCTCTGTTTCGGAGCTTTCTTCATTTGCCAGTAGTTCTTTGAGTAGAGTTAAGGCCTCACCATTTAGTTAGGCATATTCATTCTTATCATAGTTTTCTTGGATTTTAATTTTTTTGTGTTTATAAGTAGGGAGATATCTGCAACATATACATATTTAGTGTCCACAAGGATAAGAAGGTATTAGAGTGAATGGAATTAGAGTTACTGATGGTAGTGAGCCATATGGGTACTAACAACCAAACCTAGACTGCAAGAGCAGTCAGTGCTCTTAACTGTTGAGACAATTCTTTGAAACCCCAAGGTCAACCACGCTTACTGTTTTCCTTGTCTACTTAGAAATAATGTAAAACTATTGCTCTGGTTGAAGTTAGTAAAGACTACTACAGAATATGAGAACATAAAATGTAAAAGACATTTCAAATTGTTAACCTCATTCATTATATTATCTCTAAAAATAAATACCAAAATGTTTTACATTAACAGACACTGTTAATGGAAAAGGAAAGAAGAACTTTGGTTGTCTAGGTCCATCAGACAACAATAGTTACATGAGATCAGATTTATTTTTACTAATTATGTCTTTTCCAACAGTTTCCATTAAATAAATAAATAAATAAATAAATAAATAAATAAATAAATAAAAAACAAAAAAACAACAGTTGTTGAGGCCCTGTGAGTGACAGGAGTTCTTCTCCAGAGTCTCTTCAGACTAAAGAAATGATATCAAAGAAAGTGACAGATAAACAAAGGAACATGGAGACTGCCATTTTTCCTCACAATAATGTGCCCCAAATTCTGTGAAGAATGATACTATTCTGTAAATTTGAGTTGGAGCTTTTATTTTTTTTTCTTCTCTGGTCTTGTGTGACTTACTGCACCAAGGACAGACGAAAGAGGTTATTTACTCATCCCATGTCCAGCCTGGGAAGCCAATGAGTTTATTGCACTACTTACAGGAGGTAAGTGAGGTGTTACTTATAGAAAACAAAAAGGTGACTCAGGGCAGCTTGTGTCAGTCACTCAAATCCCTCTCTCCAACATGGTGGCAACTCATGAAGCTGCATCCCGGTAGTTCTCTGAGCAGTTTGCAACCAACTTCACTAAACATTCTTCCTCACTCTCCAGGAATTATTCAGTGCTTTTATAAGCTTGGGGTAGGGGTTTGTGACCTGTCGTTTTCTGGGCTTCTTCATCACTGGTTAGTTTCGTGACCCTTCTGAGTCTTCCTCCTCCAAGCATGAAAATATTTCAATGTGGAAAAAACAGCTACACAAAAACTGAACACAATCTACCCTACAAGTCAGAGCAACCTCTATTTTCACAGATCTGTCAGTGTCAGAAGGTGATGGCAAGAATGAGGGGGAAATGGAGCAATTTTCAGAAAGAATCCTCATAGGAAACAGAAAGATAGAGTCCTTTATTCTGCAATTACTTAAACTTGAATTAAAATAATGATTTCCAGTCTCTAAGAAAAGTGTGTATGCAAGCAGGTATTTTAAACATACTATAATAAATATATCAATAAATTAAAATAATGAGAAAAAATAAGTTTTGGTAATTTTATCTATATGGCAGTGAATTTATACAATGAGGGCAGATTTAATGAGCTAGAACACCATTTGAAATCTATTTTAAGACAACTGAAACCTTCCCTTTGGTATCTAATTGATATTGATAAAAAGAATAAAGCATTTATAAGGTGAGTCATCTAACTTCACTGAGACTTTCGTGAAGCTATTGGTACATACATTCCCAAGTGCTAACTAACTAAGCAGCACACTTCACAGTGATGTTCATACATCTCCATATACAAAATACTGGAATGGTCTGTGAAAGCAGGCTTTTGTGGCTCCCCCTCTGTGTGCACAGGTATGGCTTAACTTCCTTCTTAAGTGTTTAGCACTACATAAGTTATGAATTAATATGTCTCCCAGTATGAGAAATGTTAAGTTTCCTAAACAGGCTCATGGTTCTTAGCTGGAAGTGCTTTTTGAGGGAATGGATATAGAACGTTGCGGGAACCAGATGTTGGACAAAGACTGCTAAGGGTGAATCCTATTTTAGACTTTTCTGTTCCCTGACTATCTCAATGTTGTCACTAGCCAAACCATGCTCCTGCTGTCACAGGTAGGAACCTATCCTAAAGTCATTGTTTTCCCATCATTAGGGACTCTATAGTCTCTAAGCCAAGAGTTAGGATAATCAATTTGTCATTTACATTTCTCTTGCCAGGCATTTTTGTCCCAGCGACAAAGTAAATAACTAAGACAAGTGGTTCTTTAGAATTTGTCGTCTCCTAAATTTACATTAGAAAAGAATTGTAGGGCTGGCAAAAGATGCCTCATGGAGTAAAACTGCTAGTTGCCAATCCTGAAAGATCTGAATTCAACTGTAGATCTTACAGATGGAAGAAGGCAATTGACCACAGCAAGTTGTCCTCTGACTGCCACACATTTACTGTGGCATGCCCAACACTCCCAAACAAAAGCAATTTTTAGTTCTAGGCAAGTCTTAGCTACATAGTAGGACCACATCTTAACAAAACAATAAGACAGACAGATTAGATAAATAGACAGACAGACAGATAAACAGATAGATTATATTAATAGATAGATGATAGAGATAGAGAAATGATAGAAGACAAACAGGCAGACAGATAGATAAGTTCCTTATCCCTTAATGACTCTGCTGGATAACCTTTCTTTTCATGCTATCAAGCTTTTACTTTGAGATTCAAGTTGGACTACTTTAGATTTAAATGGAATTGTCTTATCTTTAGTTATATATTATATCTCATATTAGTGATGTTCTTAATTTATCACTAAAAGTAGATGTTTTCTAAGTCACAGAAGGTCACACATGTGGAGTCCATGGAAGTACCACAAATATGAAAGGAGTTATCTCATCACATCTGTAGCAGATAGCATATGCAGTATTAGAGTGAGTCATTCACAAACAAGGATCTGTACAACAGCATCCTATTCTAATCAGTGTTTTCATTCACTGCAACACAAGCTACAAGAGCAGTATTTTCAAATGTCAAATCTAGTTGGTATAAAAATATTTAAAATGGTTGTCTGATACTTACAAAAGAAAGTCAAGACTCCTTAGGATAGTATAGTCTCTACTTAGAGTAATGAATGAAAAAAATGAAATTTATGCTCTAACAATGTTGAAATATACATGGGCAGCCCGTTTATAATAGTTCTGTTGACCTTGTTCATATTGGGTTTCATGGTCTAAGCTGATGAGGACTGACCATGTCTCTTCCTCAAGAGGGCATCATATATCATTACAAATGGTTATGAGCCATCATGTGGTTGCTGGGAATTGAACTCAGAACCTTTGGAAGAGCAGACAGTGCTCTTAACCACTGAGCCATGCCCTCCTTCTATGAATTCAAGTGGTGATGTACCATTTTTTTTAAATAAATTATGGTATTATCCCTCTGTGATAGAAACTTAGAAACACAGTCACTTTTCTCTGCTTGGTGTATCCTCCACTCTTCTCCATCCCCATACCTGGCACCATTATCAAGGGCAAGAACTTAAGACTAAACACATCACAAGTTTCAGGAAAGAACCCAATACTATTATTCTACTAATGTGGATATGTAGTGGCAAGTTATTTGTATTTTGATTAAAAAAAATCTTGCCTGAAGACCAGAGGCAAAGCTAAAGCCACTAAAGGTCAGGCAATGGTGACACACACCTTTAATCCCAGAATTTGGGAGACAAAACCAGATGGATCTCTCTGAGTTCAAGACTACCCTGGGCTATACAAGATCAGTGGAGCAACAATTTCAGGTAGTGGTGGCTCACGGCTCACACCTTTAATTTAGTCCTAGGAAGTCACAAATCTTTAATCCCAGAACTAGGGGGAATATAAAATGGGAGGAGAAAGAGGCCTAATCTGCTTAATTTGCAGTCACTCAGCCTTGGTAGAGTTAAAACTTTTCCAGTGACTTGGATGACTTGCTTTTCTGGTTTTTGAGTTGTACCCCAATTTCTGTCTCTGGGTTTTTATTATTCGTGCTACATGGATATAGTGTTAAATCGTCTACTAGTGACTTATCATTTTAACTACTGATTAATGAATCACTCTTCATCATAGAAGCTTCTATCTGTAGTATAAGATGGCTAAGTCACAGAAAGTAAGAAAGCATAGAATGCTCAGTCTAAACAGAACATGCATACTGTTCTCTCTGTCTCTCTCTCTCTCTGTCTCTCTCTCTCTTTATCTCTGTCTCAAGACTCAGGGACAATTGAAGAAGCAAGGTGTAGGGGAGTATAAAATGTAGAGCAGTGGAAAGAAGAAGGAAAAAGTGTCGTATGAGCACATGAAGGCAGCTGTATAAATGCATTCACAGTAACCATGACAGCATGCACAGATCTAAAGATTCAAGCCAGACCAAATCCCAGCATGTTTATGAAGTTTGCATCACTTGTAGAGAAGCTACTGGCTGTTATTAGCTGCTGACGGTGATGGTTTGGGTGAATGGAGAACACTGTGTTACGTGACCTAGCTACCAAAAGTAAATGGCTGGGAATGTACCTTGAGGGTTACACCTAGCTCTCATTTGGAACCATATCTTCTGTTGTCTGAGCCACTGAAATATGAGAAGTCTGGAACTCTGCCCTGCTTTCTTAGCTGCAGGAACTGTAAACTGGAATAAAACTTTCATCCTTTAAGCTGCTCTCTCAAGACTTTTCTCAGAGCAGTGAAAAAAAAAAAAACAATTATTTCATGTTAGAAATTCAGAGCAATATGTAAGAATAAGTATAAAGCTATCTTAAAACAATCCCTAACTCTGAGTGAATATATGGCAAGTTGCCCAAGAGTCTCTATATATAAAAGGAATGCCATATTTCCCTCCATTTAAGGTGGAAGTCTTTTTTGGTTTAATTCATTTTGTTTGTTTGCTTTTGTTTGTATGTGTGTGTTGTCATTTTTGTATCCTGAGATAGAGCCTCATTCTGTAGCCCAGACTAACTTAGAATTCACTATATATCCCAGGCTGATCTCAAACTTATGTCAATCCTGTGGCCTCAACTTCTTGAGGGCTAGAATGACAGGTGGGAGCCAGGTTATAAGAATTTGACTGATTTTCACACAGGCAAACATACAGTATTCAGAAAGAGATACTCTACGATTGTCCTTTCCATGGACAACTGCCTATACAAAGCATTTGATTAGCCTATAGACATTTTGGTACTGTGCCATACAGATTTTGTACTTCATCAAAGAAAGTATCAACAACATTGACATATATCAAATTATGAAAGTCAGCTTTAAATATTTTATGGTCATGGAGCAATGCCAACAACAGATCAAAAGCACACTGCTTCCTCCCCTATCAGCATTCACAGTTAGTGAGCACACTCTTCAGGAAATGTCACCTGTGTACACATGAACTTCTATAATAAAAGAAGAAGAAGACAAGTGGGCCTTTGTGATTGTTATTTGACATCCAGCATTAACAGGATAAGAAGAGAGTTCCTCAATTGATTCCAGCTCAAGACTGTCTGTCAACAAACATTATTTTCTAAACCAATCTGTATCCTCTGATGGGTTAAACAAAATCAATCAACAAGTGAATATAATTGAGAATTGAATGAAGAGATGGGAGAAAATTGGGTCCTGGAAGTACTTGAGCCAGATTAAGTTTGCCTTGAGAACTTGAATGTGAAAGTGTTCAGTCTAGGAAAAACATAAAAAAGTTACATTAAATTGGAGATGATATCAATAATTTTCCACATTTGAAAAAGAGAAACAGATGCACTGCAGCAAAATTCTGAATTGGATGATTAAAGGGATAAGTTGTAAGCCCTTTAAATTAAAAATATGATCATAGTGAATTAGTATTGGCTAATAAAAAGTCACTGTGAACTTTTTCCTGCATTAATTTCAAAGAATCATACTTCTGATGAATTATAGAATAGCAGAATTAGAGAAATAATTTTAAGTGTGTTTTCTCATTAAAGTATATATTCTGTCATAAGGAATATCCCAGTGACAGAAATATTTACGTAGTAAAGATCACCCTTGTCTTCCTACCAGAAGAGAATTTCCATTTATATTCTATTCTGTCCATGGTTATATGCATTCAAAATGTGGAAAATTTCTAAACATATTTCAGCTGTCTGATCAAAGGAGTTATCTGAAAATACAAATTGAATGGCCATACATTATCAAGTCTGTGATTGGTTAACTGAGTAGATGCAAAATATTGATTAGTGAATCAGTGCCAGTCGGAAGTCAGGTCTCATGAAAATCTTCCCTGAACTATCTCAATCAATATTTTTACCTGTGACTTGCTGATACTATAACTTGGCAACCTGTGTTTTATGATGATATTGATGTCAGTCATTCTGACAATATTATGACAGCACATTTTCCCAAAATGTATTGAGTGCTTGGAATGATGGACTAAAGCAAATAAGACAACAGGGAGATGTCTGAGTGATGAAAATGAATTCTGAAGATGGGCAGGTAAAGGCATGTGCCTCTAGTTCCAGCTACTGCTGACGCTCATGTGAAAGGACTATATGAAAATCTAGTATGAGGTTACATGGTAAAATTTTACACACACACACACACACACACACACACACACCATATATAGAGAAATATGAGGAAATGGCAATGAGAGAGGAAGGAAAGGAAGAAGAAAGAGAGAGAAAGAGAGAAGGAATGTGCCTTAGCATTAGTGGCCTCATCTGTGGATATCCATGATGGCCAAGGTGGTCAGGAGGATGGAAGCATGTTGTTTCTTCTGTGTGTTATCTCTGCTCTTGCCCAAGGTGAGATAAGATGTTGTTTCTGTTTTCATGTGAAAGTATTCAAAAGTAGAATCATCATACAAAATATTCTTTGAAGCTGGGCGTTGGTGGCACACGCCTTTAATCCCAGCACTCGGGAGGCAGAGGCAGGCTGATCTCTGTGAGTTCGAGACCAGCCTGGTCTACAAGAGCTAGTTCCAGGACAGGCTCCAAAACCACCGAGAAACCCTGTCTCGAAAAATCAAAAAAAAAAAAAATATTCTTTGAATTCTGCACTATAAGTCATGAAGCACTATGAGCTCTGAAAGTTAAGAGTAAGTCAACTAAGTATCATGACTTCTCCCAACTAAAGATTTCCCAGCACTTTAGCCCCACAGATCCCAAATCTGATGTGGGAGTGATTTCTTTCTAATCTGTTGCTTTCATTGGTTAATTAATAAAGAAACTGCCTTGGCCCATTTGATAGGCCAACCCTTAGGTGGGTGGAGTAAACAGAACAGAATGCTGGGAGAAAGAAGCTGAGTCAGGCAGTCTCCATGATTCTCCCACTCCAGATAGATGCAGATTAAGATCTTTCCTGGTAAGCCAGCTTGTGGTGCTACACAGAATATTATAAATGGGTTAGATCAATATGTAAGAGCTAGCCAATAAGAGGTTGGAACTAATGGGCCAGGCAGTGTTTAAAAGAATATAGTTTCCGTGTAATTGTTTCAGGTAAAGCTAGCTGGGTGGCGGGACGCAGCCCAGCCCGCTGCTCTCATTACAACATAAATCTGTGCTGAAGTCTGACGGCAAGAACTACCTGAAGGTATTGAAAGAACAGGAGCTGGGGATAAAGAGTAGCATAGAAACAAGGAGAATAGCGGGATTATTATTATTGTGAGCATAGTGTGGGAAAATCTACACTTTGTGTAAGTGTGCTTGCTTCTGTGCACACTGGATAAAGTTGTTTGATACTTTCTGATTGGAAATTCATGGGACATCTTGGTTTGAAGTCTCCTTCTAAAGATCAGGGTCCCAGTGGGGTTTATGTGTTAGCATTTCTAGTATAATGCCCCATGAAACTTATGGAATCCACAAAAAAACTCCCTTTAAGCAACAATGAACTAGATTAATTCTTGAGACCCTAGATAAGAGAGATAGGCAACTAGATGAAGATTATATCGACAGAAATTAAGAAACGTACCCACTGTGAAAGATTATATTTTCTGCTACAAGAAATACTGAAGCTCACTGGTCACTCAAAACTCATTGAGTGTGTTCGAAAAGGGTTAAGATTAGAACATTTTTAAGGCAAAAATTTGATGATAAATCAAACTTCAAGCAAGTGAGTTTTATAAACTTGCATGTTTGGAATGTGGCTCTAGAAGAGATTTAATGAATTAGTGAAAACAACATCAACATAGGCCAGTGGTGGGGAGAATTCCGAACTAATGAGAGAAACATCAGCTATTTATTCATCAGCAGATAGTTATATGGAATATTTGCTGTATGCTTGCATATGTGATTCACTGAAAACCATCACTTTAAAGGCCATAGAGACAAATAACTGGATAAAGAGTTTGTTGCACGAGTGCAAAGATCTGAGTTGATTCCAAGCACCCAAATGAAAGCTCAGTGAGGCAGTGTACATCTGCAACCTCAGTGCTGGTGGGAGATGAGCAGAGGAGGCAGATGGACACAGTGCTGGTGGGAGATGAGTGGAGGAGGCAGATGGATCCAGTGCTGGTGGGAGATGAGCAGAGGCAGATGGATCACTGAAGCTCCCTGTCCAGCCTGTCTAGCCAATTAACAAGTTCACAATTCAAGGGGACACCTTGGCTCAGAACATGATATGAAGAGTGATGGTGCAACATTTTCTTTTTCTTTTTTCTTTTTTTTTTTTTTTTTTTTTTTGGTTTTTCGAGACAGGGTTTCTCTGTGGTTTTGGAGCCTATCCTGGAACTAGCTCTGTAGACCAGGCTGGTCTCGAACTCACAGAGATCCGCCTGCCTCTGCCTCCCGAGTGCTGGGATTAAAGGCGTGCGCCACCATCGCCCGGTCGGTGCAACGTTTTCAACACGGATCATCATCCTCTATACAGGTTCACACATTTGCATGTGTACCTGCACACTCGTAGGCACACATTGCATGAACACATAGACACCACGCAAACACATAATGCCAGTATTGTAGACGTCTCTAAGGAACTCAATATTCACTCCCACTGATAAGCATTCCAAAACGTTGAACTAAATGACAAGTCACCAACCTGTAACTTCACGGGCGTCTGTGCTCCAAAAGACAGATGAGCAAGTAAGATCAGAGCCCGCAGAACAGACTGGACTATGGTTTGTCTAGGATTCTCAAAGATTCTTTTCCTGCACCTGTAACATTTCTTCTGGACTGAGTTTCAGCTTTGGGGTGAGTGACACTTCCTAGCTGAGAAATCTATGTCTTCCATGTCGTCTTATCAGGGCATATTCAACATTACTTACACATCTTGTACTTTCTGTATTGCCATTGTCACAAGCAGAAAACTGCTACTACAGACGTATTAGCAAATGCACCTCAGTAGCCCCTCGTCAGGGAATAGTTTGTCACAGATGCTCAGGATGAGAAGGCTGCTTTGTACTTCAGTGCTCTTCATTAGAGAAATAAAGACACAAATAGAATTTCTTAATCCATATAATACCTGTCACAGAACATAAAAGAAGAACCTTTACATTTTCATTTAACACCAAACCAATTTCCTCCATGTCATCTGCCTTCCTATATGGTTAGCGTTGTGTGCCTCATGCTACAATGTGACAGGAATAAAGAAGTCTCAGGTTTAGTTCAAGTTCTTTCTGACAACTCCCTTGTCACAGTTTTTTTTTGAAAGAAATCCAGCATGTGATACTAGGTTTGTATACTCACTCTTCCATCCTTTCAAAGGACGGTGATTTTACAATCTGAGGCACTGAAATATGAGGCAGACGTCCTTGAACTTCAGATCTATCAGAGCTCCAAGTCACTGGGCCACACCACTAAGATTCCCTAACTCAGTGGGTCCAGGATGCAGCCTCGGAAATTTCATTTGTTTTGCTTCTCATTGATGCTTTGGAAGGTAGACCAGGAGCTCATATAGGCTCGTGATCAATCACTGAGCTGCAGCCTGAGTTTAAGAGGATATATTTCCAGCTCCCAGGAGAAGATGAGATTATTGGCCTCTGCTGATATCCATTTTAGAAATTCCACTGTCATAAAAGTTAATACAGGTGTTAGGATTAGTAATAAATAACAGCATGGTTTCGGGGGCTGCTATGGTTTGAATGTGATAGGTCCTGAAAAAGTTTGTGTGCTAGATGCTTGCTGCCCAGTGTGAGGTCACTTAGTTGGTGGAATCTTGAAGAGGTGGAGCACAGAAGAAAGTCACTACAGAGTTAATGAAGTAACTACTCCTTTGATGTCACTGAGAAGCAGACTAATTACCTAAGAGTTTAACTGGATACTAGAGCACAGTGCTACAGAGGCAGGCTAAGCTACTGAAGACATGCTCAGAGACTAAATGCACTTGCACCACTTGCATAGGACCCAGGTTTTGTTTTCATCTCCCCACATTAGGTGTATCAGAAATACCTGTAACACTAGTTACACTGGGGATACTATACCCTCTTCTGGCCTCTGCAGACACCTACATGAATGTGTCCCACACACATACAAGCACACACTCAGACACACAAAATAAATAATTCAAACAAGAAAACTAAGTGACAGTGCATAATCTATTTACCTTTTCTGTTTAAATTGCTTGTGTTTGCTCCATGCCATTTACATGACACGATAGAGGGAATAGACCCTTACCAGATGTCAAACACCCGTGGCTGTCTGAGCTCAGACTTTCAGCCTTCACACCAGGAACCAAGATAAATCTCTTTCGGTGAGTCATGAACAAGGTCTTTTGAATAAATTCTAAAATTTTCAAAGCCTCAATCTTTTTAATCAGTGAAACAATTTGACAATTAATTTTTTGTTACTTTTGAGAAAATTAGAAAAAATGCTTAGAAAGAAAAACAGTAGCCAATGCCGTCCTATGAAAAGCAGTTACAGTAATGGTATCATGTAGGTGATACAGGTCAGAGTCTAAGACCACACACCTAATTTGGAAGCATCTCAACCTATAAAGCTCCTCCCCAACCATTTATGAACCTTGTCCTAGTAGCTATTTTTTTTTTCAGCAGCAGCTACAAAATAGAGTTCTACTTTTCCTGTCTCTCAACTACTGGTAAAAATCTGCTGGAGAATTTTGCCAAGGGAAAGAGTAAGGGGGTTGGGAAAGCTGCTGATGCTTCCCAGATAAGCAAGGGTTGGGGAGTGGAGAGGGAACATCTAGATTCTTAAGAAGACTTATCCATAAGGCTGTGTGGTAATGAAGACCTCTGAGCTTTCTTGCTCAGAGAGCTAGAGAGTGGAAAACAGGCAAACCAAGATCGTTCCTAAGTACAATCCAATAAAAAAATGAATATCCTCGGTTAACTTACTCAGGTCCTAGCATCCCATGAGGATAGAGCTAAGATGCTGCCGTTGCTATGGATAATTCATCATTAGTCACCAGGGGGGCTTCTATAAGAGCAGAGAAAACTTTTATTACTATGCATTCCAATTTACTGACTGAAGTGATGCTATTTATTATCATTCACTAGCAGAAGGGAAAGTGGTTACCTCTTTAATATGGAAAGCAATTAGACTTCATCTAAATTAGTGTAGCTAAACTGGAGTACTCGATGCTTAGAATGCATTTCCATGCTTATGAGGTCTTGGTTTATTATTTAATAACTAGAGACTTGGAAATCCGCTGCCTACTCTGAGTACAATCTCTCCTTTGTGGTTTCTATGACGACTCTTCCCTTTATTTTAGAACACATTAAAATCAGATATGTGGCTGTTGCTCCAGTAACAGGTCCCACTTCTGGAAAAATTAAAAATATTTGTATCAAATGCATTTTCCCTATTCTTACAGGTACTGAGAAACTTCTTGGTGGATTTGAGTTTCTTCTATCATCCAGACGTGGTATGTTTAATGTTTTTTTCACTCCCTCAAAAGATGTGGAGAGCTATTTCATGTTTCTGCAAAGAGTATCTCAGTTCTAAGACAGGAACAGTTTCAGGTGATGCCAACTGTGCATGGCCAAGCATCAGGCTACAGGCAACATTAGAAATTATTTAATACACAAGCTTATTATATTTAAGAATTTCAGTAGGTAGAAGCAGGACTCTTGTGTTGATGAGGAGACCATAGTAAATTCATTTGTACATACACACATACACACTCTTCTTGTAGATTACCCAACTATGTTCTTAGCCAGTGCAGTCTAGCATCTTGAGTCTTCCATCTCCGTTTCTTCCAATGAAAATACAAGAAAACCGATAAGCATCTAGTCAGCCACTTATTAAAGCTCATTAATTTATAGAAACACATGTAGCTACACTGGGAGAGATACATACATGCTTGCTGCACAAAAATAAATACCTGAGTTTGATCTCCAAAACTCAGGTGAGGAAGCCAAGATGATGGCACACACCCACAACCCCAGTGCTGGGGAAGTGAAGGTTAGGAGGATTCCTAGGGTTCCCTAGCTATCCAGCTTCATCAAATCAGCCAGCCCTAGACCAGTGACAGTAACTGTCTCAAAAAATAAAGCGGTGACTGAAAAATGATTCCTGAGGTTGATAACAGGCCTCTACATGCACATATACACATGGAAAAACAAATTTATATACTTATATTTAATATATTATACATTATTTAATATGAAATATTTCTAGTTATTTACCGGAGACAAATGATGCAGCTAAGTATTTAGTTGACCAATACTACAAATATTAATACACACCTTAATCCTCAAAGATAGTTGGCTCCTCATTACCTCTGCTTCCATGGCTACTCGATTAAAATTATTAAGGGGCCACAGTGTGAGATGGCTGCATGAATGGAAAATCAGACTCAAGGCAGCCTATTCCTCGAATATGCAGTCATCCAGTTCTGTGCTCTCATTATATAAATGTCAGGAATGATTGTGGTCAGATCCATTTGAAACATGGATGAGCTCATGCTTTGCATGCTTTGCCTGAATGTTATTCACACTTTGGGGCTGAGTCTGTAACTGCTATTTAGCATAATAGCAAGTTATGCCAACTTTCCCAAGTATTTAGATGAGTAGTGATTAATATCACAAAATTGTGGAGCACTAAGAAAGAAATTGAAGACTTGTACTATTTCCTTATTAAATTGGGAACCCTTTCCATCCACTCAGAGAAATTAAAGTATATAGAACGTGGTTATAAAATGTCCACTTTATGTTCAATTAGTTCTTCACCTAGTTAAAATTGAATGGCACTCGGCCATCTGCCCTCTCTCAGCTGATATTCATGATGATCTCAATGTAAAAGGTGGAGAGTCTATGATCACTGGATTCTATAATCATCTCCTATATCACAGTCAAGGCACACAAGACACATCCTCACCCAACAAAGTCACTGTGTCACTCCTTCCCATAAATATATATTTATAGCTGTAGAAATTACATTTTAACATAGCTCTTTTTTTTCTGTTGTTATTTCCCCTTCTCTTCAAGACTACTCTAAACCACTGACCAAGATTCCATGGTCAGCCTCATCTTATCTCATTTTCAGGAATATTTATTATAGCATTTATAAGTTATAACATGACGGCTGCTAAATTACAGGTCATAAAAAAAATGGAGTCAGGGAAGTCTAGATTTAGATCCTAGACCTATTCTGTCCACTCTGTCCATACTCCCTGACCTCATACATGTTAAATCATTTCTCTCAGCCTGTTTTCTTGCTTGTTAAATAGTGACACAGTTACCAACATTTCTTGTGAAAACAAAACAGAATGACTGACACATCCATAACTTTAACAACAAGTCCTGGCATACTCTGTACATTGGCAAACAGGCACAGCAGCTCAAAATTGAGCTGCATTTTGTGTCTGCCAGGTGTCAACTGACTGGACATGTTACTCACGACACTAAAAAAGTGGTTCTCAGATTTTTCTCCAGTGGCCCCAATATTCAATATATTTTATATGTCTGCCATGTATATATTGTCATAGGGAAGCAAGTCACCGTTATTCTTTGATAATTTCACAACTAAAATGAAATGCATCATTTTGAGGGCCCAGACAATACATGTGGGGTGGCTCTGCTGTAGTAATTCAAATGAAGGTCAAAATCTTTAATAGTTTAAAAGCAGTCTTTTCAAAGTTGGTAGACTTTCAGAATCACCTGGGGCAGCTTGTGATGAACACAAGCTTCTATTCTTCACTAGGAACTACTAAACTTCAAGAGATGGACTCATAAAAAAATTATGCTACCCACATAATTTGGATAATGAGACTACTTTGGAAACAAATGTACAATGATGAGATGAGATCATGGGAGGAACCTTGTGTAATTTCACCTAGAGGACAAACTTTCCCTTGGTCTACGCTTGACAAGTTCCTTTACTTAGTTGTATGACTGTGGTGCCAAAGAGACAACAAGGCTTGGATAATCAAATCCATGATGAATGCTAGTTGAAACGTCCCAACTTTATAAAGGGTGTGTGCACATACTTATGGATAGTATGGACAATTGCTCATTGGTATTTCAATCAATGATCCTTTATACCTAAGATTTAAAGCAATTTCTAGAAAGATGAAATCTTAGAAACATAATAAAGTCATGGATGAATAGAATTTGTTTTATGCCATCACTTCCATCTTCTAAAATCACTTACCTTTGAGAGCTTCTGCTTGCCTGCTTAGCCTGAAGTTGAAGGGTGTCCTAGGTTGCCTGGTATGGTGTGCTAAACTCCAGACACTGAGAAAAGTGTGATGATTGGCCTCTTATGCATATAGGGAGAAATTTAAAATGTGAGTAAATAAATACAAACATGAGGGTGACATGAAGAGAACACTTGGAGATTGAAGAGTGACCTCAGAAATATTTCACACGAGGCTACTTTTAGAGGAAATCTGCATTGGAGTTTCAGATAGACAACTTCTGCTTGGGTGCTGGGACTCCAAACTCAGGTATTCATGCAGTAAGGCAGACACTTTACAGACCAACCCATCTCCCCAGCTCTAAGTCTTAGTTGTAAAATAGGTGTCATTAGACTTGGAGGAAAGGGCGTATTTTCGAACTGGGTTTGTTGCTAATTTCTCCCAAACTTCTAAATTAGGTCTCACGGGATGATACTCCTTAAAACTGTCCCCTCATATTCTGAGCAACAAGATCAAAGGAAAATTAAAAGGCCTTCAAAGCAAGCTTAGAGTCAAAATCCCTTTAACCCTTGTTTATTTCTCCTTCTTCTAGGGCAGTGAGAAGCTTTCTCCAAAATTCTATTATCTGCTTAAGGTCTGAATCTGCCAAGTAGGAAGAAATTAAGCACATCCTTTTCCTGAGCTGTTATTGAGGAAGCACATATCACAGCAGGAAAAAGACCGTAAACACACCTGGACAGACCTGCCCACACCGCTGTCCTCAGTTCCACGGGTAATCAACAACACATCATTGTTTGTTCTGAAAACAGTCTTTGTCTTCTGTCACTGTATGATTTCCCATCCAAATATGAACTAAGAGCAACCTTGTTAAGTTTATTATCTGGTGTGTTTCTGGTGTATTCAGTAAATACATTGACCTCCCTTAAAATCTGTTACTCCTCATGTGTAAAGTTTTGCCATTGCCCATTCTCCCCACACCACCACAGAAGCAGGGGAGTGGAAGTTCTAATAACATTTACCTACTAGGTAATCAGTCTCCTGGGATTTGTCCCATACTGGATTCTTCCTTCCTTTCCATGAATCTGTCTCCCACCGTCCTTACTGATCTTGATCCATTTCATGCTGCAAACCTTCAGTGGGTGGAAGGAGAATTTCCTTCATTTCTTCATGAGCAAAAATTAGGATTAATAAAATGTATATTAGATTCTATGTCTTTTAATGCCTTTAATCCATTACCCCCTTTCATCTTCACATAACCTTGAAATATCACAATATGGAGCCTGTTCCTGTTCTCATGTCTAGCCAAATAACACACAGCATACATTCCGGAGCAACTCCAGGCAGTTTGGGCTGAAAACCATATTTTCCCATAGCTTCTTAATCAGTTATGCATTGAAGGGTGAAGTATAGATTTACATACTTTTCTCCAGCAAAAGCCCAACATATATTTTCTACAGAAGAGTCATTATTCTAAGTTTAAGATCACATTGTTCCACAAACTGACTTGCAGAATTAATGCCCACTGCTGCTGACATCTATGTGAGATGTCCTTTACATAGTTCAGAAAACCAAGCACTTCATATGTAATATTCATCTGCAGATCTTTCCCTGAGACACATAAATATTGATTACCACTTCCCTGAATTTCTGTGATCAATGGTAGGTTAATGGGTAGGGCACAGGTTAGAAGACACTTAATTCTTAGTTGAGTTTCTTTGACTAGGCCACTAAATCTCATCTGTGTTTGATTGATTTGTTTTTCTTTAGAATATAAATAGTTATGCTATGCTCTGTGCTACACACTAGAGATAAATTAGTAAACAAAATGGAGCCAGGACATAAGATACATAAGGGACACAAAATTGAGTCACATGTAATTATATATTTTTGTTACTTATAAATTATAGTAACACCTTACTTATTCTTAGAACATTAAAGTTTAATTAACACCCAGTATTAGCAAATGCAATGCTAATAAAGGAAAATAGCTAGAAAGCTGAAGCCTTTAGGGGAACATTATTGGAAAGCTATTTGGAATGAAAATTGCAATAGATTTTAAGTATGAAGACTGTGAGAATAGTCAGGGAACATCCAAGTGAAGTTAAGGAAAAGAAATGTATTATGGGTAGAAAATAAGAGAGCATTGATAAGCAATACTAGGTGTGAGAGAAACTGATAAGTTGATGGAAGGTTGTAAAATTAGACAAACAAAGAAAATACATTAAAAAGGACAGGATAGTCACGCCAAGAAGAAATCAATGTAATCATGTGTGGCTACCAGACCCTGTAGTTTTTGCGTCTGTGAAAACAGGACAGTTGTATATTTATTTCACAACTTTTTTTTTTTAATCTTAAGAATAATGAGCCAGGACTGGAAAAATATATAAGTCTGGACATGGTAGATGATTTTGAGGAAACAGCTTTTTCTAGACAGAACAGGGCTGATACACATATGAAATCCCAAGAGACTACGGCAGTACACACAAGACCTGCACAGGTTCAAGCCAGACAAAATCTCAGCATGGAGGAAGGGACCTGGGCCCAAAGTCCCACCCCTAGCCTGCAGAGAGAGGAAAAATCAGGTTTTGCCAGTGAAGTGGCACTGGGTCTATTAACCACATTCTAGGGCAGCCTTCATGTTCAGAAACAGTTGCCAATACCCAGAAGACTCCATGGTTTGGGTTGTTTTGCCTTGGTTTTGTTTTTTGTTTTTGCTTTTTGTTTTTTGGTTTGTTTGTCTTGTAGTGTGCTGTTTTGTGGTTTGATTTTTTTTAAATTTTGTTAAGTGAGAGAAGGATCTGGAAAGAGTTGGAGGAGGGGAAAATAAATACATTGTCAAGATATACTAAATTCTCAAAAAACAAAAACATAAAAAATTATGGACATTTAAAAGAAAAATTAGTGGCCCGGAGAAATGACTGAGCAATTAAGAACACTGACTATTCTTTTAGAAGCCCCAGATTTGATTCCCAAAACCTCCATGACAGCTGACAACCACCTTGATCTCCAGTTCTAAGGGATTTGGCACCTTCTTCTGGCCACAACAGACACTTCATTCATGTGGTCCATAAACATACATATATATGAAACAAAAATACACATAAATGATTTTTGACATTTTTCTTTTATTTTTCATTTTATAATTATATCATTTACCCTTTCCCTCTCCTTTCTTCAAACTCTCCTTCACACACACACACACACACACAAAACCACACACATAAACACAAAAACATACACAAACACCCAGACACTCTCCTTGCTCTCTTTCAAATCCATGGCCTCCTTTTTCACTAATTGTTACTTACATAAAAGCATATACATGTACATCTATATTCCTAAATAAATAAAGTCAGGTTGACCAGTCTGTATAATGCTACTTGTGATGTATGTTTCCAAGACTGACTATTGGGATTAGACAGCCAGTTGGTGCTCTCTTCTCTAAGGACAACTATTTCCCCCACTCCAGTATTCCATTGTTGCTTATAGCTCTATGTGTAGAATTGAGGCTTCTTGGAATTTGTCATTCCCTTTGGCATTTTCAATTTTGTTGTTCTTACTTAGCTTATGCTTACGCAGTCATGTTGGTGAAACTTTATGGGTTGAGTTCCTTATTATTATTGGAGATGCAATCTCACAGATTACTCCCTGATATCTGTCTGTTACAATCTTTCCACCCTGTCTTCCAAAAGGTTTCCTGAGCCTTATGTGCAGGGATGTTTTGTAGACATATCCACTATGACTTGGTACTACAACTCTCATAAATTCATATAAAAGAATCATGAGGTTGTATTTACAACCTTTAACTAAAATTATTTTCTAGTTCTTCTTTCAGTAAGAACAACACAGGATCATGGTTTTACTGCTTTTTCATTCTTGTGTCAAGAATGGTCCACATACAGTACAGAAAGGCAGGTAATTTAGCATTAGACTCCCAGAGACAGAGCTTCAGGTATACCTGACTCTGAACCGTTTGCTTCTAAATAATAGATGCTAGGCAATTATATGTCAGACATATTAATTATTCATTTGAATAATTTAAATTGATTTCAAATTATACTATATCATTTTCTATTACGTTTCAAAAAGACTGTAAGGAATCCATTAAATCTCAAATCATTATCATTAATTTTCATTAAGATACATGGACACCAAACACATTCAATCTCCTAAAGCTAGTGATTTCCAGTATTTGTCTGATCAGATTACTGTGAGTGTGAGCCAAATCCTGGCTCCTGCCCTTAATAGATCAGAAAAACAACCTGTGTATATAGATATTTTTAGTTATTATTGTACTACATGTATTATTTTGAGGATTTTTTATTGTTATAACTATAATGTAATGAACTTCACTGCTTTCATGGGTCCTGAGGGATGGCTCAGTGAGGAAAGCACCTGAAACATAGGACTAGCATCCTGACTTAGATTCCTGGAACCCTTGTAAAGGTGAATGTTTGCATATACACATCGTATCACACACACTAAAAATGAATTTTATTTTCACACCGGTCAGTGGCATAACTTTATTTAAGTAGTGCCCTAGACTGACAGTAGGAGAACCTGCATAGGACCAAACTATACCCTCTGAATGTAGGTGTCAGTTATGTGGTTAGATCTGATGAGGGGCAGTGGGACCTTGCTTACCCAAGGTGCATGAACCGGCATTTTGGAGCCCATTCCCTATGGTGAGATGCCTTGCTCAGCCTTGATACAGGGGGAAAGTCTTTCTTCTGCCTCAACTTGGTATGCCAGACTTTGTTGACTCACCATGGGAGGCCTTACCCCCTCTGAGGATTGGATGAGGGTATGGAACAGGTCAGGGAGAGGTGGTGGTGCAGGAGAAAGGGAGGGAGAAGGAACTTGGGTTGGCATGTAAAATGCAAATAAATAAATAAATAAATAAAGTACCTGTGCCTCTTGTGCTTGTAAATATACACTGTATATATATATTGCATATGTATATATAATATATATTATGTGCATATATGTTATGTATGTATGTACATATATTATATATGTATATACATCATATATCTATAATGTAATTTAAGAAGATGATATTTGATCTTAATAAAAATCTCAGTACCAGGCATACAAAATCTCCTTCTGAGTTGTTGAAGGAAACCCAAGAGACATCCAAAGCAACACAGGCTATTTCTCTTGCCACTGGTTTCCTCCAAAAATACTAAGGTGAGGCCCTATTGCTAAAGACATTCCATACTCTAGACACATGGTTTGGAGAAATCCAATTATATCTGACCTGGAGGCCACCTCCCTGAGGATTAGCTTTCATAGTGCTAGAAGGTGACATGCAAGCCGCCGAGGAAGAAAGGCGATTAATAGTCTTCTTCCTCAGCTGCAGTACCTAATAACCACAACAATCACCAAAATGGCAAGGTATCCACAAGGTGTGGTAGTGGCACTTACGTTCTGCCTTCTGCAAAACAGCATCTGTCTAATTGGACTTAAGGACTGTTCCATAGTAGAGAGTTCAAATCTGGCATGTGGCTTGTTAGAGCACAGACCTGCAGCTGAAGCATGATTAATTCCTGGAAAAGGGTCTCAGTGAGGAAGATATTGATATGAATATGCAATTCCTCTAAGAAAACCTGAAAGATGAAAGGTTTGAAATGGTGGAGGGATAAGTTTCTAGCTATAATAAGTCCTAATATAGCTAGAAAGAGAATAGCCCTTAAGTCGTGGCCACTACAAACCATCTTTGTCCCAGAAGCATTTAGAAGAAGGAATAAGTGACAGGCACCCAAAAGAAATGTGTTACTCAGGACATGGCCATGTTTTACTGAGTGTCAAGGCTCCAACTACACATATAACAGGAAAAACCCTTAACAGTGAAGAGTTTTACTGCTATACCCACTGGACACAGGGTGCCTGAAAAATTATCTGTGATTCTAGGGGTTAATGACTTAAACTCCCACCTGCAAACCTATGCAGCTTGTAACAGACAAAGCATGCGTGAGTCATAGTCCCCAGATTACTGGGTTGTATCAACTGCCATTATGTTCTTTGATAAATGACTGACGGGGTGCTGTCATAATCCACACTTTCTCCCACCATCCCCTTCTTCTTAGAGTGTAAAGTAGGTGATCAACTTTGAGAAACTGTTATTTAGTCATTTTCAGGGGGTGTATTGGGATGATCAATAGTCACAGGTAGTCACCTAGCTGCATTCTTTTAACCATGTAAGGTTATACAAGGTAGGTGTCATGAGCCAGGAAGGATATAAATACATCAACACATTATACTCTGATATTAGAGACTCCTACTACCTATAACTTAATGGCTGGCACACTAGAGTTTGCTTTTCAAATAAAAGTATTGAAGATGCCATTAACTCAGTCATGATCATTCACTAAGCTCCTCTGACTTGATCTTTAGATAATGAAGGATCTCTGACACTACAGGAAGTCAATGCTAGAATAAAATACAGGCAGAGTAAATCATGCATTTAGGAAAACCACTAATAGAAAATACCTAGGGAGAGAATGAGAGAAAAATGTATGGCAGAGGATGATAGCAGAGTCTGTTCAGAAACAACATTTGCACATGGTCCTGTGTGAGATTCATGGAGTGGGTGGTCCAGATTTACAGAAGTGATGGAGAAGAGTTTTGGGGAATATTTGATGTTTTTTGTTGAAAATACTTTTCAGGACATGCCCTCAGCAATATATAAACAAGGCACATCTTCAGTCATCTACTTGAACACCATGTAAAATTCAAAAATAAAGCACACAAGTTCTTCTAATAACAGAGGTGTATTGAACTCAAGTCTCCTCTCACTGTTTTTATAGTATATATAGAGTATGTCCACAGCCTAATTCTTAGAATATATGAACTTGTCACTCATTTGGCAAGAGAGAATTAAGGTCGTAGGTAGAATTATCACTGCTAATGTGGCCTCTTTGAGATAGGGGCATTATTCTGATGCTCCACAAGGGACCAATGTAACCATAAAGACCTCTTTAAGTGGAGAAGTAAGGTAAAATAGAGATGGACAGATAGAATGTGAAGAATGAACCAATCATTGCTGGCTTTGAACAATAATGCGAAAGGCCTCTATATTTTGGAAAAGGTAAGATATTAGTCACCCCCAGTGTAACCCTGTATCCTGTCACCAATAAACCTTTCATATACTCATAGCTTCTTCTAAATGAGTCCCATGGCTATAACAGACTGCTGTTTGTGGACAGTGTCATGGGTTGCTGTCCTCTCAATCTCTAGCCATGCCAAGGTTTTCATTTAGATGTTCTGTCCCAACAGTTATTCTACTGTGCCCAGCAATCTTTTATCATTGAGGGCCGTAGTCCATCTCTACTACCTATATCAACAGTTCTCAAATGACCCTACCACAGGGTCACATACCAGATACCCTGCATATCAGGTATAGACATTATGATTCATAGCAGTAGCATAAGTAGTGATGAAGTAGCAACAAAAATAATTTTATTGTTAGGAGTCACCACAACAAAAGGAACTGTATTAAATCTATATAATCACTATCATGACATATACCTTGTAAAAAATTAACTTTTCTCTGTGACGTAAACCTAGTTCATATGATCAGTATACATAATCAGTTTTATTTGCTATGGAAACACATTTACTGTATTAGATTTGCCTGACTAGTTTGGTTTTCTTTGCTTTGCTACTTAGAGAAGAGGGGTGGATCCCTCCCTACTGAGGAAGATTTAAGCATTAAGCCTTCCCTGACCTAGATGAGAGGAAACTCATTATTTTTCGTTACTGAAGATTCAGGCTTTGACTTAAATAAATCTGCTGTAAATAAAACAAAAAGGGGATTTGAAGAGGGGCCACTCCTGTTAGAAATAAGGAGGAAGTATGATTTTTCCACAGTTGAAAAAGATGCTGGGAAGATGCTATCACAGATACTTGAAGTGCCACTTACTTCATAAAGGAGTGGGCATGCTTCCCTGCTTTCTTTCTTCATGGATAGGATGTCTCATAGCATTGTCTAGCAGTTATAAAACGGTCCTCCATCACTGCTAACTGCTGTGGAGACTTTTGTTAGCTCATTCAGATACTGTTGCCCAGGAATGATGACATAATGGCCACCAGATTATAGCTGGTCACTTTTTGCCAAACTTCATATAAACACTCTGATATGGATCATATGGCCCCCTTCAAAAGATAAGTTTAGTTACTAAGCCTCAGATCTATGAATGTGATTTATTTAGAAATAAGGTCTTTGTTGAAGAAACTATGTTGATATACAGTTTTTAGGATGGGCCCTAGTCCAACATGACTGGTCTTAAACAAGAAGGAAATTGGGGGGAAATGCAAAGAAGGTCTGTGATGACAGCCAGAGAAACCAAAGTCATGCAGCTTTAAGTCGGGAACACCAAGAGCTTCCTGCTGTCACAAGAGACCGAGTCTCCTTCAAAAAAGATAGACATTGCGGGTTCCTCCATTTTGTATTTCCAATATCTACAACTGTAAGGGTAATGTTGTTTATAAGCATGTCATAGGATGTGGTGACAGCAGCCTTAGGAAACTAACATCCAGTCTTCAAGAGGAATCTTCTTGACCAAGAAGGAGAAACCCAGGACATCTACACACAGAAGCATAAGGAGAACCTTTTCTGTTGCCATGGTTATGTGGTGACCTCCGCGGGCTCCAGGAACTTTTGCATTCATGGACCAGTTCTACTAGCAACAATCCCAAGAACTGTTAAAGTCTTATGGCTTCTTACCTGTCAACTACAGAGCTGCAGGTTGGTTTCAAGTACCTATAAAAAGATGAAAGGCAATAGTCCCTCAAATGATTTCATGTCACATTCATAACTGCATAGATACAGAGATGATTGTGTTCATAGTCTGTGTTCAAGTATTTCAACCTCAATCTCAGATAAAATAAAGTTAAAACACTGTTCCTTTTTATGTGATATTTTTATTATTTTTATTGTACCATACATTTTTCTCTTCTCCCCTCCCTTCCTCCTCTCTCCCCTGCTATCTTCTTCGATGTCCCCCACACTTCAAATTTATTCAGGAGACCTTGTCTTTTTCTCCTTCCTATTTAGATACATTTATGTCTCTCTTAGGTTCCACTTTGTTGTCTAGGTTCTCTGGAGTGGTGGATTGTAGGCTGGTTTTTCCTTGTTCTATGACTAAAAGCCACTTATGAGTGAGTACGTATTATATTTGTCTATCTGGGTCTAGATTATCTCACTAAAATTTTTTTTTCTAGATCCCATTTATCTGCCTGCAAATTTCAGGATGTCATTTTTTTTTTACTGTTTTGTAGTACTCCATTGTGTAAATGTACCACATTTTTTTATCCATTCTTTGGTTTTGGGTTATCTAGGTTGTTTCTAGGTTCTGGTTATTATGAATAATGCTGCTATAAACATATTTGAGCACATTTATTTGTTGTATGATTGAGCTTCTTTTGGTTATACATCCAAAAGTTGTATTTCTGGGTCTTGAGGTAGGTTGTTTTCTGAGAAATCACCATATTGGTTTCCATAGCAGTTATATAAGTTTGCACTCCCACCAGAAATGGAGGAGCATTCCCTATATTCACATCCCACCCCCCAGAATAAGCTGTCTTCAGTGTTTTTCATCTTGGACAATGTGACAGATGTAAGATGGAATTTCATTGCTTTGATACGCATTTCTCACAGATCTTGAAAGAACAATACTCAACTCCATATGGAAAAAGAAACAAACAAACCAAAAGCAAGGATAGCCAAAGCAATCCTGCTTAATAAAGACACTTCTGGAGGTATCACCATCTCTGACTTCAAAATCTACTATAGAGTTATAGTACTGACAACAGCCTACTATTGTTATAAAAGCAGACAAGAGGGCCAATGGAATCAAATTGAAGGCCCGGATGTCAAGACATACAACTACGAATACCCGAGTTTTGACAAAGAAGCTAAAAATATAAAATGGAAGAAAGAAAGCATGTTCAACAAATGTTGCTGGCATAACTTGATATCAACATGTAGAAGAATACAAATAGACCCAAATCTATCATCATGCACAAAACTCAAGTCCAAATGGATTAAAGAACTCACCATGAAACCAACCACACTGAACCTCATAGATAAGAAAGTGGGAAGTACACTTGAACGCACTGGCACAGGAGACCACTTCCTAAATATAACCCCAGTAACATAGACACTGAGAGCAGTAGTTAATAAATGGGACCTCCTGAAACTGGAAAGCTTCTGTAAAGCAAAGGACATGGTCAAGAAGAAAAAACAGCAGCCCTCTGAATGCAATTCTATACTGTTCTCAAGGTACCTCCTACCTCCTGTCACTAATCAGTTACTCCTGCTGCAGTAAGAGTAGGAAGGCTGCATCTCTTAGAGCTGGAAAGACTGATAAATATCATGTTGTAATGTATGTTTTAAATGCACAGCCCTCTCCTGTTTTTCTTTGATATCATGTCATGTATGACAGTCTAGATAATGTAGTGTGCTATTTATTTCTGCATGAAGAAGCTTCTTAGAGTAGTAACACCCTGAGCAACACTAGCATACTGAATAAAAAGCACTGCAAAGGCTATAGGGGAAAAATCTATGGTACATGGCAGACGTTCAAGGAATATTGACTGTGATAGTTAATCTTGTCAGTTTGATGGGATTTAGAGTCAGTAGCCGCCAAGTCTCTGGGCATGCCTGCCAGGGATTATCTAGATCAGATTAATTGAAGTGGAAGACCTGCCTTGACTGTAGGTGGCATCATACCATGACTAGGCTCCAGGACTGAACATAAAAATAAAAGCCAGCTAAGCCTGAACATTTATCTCTGTGTCTTGTTTATAATTGCCTTCTGACTGACTGTTTCATGCTCTTGCTGTCCTGCCTTCTGTGCTGCAACAGGCTGTACCTTTAAACTGTGCACCAAGTAAATCTGTCTTTCTTAAATTGTTTGTGTCAGGGTATTTTATCACAGTAACTGATGTAACTAAGACGTTTACCAATCATGGAAAAGAGGAAACATATAGGAAAGACTGCACCATTGAAATGTACCCAGGGTTTGCTCTAGATTTCCTAACTAGGCTCAATTAGATAATTCATCAGAATTCATCAGCCTGTGCTACATAGTGAGACACTACATAAAAGCAAAAGGAGGAAAAGAAGGAGAAGAAAGAAGAGGAGGGGATTCAAGGAGAAAAATAAAGGAGGGAGAAAAAGACAAAGTCATTACTGAAAGCTTTATGAAATTTATTTAATTTGAAGTTCTTAAAAATTGTTGGGTATGTTAATCGTTTAGGCAGCTTTTATGAAATTCAAGACTCCCGACTAAAAAATCATGAAGTCAGCAGGTATGGGACTAATGGGAGTAATATATAGTTGAATAACAACATTCGGTGTTATAACAACATATTCTCCCTTGATTCATATGGTTGAACATCCAAGTCATGTTTTATTTTTCAGAAATGTACTTACTTTAAAGAAATTTTACATTTTACTTTATTATGTTTTATTTAAAATATACAGATTTTATTTTTAGATGCTTACTGTGCCATCTTATAATGATCACCGGAGAATCCCAAATGAATGTTTTGAAGCAGTAAATCAATCAGTGCTGTGTTTCGGATCCATTCACATACCTATGAATCACTGGAGGTCCTGTGAAAATTCTATCTCTGATGCCCTGCAGCTGTGCTAGACCTAGAATTCCATACTGAGGCTGATGCTTCCAGGGTACAGAACATATTTCCAGCAACAATACACTGCATCACTTTCCAAACTGTGACACATAACACAGACATCTCACAGCATGTTGCACCAAAAAGCCCTGTTGGTCCTAGAAACTTCATCCTGCACCTCATTACTTCACTACACTATAATATATGAAAAGTTGTTGCCAACACTTATTATGTTAAGAGACAGAGAATATTTGAAAGGCTGTATGCTGTAATTCTGAGAAAGGTAAAAAATGGAAACAGTCAAGTCAAAGTCAGAGCTTGACAGAGAGGAAGATATGAATAGGTGGGGAACAGGTGATTTTCAGGATAATTAATCTACTCTGTAAGATGCTATAATGTTGAGTAAGATGCTATAATGTTGAGTTTGATTATGTATTTGTTCATCCCATAAGGTGCATAGAGTGTATAATAGCATTGGACCTCATGGGGTGGTGGTGGTGCCCTCCTCAAATCCCAGCACGAGGGAGGCAGAGGCAGGCAGATCTCTGAGAGTTCAAGGCCAGCCTAGTCTACAGAGTGAGTGCCAGATACTGGGAAACCCTGTTTCAAAAACAATAAATAAATAAATAAATAAATAAGCATTAAACCTTATGTGAAATGTGGACTTTTTGATAATATTTTAGTATGTCCCCCTTTTGGTTTTCAAAAACAAAGTTTCGCTCTCGGCACCAGGAGAGACAGCAGTGGGGTGAGTTTGTGACCAGCTGCGGCGGAAGCAGCCCTGGACAGGGAACTCTGAAGTTCCTCATCCCCCTCCCTATACTCCCTGGGCTCCCTGCAGGGGCTCTACCCCCCCATACTGCCTCTCTCTTCTTGTCCCACCCAGCTTGCATCCAGAACCCTTCTTCCTTCTGTCCCCTTTCCTCTTTGGGCACATAACACCATCCAGCTCAGTCTGTCTGGTGCTGGGGGCAAATCCTCAGGGCAAGTAGGCAGGCGAGACCTCCTTTGTTTCACTGGCCTGCCTGCATCAACCAAGGTAGGTGGTTTGTTTACGAACTACCCAACCTGCACGGAGATCTGATCTCGGCACCAGGAGAGACAGCAGTGGGGTGAGTTTGTGACCAGCGGCGGCGGAAGCAGCCCTGGACAGGGAACTCTGAAGTTCCTCATCCCCCTCCCTATACTCCCTGGGCTCCCTGCAGGGGCTCTAACCCCCGCATACTGCCTCTCTCTTCTTGTCCCACCCAACTTACATCCAGAACCCTTCTTCCTTCTGCCCCCTTTCCTCTTTGGGCACATAACACCATCCAGCTCAGTCTGTCTGGTGCTGGGGGCAAATCCTCAGGGCAAGTAGGCAGAGGAGACTTCCTTTGTTTCACTGGCCTGCCTGCAACAAGCAAGGAGAGACATCACTGGAGCACCAGGAGAGCTATCACTGCAGAGAGCCATCACTGGGAAGGTACAGCAGTAGGCAAGGAGACCTGATCAGGTAAAAGAAGATCCGTAGGGGAGCATTCGGAGAAAGAGATGGGCAGGCGCCAATGCAAGAATTCACCTAACAATCTGAAAAACTATATGAAACCACCAGAACCCAGCGACCTCCCAACAGGAGGACATGAACACCTTAATCATGAAGAAGTAGATAAAATTGACTTTATGAAAGTGATTGACGCCCTTAAACAACATGTAAAAAATGCCCTTATAGAAATGGATGAGAAGTATAACAGAAAGTTTGAAGAATTGAGTAAATCAGTGAATGATACCCTAGGAAACCAAGGAAAAACAATCAAACAGATAATGGAAACAGTTCAAGACTTAAAAACTGAAATGGAGGCAAAGAAGAAAACACAAACAGAAGGCCAGCTGGAGAGTGAAAATCTAGGTAAACGAATAGAGACTACAGAAGCAAGCATAACCAACAGAATACAAGAGATAGAAGAAAGAATCTCAGATTCTGAAGATACCATAGAGAAAATAAACACGCTGATCAAAGAAAACAGCAAGGCCAACAAATTCTCATCACAAAACATTCAGGAAATATGGGACACAATAAAAAGACCAAACCTAAGAATAATAGGAATAGAAGAAGGAGAAGAAGCGCAGCTCAATGGTCCAGAAAATATATTTAATAAAATTATAGAAGAAAACTTTCCCAACCTAAAGAAAGATATACCTATGAAGGTTCAAGAAGCATACAGAACACCGAATAGGCTGGATAAAAAAAAAAATCCTCTCGCCATATAATAATCAAAACACAAAGCATACAGAATAAAGAAAGAATACTAAGAGCAGCAAAGGAAAAAGGCCAAGTTACTTATAAAGGTAAACCTATCAGACTTACACCTGACTTCTCTATGGAAACCATGAAAGCCAGAAGGTCCTGGATAGATGTACTGCAGAAACTAAGAGACCATGGATGCAAGCCCAGACTACTATACTCAGCCAAGCTTTCGTTCACTATAAATGGAGAAAACAAAATTTTCCAGGATAAAAACAAATTTAAACAATACGTAGCCACAAATCCAGCCTTACAGAAAGTAATAGAAGGAAAATCACTAACCAAGGAGTCCAACAATGACCACAATATCTCAGACAACTAGAGACCCTTCACCAGCACACCACAAAGAAGGGGAACACACAAAATTTACAACTTAAAAAGTGACCGGAGTTAACAACCACTGGTCATTAATATCACTTAATGTCAATGGACTCAACTCTCCTATAAAAAGGCACAGACTAACAGATTGGATACGAAAACAGGATCCCACATTCTGCTGTTTACAAGAAACACACCTCAACCACAAAGACAGGCACCTACTCAGAGTAAAGGGTTGGGATAAGGCTTATCAAGTAAATGGACCTAAGAAACAAGCAGGGGTGGCCATACTAATTTCTAACAAAGTTGACTTCAAACTTAAATCAATCAGGAGAGATGGAAAGGGACATTTTCTACTCATAACAGGAACAATTCATCAGGATGAAGTCTCAATCCTGAATATCTATGCCCCTAATATAAAAGCACCCATGTACGTAAAAGAAACATTGTTAAAACTCAAGGCAGCCATCAAACCGCACACATTAATAGTAGGAGACTTTAATACTCCTCTCTCAGCAATGGACAGGTCAATTAGACAGAAACCTAACAGAGAAATAAGAGAATTAATGGAGGTAAGGAATCAAATGGACTTAACAGACATCTATAGAATATTCCACCCAAATAGGAAAGAATATACCTTCTTCTCTGCAGCTCATGGAACCGTCTCAAAAATCGACCACATACTCGGTAACAAAGCAAACATCCACAGTTACAAAAAAATATTAATAACCACCTGTATCTTATCAGATCACCATGGATTAAAGCTAGAATTCAGCAACAATGCTACCCCCAGAAAGCCTACAAACTCATGGAAACTGAACAGTCAACTACTGAACAATATCTGGATTGAGGAAGAAATAAAGAAAGAAATTAAAGTCTTCCTTGAAGACAATGAAAATAAAGAAACAACATACTCAAACCTATGGGACACTATGAAAGCAGTCCTGAGAGGAAAGTTCATAGCACTAACTGCCCACTTAAAGAAAACAGAGAAAGCACACATTGGAGACTTAACAGCCCACCTGAAAGCTCTAGAAAAAAAAGAAGCAGACTCACCTAGAAGGGGTAGAAGACTGGAAATAATCAAACTGAGGGCTGAAATCAACAAAATAGAAACACAGAAAACAATTGAAAGAATCAATGAATCAAAAAGCTGGTTCCTGGAGAAAATCAACAAGATTGATAAACCCCTATCCAAACTAATCAAACGGCAGAGAGAGAATTTGCAAATTAATAAGATCAGAAATGAAAAGGGGGACATAACCACAGACACAGAGGAAATTCAGAGAATCATTAGATCTTACTACAAAAGCCTGTATGCCACAAAACTGGAAAATGTAAAAGAAATGGATGCTTTTTTAGATAAATACCATATACCAAAGTTAAACCAGGACCAGGTGAACAACCTAAATAGACCTGTTAGTCGTGAAGAATTAGAAGCTGTTATCAAAAACCTCCCTTCCAAAAAAAGTCCAGGACCAGATGGTTTCAATGCGGAATTCTACCAGAACTTCCAAGAAGACCTAATACCTATTCTCCTCAATGTATTTCACAATATAGAAACAGAGGAGTCATTGCCAAATTCCTTTTATGAAGCTACAGTAACTCTGATACCAAAACCACACAAAGACCCAACCAAGAAAGAGAATTACAGGCCAATCTCACTCATGAACATCGACGCAAAAATCCTCAACAAAATTCTGGCAAACCGAATCCAAGAACACATTCGAAAAATTATCCATTATGATCAAGTAGGCTTCATACCAGAGATGCAGGGCTGGTTTAACATACGCAAATCTATCAATGTAATCCATCATATAAATAAACTGAAAGAAAAAAAACCATATGATCGTTTCATTAGATGCTGAAAAAGTATTTGACAAAATTCAACATCCCTTTACGATAAAAGTCTTGGAGAGATTAGGGATACAAGGGTCATACCTAAATATAATTAAAGCTATATACAGCAAGCCGACAGCTAATATCAAATTAAATGGAGAGAAACTTAAAGCCATCCCACTAAAATCAGGAACACGCCAAGGCTGCCCACTCTCTCCATACCTCTTCAATATAGTTCTCGAAGTTTTAGCAATAGCAATAAGACAACATAAGGGGATAAAGGGGATTCAAATTGGAAAGGAAGAAGTTAAACTTGCATTATTTGCAGATGATATGATAGTGTACATGAGCGACCCCAAAAACTCCTCCAAAGAACTCCTACAGCTGATAAACGCCTTTAGTAATGTGGCAGGATACAAGATCAACTCCAAAAAATCAGTCGCCCTCTTATACACAAAGGATATGGAAGCAGAGAGAGAAATAAGAGAATCATCACCTTTCATGATAGCCACAAACAGCATAAAATATCTTGGGGTAACTCTAACCAAGGAAGTGAAAGATCTATTTGACAAAAACTTTAAGGCATTGAAGAAAGAAATTGAAGAGGATACCAGAAAATGGAAGGATCTCCCTTGCTCTTGGGTTGGGAGAATCAACATAGTAAAAATGGCAATTCTACCAAGGGCAATTTATAGATTCAATGCAATCCCCATTAAAATCCCATCAAAATTCTTCACAGATCTTGAAAGGACAATAATCAACTTTATATGGAGAAACAAAAAACCCAGGATAGCCAAAACAATCTTATACAATAAAGGAACTTCTGGAGGCATTACCATCCCTGACTTCAAACTCTATTACAGAGCTACAGTAATGAAAACAGCGTGGTACTGGCATAAAAACAGAGAAGTCGACCAATGGAATCGTATAGAAGACCCGGATTTTAACCCACAAACCTATGAACAACTGATTTTCGATAAAGGAGCTAAAAGTATACAATGGAAGAAAGAAAGCATCTTCAACAAATGGTGCTGGCACAATTGGATGTCAACCTGTAGAAGAATGAAAATAGACCCATATCTATCACCATGCACAAAACTCAAGTCCAAATGGATCAAAGACCTCAATATCAATCTGAACACACTAAACCTGATAGAAGAGAAAATGGGAAGTACCCTACAACATATGGGCACAGGAGATCGCTTCCTATGTATAACCCCAGCAGCACAGACATTAAGGGCAACATTGAATAAATGGGACCTCCTGAAACTGAGAAGCTTCTGTAAAGCAAAGGACACTGTCATTAAGACAAAAAGGCAGCCTACTGACTGGGAGAAGATCTTCACCAACCCCGCAACAGACAAAGGTCTGATCTCCAAAATATATAAAGAACTCAAGAAACTAGACTTTAAAAGGATAATTAACCCAATTAAAAAATGGGGCACTGAACTGAACAGAGAATTCTCAACAGAAGAAGTAAAAATGGCCAAAATATACTTAAGGTCATGCTCAACCTCCTTAGCGATCAGAGAAATGCAAATCAAAACAACTTTGAGATATCATCTTACACCTGTCAGAATGGCTAAAATCAAAAACACCAAGGATAGCCTTTGCTGGAGAGGTTGTGGAGAAAGGGGTACCCTCATCCATTGCTGGTGGGACTGCAAACTTGTGCAACCACTTTGGAAATCAGTGTGGCGGTTTCTCAGAAAAATTGGGATCAACCTACCCCTGGACCCAGCAATAGCACTCTTGGGAATATACCCAAGAGATGCCCTATCATATGACAAAAGCATTTGTCCAACTATGTTCATAGCAGCATTATTTGTAATAGCCAGAACCTGGAAGCAACCTAGATGCCCTTCAATGGAAGAATGGATGAAGAAAGTGTGGAATATATATACATTAGAGTACTACTCTGCGGTAAAAAACAATGACTTCTCGAATTTTGCATGCAAATGGATGGAAATAGAAAATACGATCCTGAGTGAGGTAACCCAGACCCAAAAAGAAGAACATGGGATGTACTCACTCATAATTGGTTTCTAGCCATGGATAGGGGCCACTGAGTCTATAATTTGTGATCCTAAAGAAGCTAAATAATCCTGGACACCTGCGAACCCCTCAAGAGTCAAGTCTCTTGCCAACCCTAAGATGGCTCCCTTAGATAGGATATATACTTCGCTGCTCCCGTATCCATCCTTCCTATATCCCAACCATCACAATCCTCCGAGCTCCTCCCATCCTCCCCTTCTCATATTTCTCATCCCATTTCCCCTTTGCCCCATGCCACCTCACCCGCAAGTTCCCAGTTTTTGCCCTGGAATCTTGTCTACTTCCCCCTCTCCATGCGGATGACTATATGATTTTCTTTGGGTTCACTTTCTTATTTAGCTTCTATAGGATCACACATTATATGCTTAATGTCTTTTATTTTATTGGTGTCCAGGAATATGTCCCCAGCTGGTACCTTGGGCAACTAAGGAGAGGGAACCTGAAATGACCCTATCCTATACTGATGAATATCTTGCATATCACCTTAGAACCTTCATCTGGCGATGGATTGAGGTAGAGACAGAGTCTCAATTTGGAGCAACGGTCTGAGCTCTTAAGGTCCAAATGAGGAGCAGAAGGAGGGAGAACATGAGCAAAAAATCAGGACCACGAGGGATGCACCCACCCACTGTGACAGTGGAACTGATTTATTGGGAGCCCACCAAGGCCAGCTGGTCTGGGACTGAATAAGCATGGGTTGATTCCGGACTCTCTGAGCATGGCGGTCAATGAAGACTGATGAGAAGCCAAGGACAATGGCACTAGGTTTCGATCCTAATACATGAACTGGCTTTGTGGGAGCTTAGCCTGTTTGGACGCTCACCTTTCTGGACGTAGATAGAAGGACCTTGGTCTTCCCGCAGGGCAGGGAATTTGGACTGCTCTTCAGTAACGAGAGGGAGGGGGAATGGAGTGGGGGGAGGAGAAGAGGAGTGGGGATAGGGGGAGGGAAGTGGGGGGAGGGCAATATTTGGGAGGAGGGGAGGGAAATGGGAAATGGGGAGCAGGTGGAAATTTTAATTAAAAAAGAATAAAAATAAATAAATAAGTAAAAAAAAAAAAGAAGCTAAATAAGAGGGTAAACCCAAGGAAAAACATATAGATATCCTCCCAGCTATGGGAAATAGACATGACTGATGGGCAAAAAATTGGAATCTTGGGGGTGGGGTGGGATGGGGATGAGGGGTGATGGGGAGAAAAAAGTGTGAAGGAGAAGATGAGGGGAACTGGGGGAATCGGGGTGATTGGGGATAAAGGAAGATTGGATAGGGGAGCAGGGAAACTCATACCTTAGGTAAGGGAGCCACCTAAGGGTTGGCAAGACACTTGAACTTGGAATGGCTACCAGATGCTCAGGGCAATGTCCCCAGTTTAGTTCATTGGGGCACCTGAGGATAGGGAACCTGAAATGAACCTATCCTATAATCATACTGATGAATATCTTGCATATCGCCATAGAACCTTCATCTAGTGATGGATGGAGATAGAGACAGAGACCCACACTGGAGCACCGGACTGAGCTCCCAAGGTTATAATGAGGAGCAGAAGGAGAGAGAACATGAACAAGGAAGTCAGGACCATGAGGGGTGCACCCAACCACTGAGACAGTGGGGCCGATCTATTGGGAGCTCACCAAGGCCAGCTGGACTGCTACTGAAAAAACATGGGATAAAACCGGACTCTCTGAATGTGGCGGACAAAGAGAGCTGACGAGAGACCAAGGAGAATGGCACAGGAACTTTCATCTGGCCATAGATCGAGAGAGAGACAGAGACCCAATTTGGAGCAACGGTCTGAGCTCTTAAGGCCCAAATGAGGAGCAGAAGGAGGGAGAACATGAGCAAGGAAATCAGGACCACGAGGGATGCACCCACCCACTGTGACAGTGGAACTGATCTATTTGGAGCTCTCCAAGGCCAGCTGGACTGGGACTGAATAAGCATGGGTTGAAACTGGACTCTCTGAACATGGCGGACAATGAAGGCTGATGAGAAGCCAAGGACAATGGCACTAGGTTTCAATCCTAATACATGAACTGGCTTTGTGGGAGCTTAGCCTGTTTGGATGCTCACCTTCCTGGGCCTGGATGGAAGTGGGAGGACCTTGGTCTTCCTGTAGGGCAGGGAATTTGGACTGCTCTTCAGTATTGAGAGGGAGGGGGAATGGACTGGGGGGAGGAGAAGAGGAGTGGGGATGAGGGAGGGGAGTGGGGGGAGGGGGCAATGTGTGGGAGGAGGGGGAGGGAAATGGGAAACTGGGAGCAGTTGGAAATTTTAATTAAAAAAGAATAAAAAAAAATAAAAAAATAAAAAAAACAAAGTTTCTCTATATAATAGCCACAGCTGTCCTGGAACTCCCTTTGTAGACCAGGTTGGCCTCAAACTCACAGAGATCCACTAACCTCTGCCTCTGGAGTACTGAGTTTAAAGGCTTTTGCCACCAAAGCTTAGCGGAATCAGTATCTTAAGCAGTAAATCCATTAGGACAATGGATAAGTGTGATAGTTTATCATTCATTATATCTCCATTATCTTCAATAAGTTAACTAAGATATCAAGTAATATAAAGCTAAATCATAGCTCTCAGTAATTTTCCCAGTCAGTGGTCCTCAAATATGACAGCAGATTAAAATTATTTGAGCATTTTTAAAAAACATTTCATGGTAGAACTTCACACAAAAAGGAATCAATGTCTCTGGGAGACAGGAAGAAATATTAAATAGGATTGTAGCTGGTGAATATTACTCACAAGAGGTAGAAAATTGTGAGCACAACTTATAACCACACATGGGGAGTATGTGTATGAAAAATTCATACTCATTCACAACCAGTTAACAAGGATTTCCAAAATCAACATCTTTGCCTTGCTCACAGCTTGCTGATATTTTGTGTGTCCTAACCATCAACTCTCTCTTCCTAGATGTAAAGAGTGCTTTCTCTTTCTTTGTGGTCCACCCTAGCTATGTATAATGATTACTTCCAGTTCAATAAAAAGTATCCCCTCTGTGACATAGAGATGACTCTGAGACTAAGAGCACTTACTAATTTTTCACAGGACTGAAGTCCACTTCCAAGCATCCAAGTTGTAAGGCCTATAACCCGCCTCCTGTAATATCTCTCTGGGTTCTGGCAATTTCTTCTGGCCTACACAGGTACTAACACACCGGTATCAGATTCACATTTACATACAAATGTATTTCTTTTAAAAACTGAAATAGTCCCTGAGAAACTGCCACACTGCTTTCCAAAGTGGTTGCACAAGTTTGCATTACCACCAACAATGGATGAGTGTACCCCTTACTCCACAACCTCTCCAGCAAAGGCCATCATTGGTGTTTTTGATTTTAGCCATTCTGAAAGGTGTAAGATGATATCTTAAAGTTGTCTTGATTTGCATTTCCCTGATCGCTAAGGAAGTTGAGCATGACTTTAAGTGTCTTTTGGCCATTTGAACTTCTTTTGTTGAGAATTCTCTGTTCAGTTCAGTGCCCCATTTTATAATTGGGTTGATTAGTTTTTTACAGTCTAGTTTCTTGAGTTATTTACATGGTTTTGATCCTACTGCACATACTGGCTTTGTGGGAGCCTAGGCAGTTTGGAGGCTCACCTTACTAGACCTGGAAGGAGGTGGGTGGTTCTTGGACTTCCCACAGGGCAGTGAACCCTGACTGCTCTTTGGGCTGATGAGGGAGGGGGACTTGATTGGGGGAGGGAGAGGGAAATGGGAGGCGGTGGCAGGGAGGAGGCAGAAATCTTTAATAATTAATTAAATAAATAAATAAACTGAAATAATACTTAATTTGGTTAAAGGAGTGAGTTGAAGAATCACCAACACTGTAATAACTAGGTCAGAATTCTGTTTTTACATATATAGCCATATCTGGTGATTATATGTGCAGACTTTAGAATCAATTTATGACTAGAAACATCTAAAGCATACTTCCTTTCAGAAGTGATTCTCCAATTTTAAAGTATTTGTGAATTACGTGGTCCACCTACAAAAATGTATATATTCTGGAATTGGGAGATACTCAATGGGTAAGAGCACTTCCTTTGCCCCAATGATGATACAAATTTGAATTCAGAGCAACCATGTAAAAAGTTATGGGTACTTCCTCCACCAGAATTAGAGAGTAGAAACAGATGGATCCATAGTGTTCACTACCCAAGTCAGACCAGAGAAAAATGTTGTCTTCAGTTAAGTGAGAAACGACCTTAGAGTAATTTGGCAAAATGTAATAAAGGAAGACCCTCAAGTCCTTCTTCAGCCTCTAATGTACACAGCTGGCTTCACACACACACTTCCCCACACATACACACTCACACATCATTAATAAATGACAAAATAATGCAATATTCCTCTTCATCTGGTCCAGAATGAAACATGGGATTCTGCCTTCTCTGTAAGCTCCCAGGTGAGATTAAGGCTGCTGGTTTCCAGACGTCAAAGACACTAGTGAATAGAGGTTGCAAGCCAAGAGCAGCCATGGAAATAAAAATTGCCTGAGTGGGTTCCACCTTACCAGTGAGTGTCCTTGGAACAGTTGCTCAGTCCCTCAGCTCTCCATTTCCGGGGCTCTAAAATAACCCCAACAAAATGCCGTGAGGACTGGAATGAGCACTTCATGAGCAGTACTTAGAGGATTCTTTCCGTAGTAGACACCTCGTGTCAGTTACTTTATTTCATCATTACCGTCTTCATGGAGAGAAGTACCCTCTAGTTTTCATGGGCCAGAGTGTAATTGAAAGGAAAACTAGTTTACCAAAGGTCACTGTTTTGCTAGCAATATGTCTAACTGGAATTTTAGTCTAGATGCTCGGACCTCCCATTGACTCCCATAGCTATGTAGCACTGTCCCATTTACTGTTATGTTACCTTGGGCTTCTCTCCACCATGCTGTTGGTGGAGAGAACGCTGATCTCAGTAGTAAAAATTGCTTATAGTAATTTAAAATTTTACCAAAAATCTCTTAGCATCCCCTTCAAAAGTGGAATACCTTTGCCCTCCCTTGGTGTCTGGGCTGCAAGTTAGCAATTGGTCTCTCATGAGTATATGAGACAGAAGAGTAATGCAGGATTCTTGAGACCAGATCATGGAAAACACTGTGCTCTCTTTCCTCTCCCTTGACCCACACATCTCAGAAGTGAGCCACCATCTTAGAGAGACACGCAAGTGGCCTTCTGGAGGGTCACATGTATCATCAGGGAATGTGGCTTCCTCCCAACAGTTGTAGAAAAATGAGACTTCCTGTCAACTACCATCCAAGGGAGGATTTGGAAGAATTTTTACCCCCAGTGGCCAAGCCTGAAAAGCAGCACAGCCAAACACTGCATCTGTAGTACCATTACCTGTGTTCTCCATTAGAGGGACCCTGCTACTCTTAATCTAAACCTAAAGAAATGGGTAACAAACGTTCCTTGTTTTAAGGAAGTAGTTTGAGATGCAAAAATAATCAATGCATCATTTGCTTGTCTGTGTGTTCTAATAGACTGAATGTCTAGTACCTAACAAAGCATACATGAATCTATTTACCCATCAAATTACCTCTCCACTCTCATATCCATCCAGGATCTGCTGAGAATCTACAAGTTCTCGAGTGATGCGTTTAGATGTCGGCAATACAATGATTAAACATGGCACATAACTACCCTTAAAGAATTTACTATTCAGTCAAAGATAGAGATTAGCGCTTAGTAAGTAAATGTTAAATGAGTGAAAACAACAAACAGTAAATAAAGTGAAGCCTTAGTTATTGTTAAATACTTCAAAAATGTGCTGATTTTGCTGATGTAATCCCAAGGAGCCGAATATTGCTTACACATGTTTCCAGTTTACTGCAAGCAGGAAAGCCCAAGACAGAGTTGAACCAATATATGATGGTTTGTTTTTTGTTTTTAATTCTGCAGTAAAAAAGTAGATTTGTACAATGGCATTGATAGATGTAACATCACTAACAGATGCATACATGCATCATATGTATGCACAAGGAAACATAACATTATAGGTGGTTGTACATGTATGTTTGCAGTAACTACCCATAAGAAAATAAACAAAAATCAGAATTGCCCAACAAATATAAATTAAGCCTTTTTAATTCTTGTCAATGTACTGAAATTTCAAGGGATAGGCAAATATGTCAGATAATATCATGAGCTTCCAAATTTGGGGAAAACATGCAAATAAAGTAATGCTGTTTAACAATTAAATTATTAATTTAATTTAAATTAATTAAAATGAAATCAGTGAGATAAGAAAGACTATACTAATAGATTAAGAAAAATATTCTTGAGACAAAAATCACCTGTATGTATTGATTTTATTTAATGCTCAATTGAAATAAATTCATAAATGGAAAAGTTTTAAGATTTTTGTTTTGTTTCTGTTTTTTTTAGATTTATTTTTTATTATTTTTAAGTATGTGTGTGTGTGTGTGTTTATGTGAATGTGTGCAGGTACCCTTGGAGGTCTGGCTCCCCTTTGGAGCTGGAGTAACTGTCATGCATCTCTTTAACATGGGTACTAGGAAAAGAACTCAGGTTGTCTATAAGGAGAGTATGAACTCGTAATCACTTAGCCATCTCTTCAGCCTGAGCCCTGCCCCTCCACCTCTTTGGGAACAGTAGATTTGATGAGCAGCTGTTGGCAATGCATAACTATAATGCAGAAATGATATGATGTAAGGCTAATACATCAGGGGAACGGCATGTTTACTCAGGTGATCTCTGCAACCTCAGAGGTGAGGAGGTTCCTTAGCTCTGGATACAAGTGGCCTACTTCAAAGGAAACTAACAAACCTTCCTTAGGCTTTAGGGTCTACTTAAGTGGAAAAGAGAAGGAAAATATCACAAAGTCTATATGTCTCCATCCTTACAAACTCTTACAAATAACATGCCAAAGTGACATATTTTGGGGTAATATGTAGTGAAACACTGAGGATATGGTGTTTCACTAAAAAGTTTTCATTTTATGTGGTTGAAATTCTAATATATAAACATATATATATATGTGTGTGTGTGTGTGTGTGTTTATATGTGCTTGTGTGAGTTCATGTGCGCCACATGTGTGTGGGTGCATAGAAAGGCTAGTGAATGTCAGATCCACTGGAACTGGAGTTACAGGGGGTTGTGATCTGTTTGATACGGGTTCTAGGACCTGAACCTGGGTCCTCTGGAAGAGAGAGCAGTAAGCACTCTTGAACCTGAGTCACCTCGCCAGTCCTTATCACTTGTTATTTAATTAGGAGATTTGACAGAGACTAAGTCATGAGCTCCAACATCCCCATATAGAAAATTTTCTAAGTTTTCAAATATTCCTGTAAAAAATTAATTAAAATTTATAATTAAAATTTTAATTATAAATGAATAACATAAATTCTAAAAATAATCTAATCTTGCAACGTGTTGAGCATCACAGAACTGGAATTACTACTACCTATGTCCATACCAGGCTTTATTTATATAGGTTCTGGATTTTGAACTCAGGCTCCTAAGAGCAGCACTTTACTAACTGATCAATCTTCTCATCTAAAACAAGCTTGCTTCAGAGGACCATGTTCCTTGAGTGTTCTTGATAAAACTATTTCCTGACACCACTCCGTGCAGGTGATTTCGGGGGAAAGAATCTTTTGCAACACCTCCAGAAACCCAGCTTCTGGAGGAGTCTGGCAACAAGAAATGAAAGAAACCCCAAGAAACAGAAGCCAGAGACAAGAGGCTCTGATTCCACAGTTTAACCTCTTCCCTCGGGTTAATTCACAGCTTTAGTTTAGAGGAAAGCTTTCTCCTAAGAGCCTTCATTTGCAAGACAAAGGACAGAATAAAAATGAGCCCTTGCACACAAATGACTGATTTGCCACTTTCTAGGCCTTTTGTGGAAGCTCAGCTCTAAAGTGATACTTTCTCTACTGTTTCCATTACAAATTCACTTAACATCTTAAAATGATTTTTTAATCCCTCAAGACTCAAGGACAGAAATCCCCCCATACCCTGTTATCACACAGGGCTCTCAGTTTAGGTAGCTCTGTCTTTCTCTGTTACTAGGTTTGCTTTCAATTGTTAGTAGATTAGAGGAATAAGTTCTTGGTGTTATTAAATGGATTCTATTTTAGATAAAGCAGATCCTGTACTGCTAAAGCCACTGGCATTGAGTGATAGCTATGTAAATGAAAAATAGAAGGTAATTACCCAGGCTATTCTCTGCTTTAAGCTTTGGTTTAAAAATGCATACAAATACTATAATCACAAGAAGAAAATGAAAAAAAAAATAAAAGAAGAAAGTACCCTTTGGTGGTCTAGTTCCATCAAAGACACAAAATGCTCACCTAAAAGTTCAGACCTTTATTTAGTGGGACATAAGCAGATCAATTTGAGAAATGGTTTAAAAATAAAGTGTGGCACTAAATCATCAAGTATATTTATTAACTAATGCTAATGAAGGTTATTTCCTTTTCTTTTTTGAGTATGTGTGTATGTGTTCATATTTATGAATATGTGTGTGGGTGAATATTGTGTGTGCATGAACATGTGGATGACAGGGAAAATCTAGGGTTTCATTTTTCATGTTTCTTCTATCTATCTATTGATCTATCTATCTATCTATCTATCTATCTATCTATCTATCTATCTATCTACTCTGTTTCTATTTTTCCTGTGACAGCGTCTGGCATGACTGAGAGTAAATTGGTGAACCATCTAGTAGTTACTGTCCCAGGGGCTGAGATTATAAGTGTGTTCAGCATGTGTGGCTTTTGTTGTTTTACATTTATGTGTTTGGGGGGAGGATAAGGGAGAAAGAAAGAGAGAGTAGAGAGAGAGGGAGAGAGAGAAAGAAAAAAAGAAAGAAAGAAAGAAAGAAAGAAAGAAAGAAAGAAAGAAGAAAGAACGGAGGAAGGAAGGAAGGAAGGAAGGAAGGAAGGAAGAAAGAAAGAAAGAAAGAAAGAAAGAAAGAAAGAAAGAAAGAAAGAAAGAAGCTTACTTGTGAAGTCAGAAGACAGTTTGTGGGAGTATTCTCTCTACTTATGTGTGGGTCCTAGGGATAGAACTCAGATTTTTTGAGTTAGTGGCAAGTGCCTGTGCTTGCTGAGGTAACTCAGAAGCACCATTACTGGATTTTATTTTATTTTATTATTTTTTACATCGATTCTGGGGATAGAACTAAAATATTTTCCAAGCATTATACAGATGCAGCCAACTCCCCATTTTAGTTATTTCCTTTTCTTTGTGGATATTCTTTTATATAAAGACTTTCAAATGTACTCAGACTTTAAATGTGAACTTTCTCCCAAGTAGGGGCTATCAGCACTAAGACTGCTACATCATGTAGCAAGAACTCTCCTCACTAAAATGTGGTCATCCTTGACATGGTATCAGGCCTTCATCATCTCAGTCATAGTCGTATCGGATCACCCAGGTCAGTCTTCAATTGGAGTCCTCTGACTCTAGAACTAGATTCTCTTCTCTCATGCATGGTGCTTCCTTTTAGTGAGTTTCTACAGGTTGATCTACACCTGTTCCTTTGTTATTACATTTCTATTTCTCCTTGTAATAGAAATTGACCTCATCTTTGTCTCCCACTGAAACCACAAGTTCCATTGCTATGGTCCCTACATGTAATACTATAGACATTAATAGACATTAATAAAGTCTCTCTTACTGTTTCTTAGCAAGAGCCACAAAATTATATCCTCTGCAACATAAGTATGGGTTACAGGTGTCCACACTGTGCTTGATAAAGACCAGAGGATCTAGATGCTTTTAAAGTAATTTATGAAGTCTTAACATTTCCGCTGCAAGAATCTCTAAAGTGATTCAACTACTCCAACTCATTTGTTTAAATATAGGGATCCCTAGGATTCCCCCAACCAATCCAAAGGTCTTCTGGAGTCCTTTCACTTAAGAACTCTTTCTTTAGATCACTCTACAGACCTTATCCCAAATGCGGCAATCCTTTCTAAGAACTGAAACAGATGGTATACTTAGAATAAGACATAAGAAACTCAACACAGACCTGAGCTCTACTCCTGCAAGCTGGGTGACCTGGAGTAACTTCTCACAAACCCAAGGTCATCATTTCTCTTTTGTAGTCCTTGCATCATAGTTAATTTTATTAAATAACTCAATAGTTAGCATACATATTCAGTACAAGCTATATAAAAATGAAAAATATGTGACCATATAGATACTGTTATAAAAGGAGATTGAGCACCAGATTTAGAGCTGAGGACAGAATGTTAGGAAATTGTCTCAAATGTATAAGACAGAATTAATTTTCTTCCATAAAATACAAATGTCTCCATGACAACAAGAATTAACAGTTTTGAAATTTTCTTGGCAGTAGTCAGCAGCACCTCATGGTAAAGATATACAATTTTGTAGAAAGCATCTGGTCATTCTTTATTTCATCAAATTCTCTCATAAATTTATGAAATAGTCAATATTATCACCTGCACTTCTTTCCAGATGGGACAATAGAGAGCAATGAGTCTGAGAACAGTGAGGTGTTTGGGATAAACTTGAATTATTAATATGCAAAGCAGAAGGATTATACTTCTAATCATATGGCTCTGATTCCAAAGCAGAAAGGTGAAAAATGAGGAAGTTGTGATGAATAAGAAGAAAATTTTTATCATGACAGAAGCTGGAGAAGAGTCTCACTGCAGCTCTGAAGGCCACTTCTAGCCCTAAAATGAGGTGAACCCAACAGACCACTTCATAGAAAATTGAAACCATGAATTTGTAATTAAAGGCAGATATGAAATCATCATGAATTAGGTGAGGTGTTCTTGTTTGTCTTTTGGCAGACGATTTTGCTTCCACAAGATGGTATTTTAATTTGCTTTTCTTCTCTGTGCATGTACTAAACGACGGCAAATCTCCAAGCAACCTAGTTTCACAGCAGCTTTCTCCTGGTTAAGGAAAGTTGTCTTAATTAAATGTAAACACATTTGTGAAGTAGTGCAATAAGGATCTAGTGCCTCCCATGATGGATGGAGGGAGCTGTCAGAATTTGCCATCAGTCACGAATGTTTGGTTTGAATATCAAATGATTTCGTTAAGAACTGCGCCCAATACACAGGATGAAAATTGAATCTTCAACACAGATCCAAGTAGGCCAAGCTAACAGCGGTAGCAATTAAGAAGAGAAATTCTTCTGATGTGCTCGATTTTGTTGTAGATACTCAAAACTCAATGAAATCTGTAACAACCTCTTGGCCAGAATGGTACCTCATGAAAATGTAAGAATCTCGTCATCATAAACTTAGCTTTAGAAATTACAGATGCAGATGAGTATGTACCATCTTGCATCTTTTCATTAGATGCTAAGTCTTGCTAAGCAACTCATGCTATGATCATAAGGAGTGTGTGAAACATGCCTGTGTTCATAATTTTTCAGACACAATTGAACTGCACACCCATTGGTGGCTGTTTTTTCTATATTAAAACCATCCAATCTTGCACTAGCATTTCAATTTGACTTTACTTCGAAACTCATTGTAACTGCTGTATGTCGCATGTTGAGTGTCTTCTTTCTTGAGAAGAACGTTTACATGAATGTAAACGTTTTGGGATCCACCAGATCATTAACAACTCTCAGTACTGCTACCCAAATTCCTAGTAATTGGAAAACACAGGCCAGGTTTTCCTGGGCAGTGTAAACTCAAACAGGAAATAGTAATTTCCAACTTTCCATTTTAGGCATGAGACTATGCATATAGGCTGTGCTTTTTAACTGGAAGGAAAAGCAAACATGAGATAAGTTTCTGCTTTGACAACTTGAACTACTTCAGAAACCAAGAGACAATTGCTTGTAGTGATGCAGATATGTGCATGACTGTGATTCCTCAAGGTAATAAAAATAATTTCTGTTTGGGGAATGTGAAAACTGTTAAGAAAGGGGTATGACTATAGAAAACTTTACAGATAAACAGAATCAATTACTCTTCTATAGAAACTCTTCCATTTATTCTTGACAGTCACCCTGGACTTTGTATGTGATTCACCATCTCCATTTGATTCCTGGGGCTCAAAGACCCAGAAGAATTTACTGAGGGATATACAGCAGGGCTTAGATGGCATAGTCAAAGTCAAGAGCAGGTTGACTGACTCAGATTTCCGTTAGCTATACCTTCCCTCATCATTTGAAACATCAAGTTTGAATGTAGACACTTCTGTATAACTATGTAGAATGACTATCAATGTTTGTCATTACCCAGAAATAATTGCTAAATTAAGTCATTCAAGTAGTCTCTCATACAGTTTTTGTGCTTCCTAAAATTGCTGCACTGAAGTCTCTTAAACATATTTTCTCATCATTAATTTTAACTCTTACATAGAAAGGCCATTTATTACCTAGCCTTAGCTATTATTCAGAGCCTAACCATAGTAGGTACTCAGAAAAATTTTGTATTAAGTTCATTATAAATGCTTCAGATTTAAAAATGGAATGTCTGGGTTAGATAGATGGTTCAGTAATTAAAGGCTAGGCTCACAGGCAAAAATATAAAAATGGAATGCCCATTTTACCATATATGTATAGGTAAATATATGCACATAATATGTAAAACATGCTTACATATTCTACATATCTATAATGCACACAAATGATTATATGCAGTGGTTATAGGAATTATTTTCCTAAAATAAAGGTTAATAAACATTTTCTGACTTCTCCCAATATTACTTAGTATGACTTCTGCTACTATTCTAAAATTATACACTGAACAACAAAACCACATAAAGGGGAGAAAGGACAAGAGAGCCACAAAGATTACTACTTCTGTGATAAAACAATAACTTTTCTGTCATGCTTGCTTGAAGTCAGGTGTACAAAAGAGAAACAGAATTAGATAAACAATCTTTTGATCTAACAAAAGAAAGTGTATTAATGCATCAAGAAATCTTAGCTGTAATTGATCCTATGGGCATTCCCACTGAGAAACACTCTGTAATTTTGATAAAATTGTTCATAGGCACATGTTCCTTTCAAAATTTCTTGTGCTCTAGCTGTGACTGGAAAACTCAAGCCCTCTGCTGAGTTCAGTAGATATTAATGAGTTGAAGAGCTTCCTATCAAGTATTCTATTAAGAAATGATAAAAGTGGAGGAAGACATATGGTTCATCAGTTAAGAGCCCTTGCTTCTTGCAGAGAACATAAATTTTTTCTCCTAGAACCCATATCAGGTAGATTACAACTGTCTAGAAGTACAGTTCCAGAAGGTATGAGCATCTTCTCTTCTCCACAGGTTTCTTCACACATGATCTGCTCCTGTATGCATATACGGATACACACACATACATACACATACACACTTGCATATAAAATAAAATGAGAACAGTATAATATCCCTGACTATTTTATTTTATTAAACTCTTTCAAATGTAATATATATCCTAAACCCCGGTGATTTGAAATTCATATTAGTACATGTAATGGATTTCGGCATGAGGATGAAAGGTGTGTGTCTTGTTTGTGTGTATTAATGTATATATTAGCATATATACATTCATATACATACAACATACACATATTCCTTCTGATTACTGATTACAGATTCTTTTTCTCCCTTTAGAGGAATTCTGCATCTTTTCAAACTTGATCTTTTGGCCTGAATGGGATTAACTCTTCATTTCATGAGTAGCTACATGATTTAGTTCCTTTTTCACTGACCATGTTTCCTGGCTCAACAGCAATGAGGGTCTGCACAGAGCACTATGTTGAAGCCAGGAGGAAAGTCGTACCCCACCATGCTAAATGTAGTGTGAAGACAGCAAGTTAGCCTGGGGGTTACCTATAAATACAGAAATAAATAGAAATACCTAGTGCCTATGAGTAAGCTTGCATGAATTTCAGTGTTTCTGGATTCTCTCATATCTGAAGTAATCCTGGAGTTTTCAACTTATATTAGAATGCTGACTTGGCCTAAGACTCTTAACATAGCAGATCAGTAATATCTAGAAACCAGCCAAAGAAACCTTCATATTCACATTTCATAATATGACAACTAAGAAAAATGAATGAAATATTCTCCTGAAGTGTACCCAAAGATATCTGCGCAACCCTCACTGAATGGCACACATCACAACTGAATATAAGTTCATGCATAATATACAGACAGATATTACAGAAATCTTAAAGTCTGAAATATTCATACAAGAATAAAGTTATCAGTGTGAAATTTTTGTGACACACTCAAAATGAATAATTACCCCTCAGCTGAGGATGAACATTTGTTTTACTACTGTCTCACCAGGCAATTCTGTCATTGTGTGAACATCCTAGGGCATACTTACAGAAACCTAGATAGTATGGGTCATGGATCTTTGTGCAACCCATAGACTTAATAAATGAGGTCCATGAGACTGTTGCAAGAGTATCACAGCTACTGTTTTATGTTATTTTCTTGCAATTATGAGTGTACTCTAAAATAATAGTAAAAGGTACAACACAGTAAATATATAAAGCATCCACCTAGACATTTATTAACATTATTAGATATTAAGTGGCACATCACATATATTTGGATTGTTATGATTTCATGCATATGGCATCAAAGGAGGTTTGTGTGGACCAAGAGTAAAACCTCCTGAGTAATGCATTGTGCGATGACTTCACCATGACTATGTCACACAGCAACAGGAAGTTTCCTGTTTTACAAGATATGCCTAAGCTACAGATTTATGACAGCTCAGGTTCCAACAAAGTGGTAGGAGAAAGAGTTCAATTCCTCCTTGATTGTAATAACGTCTAGATATGGGCAGAAAGAGGCTTCAGGCTTCCATACAAGATGGTCTGAAAAGGAATTATCAAGTAAGAGTAGGATCTTCCCTAGCCATAAAAATGAAAACCAGTATCCAGTGTCTTTTGCTCTATCTAGATGTACTAATGTGGCAGAAACAAATGAGTTCCCATGTAGCTGAAGAGGCTACTGATGAATATGGGCCATCCAGTGGTACCTACCTATGGTTTACTATGAAGTGTCTCACAAGTTTGTTTCAAATTTTAAGTTCCTCAAATAAAGGGGCTGTGGAGTGGGATACCAATCAGGGACTTAAACACTGATTACAACCAGTAATCTAAAATTTTAACCTCTTCATACACTGATCTATCTATTCATTGTCTGATATGAACTTTACAGGCTTTTCTCTGCTAAGGTATTTTGAAGCAAAATTGGGGTCTCTAATCCAACAATAAATTTATTTTGTAAATTAGAGTTTCATCATTATTTTGAAACACTTGATGAAGAAGATGGATTGGATTTTAAATTCATTCACATTATCACAACACATTGAAAAGAAAGAGCTATTAGAATTTTTAAACATAATTCAATACAAATTTTAAATGATTATAAAGTGATTTTCATTAGTTTAATATCTACTTGCATAAATAAAGTATTTGTTGAAGATGTTTATCAAGAATTGGAAGATAGTCAAGATAAATCTTGATCAAGAATTTCATATAACTATTTCAAGCAAAGAAAGTTATTTAAAAGTGTGTGTTTTGTTTTTAAAAGAAATCACAGCTTTCTCATAATGTACTCAAACATTTTAAACATTTACCCAATTTAATATTTCATATCTTCCTAATATTTAGAGACTATAATTATGAAGAAAAAAATGATTATGGTGACAGTTTCACTAAATGTCACTTCTATGTTTCCAAATAGTTTCATTTAAGTTTAATGACATATGTATATATTACTTATTTTTCTTATAGTTCTCAGTCTCTAAAATAGTCAAATAACTCACAATTCTTGATTTTTCACATTCAATGAGATGGTTATCTTTAACTGTCAATGTGACACAACTTAGTTCACTTTACAAGAGTCTTAATAAAGGGTTATCTATACTGAATTGTGCCCATGGGCCTGTTGGATAAGGGTTATGTTAACATATGTGAGAAAAGCCGCTTAGTGTGGGTGGCACCATTTTCTAGGCAAATGGGGGTCTTGAACTGTATAAGAATGGAAAAGTCATGCTTCACACAAGCAAGCAAGTAAGCATTTATGCATTCAATTCTCTTTGCTCTTGATAGAATTTAAGAAGACTAGCTTTTTGAAGTTTCTACCTTAACTCTGCTACAGTGATGTATGTTGTACAACAGTCCTTACACTGTGAAGATATATCACTGTGATTGCTTTAATAAAGCTAAAATGGTCAATAGCAAGGCAGGACTTTCGTGGCAGATAGAATATTGAGAAGAAGGCGGAATTACCAGTCAGATATAGAGAAAATCATGACAAGTAGGATGTGGAGGTAACAAGTCATGAGCCATGTGGCAGCATGTAAATTAATAGAAATGGGCTCATTGAAGTTATAATAGTTAGAAACAAAACTAAGTTATTGGTCACTCATTCATAATTAATAATTTGTCCCAGCATTCTTAATTTGGGAGCTGATTGGGGGTACAAAGAAAGACTACCTACAAATGACATCCAATTTCAGGGCACTTATTTCCACATAAGACCTGAGAAAACTAAAAACGGTTCCACACATACACAAAAAGGAGCCAAACACAGCTTCCTAGCCCTGCAGTCTTTCATAAGGGCTGTGGTACAGAGACACATCTCTGGCCACTGCCTTGGGGTTTGAGCCACACATGCCATGAGCTAAGCACAGCTGCATAGCAGTTTCAGTTTTGCTCATGCAGACAGAAAGTATTAGAGATACACTGCTGGGCAAGGAGAGATCTCTGGGAAGAAGACCACCATGCTTACATTACTCTCTTCTGATTGAGAAAATAATGTGATCCATAAGCTCTTGTGTTGACTTCCTTACAATGATTGGCCATACTTTGAATTGTGAACTAAAATCAGTCTTTCTTTTGGGGGAATTGCTTTTTCCTAAGTATGGTATCACAGCAAGAGGAAAGTAAAGAAACCAACCAAGTGTTGTAGGATGTTTGTACAGTGTGTGAAAATGTATTGCTGTGATTGCTATAATAAAATGCTAAGCAATAAATAGCTAGGCAGGAGTCTGTGCAGGCTTCTGGGCAAGGAGAGATCTCTGGGAAGAAGAAGACAGAATCACTAACCAGATGTGGAAGAAGTAACATGGGTAGTATGAAATGAGGTAATGAGCCATACAACCAAAGGTAGATTGAAATAAGTGGATAAATTTAAGTTATAAGAGCTAGTGGGACAAGCCTAAGCTAAGGTCAAGCTTTCATAATTAATAGTAAGTCTCCATGGCATTATTTGTGAGCTAGCAGCTCCCTCCAAAAATCTGACTACCACCAAAACAAAGCATAATGGTAAACAAGAAAAAGGTTCAGGGAAGTCAATTTCCATTTTGATCTTAGAGCAGAAGTCTGTTGTCCATCATCAGCATATAAAGGTTTTGTTTGGCATGATCTTCATAACGCCATTGCACCAGATTCTAAATTATTACACCATAGTCGTATATTGCATGTGTTCACTGCAAATCATTATAATTTAATAACTTCATTATTGACTGTCCCTGTTCCATATCCCACAAGGCCTAGTGACAAAGTTCCCAGGGTATAACTGGTTTATGATACTATCCTTTCACTTACATATTTAAAATATTTATTTTTATGTGTGTGTGTGTGTGTGTGTATATATATACCTGTGGGAAGTACTCCCATAGGTCAGAAAAAGGTATTGGATCTTCTGGAGCTGGAGTGACAGGCAGTGGTGTCTCTTGGGGACTGAACTCCAGTTCTCTAGAAGAGCAGCAAGTGCTCTTAGCCAACACACCATCTCTACATTCCTGAATTCAAAATCATTTTAAGTACATAAATTGTATATGTATATATTAGTATGTATTATTGATTCTTATCATAATAAATAATTTTGAATTCATATAATCTGTTAATGGAGCTTAATATAAAACTCATGCTATAATGAGCAACACTATTTGCTAGGCAACCATTTCTAATTTAATTATCAGAGCGAATTCATGGTTAACCTAATTCCTTGGATTAAGAATATGAACATAATAAAGTCTGTACATATTTCTCCAGCTCTGAAAAGCACGGAGTGAGATTAGAACTGAGGTAGACCTGTTGGAGTCTGAGCTTGGGTTTTCAAAGCACTGCAGCTTTAAGGTATTAGCTTCCATTCCAAATTATTAATGATTCAATCTACAAAGAGAATTGACTTTTTACTGCTTTTGGATATTTTTTTTAAAGTAAAACAATATATCTATAAAGAGTATTCCAAATTGTCTGGAATGTTTCTCACTAATTAAAATGGAATTTTGAGGCTATAGGTTAGAAGTGCTTCCACCATTAATCATAAGTATATAATTAAAGATGAAAATGAATTAAATATCTCTACTACATAATTAGCTGAGGTGAAGGGACTTAATATTGATGCAGGAGGAGTCCATGGGCACATCCATTGTTTGCAGGAGAGAAATGCATGCACAGATGGGACTCCCACCTGCAAGTGGTGTGTAATTCATGTTTATTGCAGAGAAAAGTTTGATGCTGGCTGTAAATATGGAAAATAAAATGTTGAAATTGGTTTGTTCTTTTCGTTCCAAAGAGTTAGTGCAAAGGCAAATTAATACACAAAACTTACACTGAACACATTCTGTTCAAAACTAAATTAATTTCAAAGTACTTAATTCAGTTTTTAAAAGTGAAACCACTCCAGTAACTCAATTTATGTGTAACTTACTCTTTTTTTCAACTCAGTTTAAACTTAATCATATTATATTTAAAACACTGAAAAACAGGCAGTTCTTAATCGATGGGAAGTACATATTTACCAGTTTACAAATAGGTATATTTTCGAGTTGGTAGTAACAGATTTACAGATAAATTCACAATTACATAGTCTGCCTATATCAGTGAGGTTAACCTGGATGTTGCCTCTCCTAACTATATCACACCCGTGCAGACACAACTGCAGGCTTTAAAAATGTTTGTCCCGATTTTAAACTACCATTTTTTCCTCCTTAACCTTTTGAGTCATGTTGGATGGCTAGAGTACTGATATTTTTAATTATGCTTTTCAGAAAAATACCATGAATCTGCTAAAAGACCTCATAGTTAACAATATCACTGAAGCATTTCTGTTTTTCTTCATTCATCCTTCTCTACTGAAGTAAAAAGTCTGTTGTAGTTGGATCTCTGTTGCTTGGGTAAACACTATGATCAAAAGCAATTTGAGTAGGAAATGGTTTACTTCATCCTAGAGGTTAAATCTATTATCAAAAGTAGTCAGGTAGAGGGGTTTGAAGCAGAAATCATAGAAGAGTGCTACTTACTGCTTTACCTCCAGACTCATGTTCAGCTACCTTTTTTATAAAGCTCAGAAATACCTAGGAATGGTACTTTCTAGAGTTGACTGAGCTCTCCTGCATGAGTTAGCTCTCAAGGAAATGCCCCAAAGTCATACCCACAGACAAACTAAGGGGCTCAGTCAAGGCTCCCACAGTTCAGGGTATATTAGGTTGGCAATCCACACTGGTCATCACATTTCGGAACAATCCCTGTTAGTGTCAGAGGTCACTGATTGTGATGGTTAAGAGATGTGGCTATTAAAATTCAGCTTTTATGTCTGATTCATAACTACAGACATCTATGTTCAGTTACCTTGTGCTTTTCCTGACTTTCCTAACATGATGGATGGTATCTTCAAACTGTGAGCCCAAAGCCACTCCATCTTCCTTTAGTTACTTATATCAGGTGCTTTTGACAGAGCAATGGTAACAGGTGCAGGAAACTGAGAAACACGGCTATGATAAACCAGAGCATTTTTCACAAGCCTTGGAAGCTAAGTTATGATGAGAACATGAAAGAGCTTCACCTTGGGCTAAAAAAGTTCTAGAATGCTGGCGGCAAGCAGAACTCAATTGGTTACACTGGTTTGAATGTAGAAGAATAGACTCTCAAGAGGACAATGGAGGCCATGTTCAGATGTTTCAGAAGAGAAAATGGACTCCTTTAAGCCCTGGAATAGAAGTCACATAAAATTGAAGTAAGATAACAGTTTTGAAAGAAAAGAGCAAGTACTAAGTAGTAATTGTTTACTATCCTATTTAAAACAAACAATAGCTATGTGAGCTGGATTCTTACCTCCCCACTGTACAGATAAGGAAATTGAGGCTCATGATTATTAAATCGCCCACATCACAAAGTAAAGGTATAAATAAAAGTTCAAGTTAGCTCTGATGGACCCTACTCACAGAAGTCTCTTAGTTAAAAATTTCAAACTCTGTGCTGGGATTTCTTTTGTGGATTTAAAAAAATGGAACTAAACACTTTTGCACAAATTATTTTAAAATTATAATGTAGAATGTTCTTTCCATTGTTAGATAGCAAAAGAATCTAATAAATTCAGTACTGGAAGTATATAGTATGGTCTCAGGTTTAATTCAAAAACCTTATACCCTTTACTTTAACTATCAACGCTGCATTCAAATACTCTTTAAAAGCGTTTAGCTGGAGTTTCTATTAAGCAGTAGTTAAATCATCATCACCAGCAGAGAGACAGTCTCAGTAAAGGAAACCAACCAAGAAAATACAATTGTCCAAAATATTAATACAATTTGCCTTAAAATTAACTGAAAAGAGGCATTGAAATAAGACAAAATAGTTTTGGAGACCACATTAATAATCCATATTAAACTTTAACTTTCCTCTACAGAATGGGGAAAAAAGGACAAGTAAAAACAGGGATTCTAAAATCCTTAACATATCAGAAGTGGATTTTTAATCACTTTTTATTACATTGCAGGTCTAATAACTTTCCATTCTTCAGAGCTTCATCTGCATCCTGTCTGCTCGTAGGTCTGGAAATAGGATGAATATTTTTTCCTATTGGACTACTGGTATGTTCTTGCTAATTCCCTGGTTTTTCCGAGAGCTGCTGGATTTTTATGCCAGGGATTTTGATGCTGGTGCCTAAGATCCCCTCAGTTCCCCAAGAAATGCTTGGCTCAGGTTTTCATTTGCATGAAGCAGGAAATCAGCTACATGAGTGACGGAGGGAGATAAGAAAGAAAGCAATGCTTTAGGGAAGGCTGATGCGCCCTGCTTTTGTGACAGAAAATCCCAGGAATTCAATGAATTTGACTAGACATTCCATGTTGCAGTGCAGAGCAGAAATAAGAACATTTTCTCATCATTTACACACTTGTAAGGTTTTATCCTAAAAGATGCAACTTTTAAGAAAAGGTGTTTGGCAACAAAGTTCCAATATATCAACGGGAGAGCTATGGACTATGCTCTACAAATCTGCCTTTGACTAATGGGCCAATCACACTTTACAAGATACTCTGAGGTCTACATTGTGCATTATTATGCTATATTCAAATTGTTTCACTCTCAGTCTCTAAATAATTGTGTGTATGTGTGTGTGTTTGTGTGTGTGTGTTTAACTATTGAGACAAAGTAGAATATCTATGAAGAACCGGAAACAAGCAGACAGTAATTCACAGAGTTAGGAAATCTACACAGTCATGAAAGAACACAAGGAACAGAAGATTCCTAGTATTTCTGGTCTAACTTTTGCCTCTTTTTAAATATCTGTAAAAATAATTACATAATTAAATATTATGTTAGTATTTAAGTGATACAGAAAATGTCAGGAAACGTCTTCACGTTGTCCCTGCTTAGACATAACCTCTTATCCAGGTGTCATTCTTCACTGTAGCTTTTCAGGGACTACTTATAGGCGTAATTGTTTGTTTGATTGTTGCTATTGTTGCTGTTGTTTTCCTGAGTGTTCAATACTGAGGAATATTTCTGTTAAGGTTCAAGTTCAGGACAAAAGACTGAGGTGCCTATTTAACATATCAAAGCAGACCTGGCCTCCAGGTTCTCCCAGCATCCCACCATCCCCTCCTGTTAGTGGGTATAGCTGGCATATCCCACCCTCTACCCTGAACTCTCCAGCATAGGGATTGGATGCCCTTCTAGATCCTCTTTCCTCAAGCCTTTTCTGGATGCTGCACCTGTTTCCCCTTTCTCTGCTCTCTCTTCTCTTCCTTCTCATCTCCTCACATGACCCAACTCAGTCTGGTCATGTCCACTCTGGACTCTCTTAGATGTCTCTGCTTCTACCTACTCTCTCCCTTTTATCTACAATAAACTTTCTCCTCCTCCATATCTAGGAGTAGATATTCTTTTCCTTTCCTTTGTATTGTTATTCATTTAATTTCTATATGATCGATTTTTTACTCAAGTAACTGTCCCAAGTAGTTTTGGCATGATCATTTATATGTGTATGACTATGTGGGCAGGAACATATATGTACATGTATATGTGTATGAGGTATGTCAACGCCAGTTGTTATTCCTCAGATGCCACCCACCCATCTTGTTTTTTGAGACAAGTTCTTCTCATTAGCCTAGAGTTCTGTAGAGTTGGCTAGTCAGCATGCTTCAGGCATCATTTGCTTACCTCATTGCTGGGGATACAAACAAGTGCTGTGATACCCATCTTTTATTGTTGGTTGTTCTGGTCAAACTTAGGTCCTTATGCTTGTTCAGCAAGTAGTTCGCCAACTGAGCCATTCCTCAGTCTCTCAAGTAGCTATTGTTACCCTATTTTGTTCATTCTTGGTATGGCTCAGTTTGATTGAAGTTCTGAATCTAAACCGATATTTATGTTGTGCTATTGTAACCGAGATTCTTTCAGAGAAACAAACATCATCTTTACACATCTTCAGTTTGGAAATACAGCTCTTTTACACTGTGAAATATCATACAGTGTAATCCGGGTTACACTGCTAGAACATCTTCAGCAAATCAGGGGTTTACAGAAGATGTAACTATGGTCCATGGGTTGTATATGTAAACCACCTGCTTTTATAAATAAGGTTTATTGGAACATAGTCATGTACATTTTTTGTCTTTCTACCTATGACTGATTTTTGTAATGGAAGAACTAATTCTATAGAAGAGTTATAAAATTATTATATAGAGCCCATGTCTGGAAAACTTTGCTTATACTAACAATGTGTATTAATTATGCATATCTTTCAACATATTCTGGTTGAGAGATGATATTCCCTGTGCCATCCAGGGGTCTAGGATGAATGACTTATCACTCTCAGATTGACAAAAAGGATTTGCCAACAGGGCAGAAAACAGCTTGGAGAGATGAACACAAATTTTTAAGTTAGTCCTTCCTACTTAGTTCTCATTATGAAAGCAAACCATGTGTCTGTTTAAATGCAGAATTTTAGAAGTGTGTAGTCTGTAGTGAACAAGAAACAGCAATGCTGCATTCTGAAACAAATCTAGTTTTCAGCATTGAAATAAAAAGCACACTTTCACTCAGCTATAAAAACCTGGAAGAACATTATGAAAGAGTTCAGAAAAACAGTCAAATTTGTGCTGTGGAATAATCTTTTGTACACTGGGAATATGTGTCACTAGATTGCTTAATAAAAAGCTAAACAGCCAATAGCTAAGCAGGATTCAGGGCAGAGAGAATGCTGGGAAGGAGAAGGGCAGAGTTGGGAGAAGACTCAGAGGGAGCAGCATGGATAGTACAGAGTAAAGGCGATGCAACTTTGAGGCAGAAAGTAAATGAGCAGAATTGGGTTAATTAAGATACAAGCTATTTAGAAAAAAAGCCTAAACTATCAGTTGAACTTTTATAATTAAAAATAAATCTCTATGTGCTTATTTGGGAGCTGGCCAGAAGGACAGAAAAGTCTGCCTACAGGTATGGTGACTCATTCCTGTCATGCCAGCATTTGGGAAGTTGAGGCAGGAGAGCTTTGTGAGTGATCAGTGTAGACTACAACCTGGGTTCCAGTCCGGTCTGAGCTATAGTATGAGATGTTTTTCCTCATAAAAGCAAACAAAATAGGCCAGTGAGATGACTCAGTTCAGTTAGTCAAGCACTTGCCCTGTTAGCAGGAGTATCTAAATTAGATATCCATGACGCATGTAAAGAAAGTTGGACATGGTAAACATGTTTATAACCATAGCACTACTGAGGTAGAGACAGGCAGATATTGGGGTTTATTACTCAACTATCCCAAGCTACCTAGCAGTATTCAGGGCAGGGAAAGATCTCAGATAGCAAAGTGGGTGTTACCTAAGTAGCAACATCTGAGGTTGCCATCTTGCACACACACACACACACACACACACACACACACTGGCAGCACCCACCCCTTACACGAATCATACATAAAAAAGGAAGAGAGGCTAGAATGGTTATTCAGTCATTCAGTGTACTTGTTGCACTTGCAGAGAATCTGGGCTCAACTTCCAACACCTAGATGGTGGCTCTTAATGATCTCTAACTCCATTTCTAGGAGATCCCATGTCTTCTTCTGGCCTTCTGGGGTACCAGGCAAGTACATGATGCACACACACAAGCAGAACACTCATACCTATAAAAGTAAAGATAAATAAACCTAGAGAAAGAGAGGCAGAGAAAAAGAGACTTTAGATAACTTCATAGAAAAGTTTTGCACACTCATCAAAATTACTAAAAAACAGTGAAACCAATTTTATGTTTATTGGTGTTCAAGAAATCAAAAAGTAAAAGCTATAGATAGTATATTCTAAAAAACACAATAGCAACATAATCATCTTGCCTTAGACAAATATTCCATTGGTATTCTTAAAACACGTCTTTTAAATTTTTCATCCTGAAGAAAGACTAACTGAAGGAAACTAAGAGCTGCAGTTTTGTGCTTTAAGTATCAGGAACTCTGGCAATTTAATTATTCACTGGGTCACTTTTAGAAACTTGTGTCTCCCTCCTGTGGACTCTTGGTATATTGTCATTAAATTTTATTAAAGACAACTTATGCCAGCTCTCATTATCACAGAAACAGTCAGAGAACTCAAAAGGAAGAGGTTTGTTCCCTCTCTCCCTGTAACAGAGCCGAGATTCCTCTACTGGGCAGGAAAGAGCTTTGCCTGTTGGTCAGGCATGTTGCAGCACCCTGTCTGTCTCACACTGCTCCTTCCCTGTCAGAGCTCAGGAAGAGTAATTTGGTAATTATTCATTCCCAGTAGTCGTTCTCAGCCCTACTTCCTTTTAGAAATGTTTTAGCTTGAAAATGCCTCTTTACCTGCCCTCTAATGGACCAGAATTTTCTCCCTTTCTTCTCCGACCCCAAAATATACCTTTCCTGCATCTTGTATTGATCCCTTTATGTAATCACATTACTGAGATGTGATTTGCCAGATTGCCATTATTATTAATAATAAATCCATTATTATTTTCTATTCTTGGTAACGTGATTTACTCTAAAGCCTTCTTTCCAATCACTGGGAAAGTGAGTCCTTCCTGAAAGCCCACATTATCAGGCTTGGAAGTAAGGTCCAGTGCTGTGTCCTCTACTAGCTAGAACATGCAATTGATATGAGCTCAGCAGCTGCTGTCTAAGTCCCTCATATTGCAGGCTTTCTTTTCCATGCGGGATAACAATGAACATGATAACCCTTATCATGACAACATGACAAGCTGAGGAGGTAGCTCGGTGTGTAAAATATGAGTTTTAAACCCCAGAATCCATGTCAAAAACTGCATGTGGTTGTATGTGTCTTTCATCTCAGAACAACAAGAACAGAGGTGGAGACACAAGCTCACAGGCCAGTTACTCTGTTCCACTCAGTGGCAGACAGGAAACACTTGTGCAAACAAAATGAGTAGTTGTCCTCTGGGCCTCTATATGCATCATGTGACAAATGCATACCTGTTCTAACACAAAGAACACAAATTAATTAAAAGTACAATTGATAGCAGCCCTTAATCTTATATTTCCTTTCACATCCCATCTGCTATACCCCGTTAGTTTTAGAACCACTGTATCCTGTTTTGCCTTTCTGCTTTCTTACCAACATAGGAACTTATCTCACTTACTGAAAATTCTTTCTTGCCTACTTTCTTTGCAAAGTCTGCAGGCTATGCTTTCTTCTGACATTAGGGTGCTTCAACATGTTTCTGCTTCCAAGTCAATGTCATTTGACTACTAATCATGGTCAAAAGCCACCCAAGCAAGAATATACTCAGTTTTTGTACCCTATCTTGAGATCACTTCTTAGGCATATTTGGTATCATCAAGTTGATTTGAAAACTGTCTGTCATTTTCCATTTTTGGCCCTTTTCCCCAATCTCTTCACATGCCTGGAGTTTTCAGCCTGATATTAACGTTGATATTGTGCTCCAAGGCTAATACTGGTATGTGGACTGTTCCGTTTTGTATTAAAATAGTCACCGTTTATTCCGTCATCCTCAGACTCTTTGATCCTTTGCCTTTCATGGTCTGAGCCCCAGAAGGGTATAGTGCACAGTTGCAGTGACTCCACGATCCAGCCTTTCTACCTCAGTGGACTTCAGTTTGGTTTGGTCAATGGTGCACCATAGTGTGGTGATCAAAAGGTGGGAAGTGTGGGCGTGGGTATTTCTTTCTCACCTCATGCTCTGGGCCTTTTTTCATCCTCATTTCACTTGTTTTTCTCCCTAGGTATCCTAGCAGGATACTCTACTATGTCTCCATCCCTCCTTGAGCTTTAGCAGTGCTATTTTCTTCAACAGGCTCCTTTTGGGCTAGTGGGTTAACAGCTTCCTGTGGTTGCTATTCTCTGCACCTTCATAATCCCTAGTGAGTTGCCCTGAAACCATCTCTTCTCTCAGTGAGTTGCTTCTTTATTAGGGATCCTGGAACTATCAGAATTGGATTCTGTCCCCTGCTGACAACCTTACTGAAATGAAGGGGTGACATGATCCACTTAGCACTCCCCAAAGGCAATTTATTCTTGAATTTGTGACTGTGTCCTACTGTGCGTTACATTCTGCGTTTGTACTCTCTTCTATTTAGCTGTGAGCAAGCTCTGACTGAATATTTATTTTTGGAGGTTCCAGAGAGTAAATATACAACTTGGATTATGTACAGGTTCAATAAATACTTATAAGTATCAGTGTACTAAACAGTAGTAAATCATGACAAAAATACAATAACAGACCAAAGGAGAGATGCTAAGAGTAATTTTCTGGACAAAGGCTCATCTTGCAAATGAGCACACCCCCTAAATAGTGATTACGTATGTATTCTTTTATTACCTTGTTTCTGTTTTTACCTTGTGGGAGTAAAACCTCTGCTTTACCTCCATGTATCCTCATTGTTATCCACCTATGAAGTATCATGTTAAATAAGGCTATTATGAAAGCTAAATGTTTACTAATATATCTAGAAAAAAAGAAAAACAAACATAATATTTGAAGCTTTACATGCTGACATGCCTGGAATTTCACTAGGGAAAAATAAACAAAATTTTCTTTTATGTTTTGTTTATATGTATTTTCCAACAGCAGTCTCATAATCCAAGATTAGAAGGCCTGGAGAAGAAAAATAAACAGTGAACTATAGAGAGATTGCTTAGTGATTAATAATATTTTGTTTAATAATAAAATCACAGTTCATTCCCAGGATACATGCTGGCTGCTCACAATGACCTGAAACTCCAGGGCCAGAGGATCTCACGCCCTCTTCTGGCCATTGCATACACCCATACATGTGCACACACACAAACATGTACACATACACACAAACACATACAAACCCATGCACATACTTCTACGTACACACATTAACAAAATAGAATATATTAAGAAAACAAATAGCAAATAAGTAAACAAACCCAATACCAACAAAACTTTTCTACCAATACCCCTACAAATATCCACGAAGTAGCGTTTCTTTGCCTACCTCTAAAGATTGTCTTTTCTTTCTTTCTTTCTTTCTTTCTTTCTTTCTTTCTTTCTTTCTTTCTCTTTCTTTCTTTCTTTTTTTTTTTTTTTGGATTTTCAAGACAGGGTTTCTCTGTGGCTTTGGAGCCTGTCCTGGAACTAGCTCTTGTAGACCAGGCTAGCCTTAAACTCATAGAGATCTGCCTGCCTCTGCCTCCCGAGTGCTGGGATTAAAAGCTTCTGCCACCACCGCCCGGCTTATTTTCTTTTTCAGTATAGAACTTGGGAAGCAAGAGAAAAGGCAAAATATCTAAGGAACAGCACTTTTCAGAGATTTGAGAAAAGAATCAGATGTAGAATTCTCTGTCTTCATTTTCATTGCAATTTCAAGGTAGTTGGGGAAGCAGGCTATTTCTAGCATCAAGTAAGTTAACAGGATACTTCTATTCAGTACAAAAAGCAAGCAGCCTTTCTAGACACAACCCTGCAGGCACAGAGGACAAACTGCAATTCAGAAAGGAAATAGAGAGGCCACTATCGTGCTGTGTTCTTGACAGTAAGAGAGAAAGAGAAAACCATAACACAGATGAAAAGAAGCATTGCTGTCCTCATTTCTGAGAATTTAAGCAACATACCAGAAAGTCCTACATCAGTAGGATAAAGAGAGATCACTCTCTCGTCTTCACCAGAAATTTTAGCTCCCTTCACGGATACAAAAGAAACTTCAGCACTTTGGTGGCCAGGTTATTTTGATATTGTGTACTAAGTGAATAATCAGTGAAGACATTGTATCCTTCTAATCGATTACATTATATTGCTGGAGGAATGCAACTCTTTTTCAAAATTAAAGTTTGGATTTTTTTCTTATCTATATTTAGTGAAGGCATTCTAGAATGCATCTTTTTTTTCTTATAATACCATTTGCATAGAGTCAGATGTCTAAAGTGTTTTCATGACGGTAACACACAAGCTGTATCACCAGGAGCAGGAATTTGTAAAGGGGGATTGGGATTTGAGATGAGAAAATAAGTCTGGGATGAGAACAGATTTTGCCTCAACTTTGGCAGTTGAAAGTGTAGTAGTTAAAAATATGAGTAAAAATTATAGTACTAGCACTCACTCCTGTTGTGTAGCCTAAAACCTACCCTACCACAATGACTAGATTGCTCATTTCCAAGAGATTTCGAGCCTTAAAAAATCGTATTTCATACAACTATATAGTTTAAAAGCATTAATCAAAATAACAAACAGTAGAGATAAAGTAAAATTTCTTCTGTAATGACGATTTGTCAGCCTCCTATTTGAACACAAGAATACCTTCTGATGAAATCTCCTGGTAGAATATTACTTTACATTCAGGTTATTAAAAAGACTTCTCAACTTTTTTGGAAAAACATAGTATATTCTCCCCCACCTTTCTCCTTTGGAAAGCTTTAAACTATGCATCCATTTGGAAAAATTTAAGAAATTCCATCCAAAGACAATTGATTGCATCTAAAAAATGATTAGAAAAAAATGATAGGTAATTGGGAGCTTGATGTGTTTTCATATCTATGAATATCTCAAGAATCCACTTGGTCCCTAGGGATATACTGGCTTTTGATTTCCTGGCCTATGAATAATTCTATTTTTTTTGTGTTGAGAGAACAAAAAAGTCAATGAAGGGTTATGATTCAGGATAAATATATAAAATATAGACAGTTTGGAATTTACACTTCAAATGAAAATTTTAACACAGCATGGATATTGATCTTTGAGATATATGCAAGTGAAAAATAAAGTTTACAACCTTAATCTCCACTGATATCAAGTGAAATGGGCAAAGGGATATAAAATTTCATGAGATTTTGGTGCAGGGGAAAGCAAATGATAAGCATATTTCACAACATGTGACATATAACTGGATATAGTAAAAAAATACTGATTTCCCCCAACTATAGTATTTGCACTTAGAAAGACAACATCTAGACTTGTCACTGTGAAACTCAGCACAAAGATAAGCACAGAGCTTTGGAAAAGACTTAAGTGACTGAAAGGTATATCTGGTACCTGTTTGGCCACAAAGATCCAGCAAGTAAGTCCTGAAAGACTATGTTATGAGCAACAGAAAAAGAAGGGACTAAGCTTCTCAAGATACAAGGCAGCTTCCAAGTCCCCTTGTAGAGAGTCATGACCATTGTGTAAAGTTCTTTGCATATGTATTATGGCTTTCCGTTTTGTAGTTTTATGGAATTCTTGTGTGTATGAACATATATCTCTGCATCAATATGTGTTTCTCATGCTTTTTTTGTCTCTTTTCTTCTTTTTATCTTTTTGTTTGTTTGTTTTGCCCTGAGCTTGTTTATTTTAAATCCTATTTTATTATTATTATTTTTTTAGATACCTGTCTGTTTTCCATAAGGAGACAGAAATGGTATGAGTTTGCATTGGAGGGGAGATTGGGAGGATCTCAGAAGAATTGGGGAATGGAATAACATTCTCAGACTGTATTGCATTAAAAAAAAGCTATTTTCAATTAAACAACAGACAATAAGAACAGTCATAGTATGAAAGAGGTTATGTTTAACTCAGTTCTGCTGCTCCACCACATCATAGCCGTGTTTCCACAGGTCAAACCCTAGCCACCTCCATGATATCTAAAATTCTCAGGACTCAATATTCTACTCAACATATACAAACCACTGTGATTTTTTAAAATATACTAATATAATCTCTTAAGTTTTCTGTCAACATCTCTGTTGTGTTGCATTATTCTTTGAAAATAACAGCCTCTGAGAAACTTGTACGACCAAGGTGGGGCTAGTTCTTGGGCTTCCTTCCCTCCATCTTGCTTTCCTGCCCTTCTTGAACGTCACTAACACATTTTTTACTAGACTTTTGCACCAGCTCTTCTCTGTACCAGGAAACTACTTTGTTTCATGTGCATCTCAGTCCACGTGTCTCTTCACATAGAAACAGAACTTTTTCACACTGCCTTGTTTAGTGTTACATTGATGCTTTCGAAACTTCATTACCTCCACAACACTATCAACTATGTTATTTACTGTATATTCATCATGCGTTTTCTCAGGAAGAAAGTTATATTTTTCATCATTTCTCTCGGAACACACAGTAGTCCCCGGAATGCAATAAGCTCTCAAATCACCCTTTGGCAGGACCGAATGGAGGCAAGAAAAAGAAAAAAGGTAAGCACAAAGGGAGAATAAAGGAAAGAAAACTGAAGTGAAAGAAACTAGAAAAGAAAAGACTCGAAAGAGAGTAAGAGGTAAAACCATTACTGACCATTAAAGAATAAAGATAACATTTTGGAAAATGTATTTTTATCTCCTTCATTCAATTAGCATTTAAAAGTTAGTAGCAAACGCAAAGGCTATGCTGGTAACTGTAGGCATGAAAATGAAGAATAAAGAAATATCAGTTAAAATATCCATCCTCTGATGAGAGAATGACAGTTGAAATAAAAATCTTTGGGCTAGAGAAATGATTCAATAATTAAGGGCAATGGATACTCTTATAGAGAACCTGGGTTCAGTTCTGAGCACCCAGTCGGTGTTTCAAAACTATATTTAATTTCAGTTTCACAGAATCTGATGTTCTTTTCCAGCCATTGTTCATATTGCATCAAATACTAGAATTCTCTGTTTCACCAGAATGCTATTAGCTAAGCAACAATCGAAAGGAAAACGGTCTTTTATTAGAAAATCTAAACTCATACCCAGATTCTAACTCATGTCATTCATGTATTCTTGAGTAAGCCATTTCTTCCCACTGAGCTTCCTCTGTTTCTTCCAAAATAACATGCTGGTAGAAATGGTCTGATAATCCCACACTGAGAATGTGAAGAGCAAATAAGTGCTGGGAGTTTATGCCTTGCTCATTGCAGAGCTCACGTCTTTATGCTCTGTCTGAAGAAAAGACTAAGGGATAGGTGGACTGATTTTCCATCATGTCTAAATACAGATACCAACTGGGCAAATCATATCCTTCTCAAGTAACACTCTTATTTGGTCACCACATCACTCAGTCCCAATGTGAAGAGATTTTGCTTTTCTTCAGAAATACCTATTAACAGGCTAAGACAATGGTTTTTCTATGCTTCATATTCTGAGACACTGACCTCATATCATTCGGTTATATTTATGTACCCACAAGGTAGTCTGCCAATTTACCTCCAAAAAAGGCATGGAAACACACAAAGTAACTACAATTACTACTAAAAGTCATATCAAGCTATGTGACATATTATGACGACACTTTTAAAGTTGTTGTGAGGTGGACAAACAGATTCATGGAAGAAAATACTTTATTTCTTTAGCACTTATATAATATAATTTGTCATAATTACTATTCTATGCTTGTGAATCATTAATTACCCATTAGTCCAGTAAATACTTATGTAGTGAAAATCATGCAATCATACCTAAAGGTTGTTAATATAAGAGATTATTGTTCCAGTATGTTGGGGGATACAAATAAGCCTGAAGGATTATCAATTAAAGATACACTAATTGCTTTGATGAAGTAGTAAGCCTTGTATGAATGAAGAGTCCCAGCTCTTTTGTTCTGTGTCTGTTGTTATATGGTCGATGTAAGCTTGCAAAACAGTAAGGATGGCAATAGCTTTCCATATAAACCGACCTCATGCATTTAACCTTCTCAATCACAAGGACCTATTACTAATTACAAGTTAATATACCAAAGAAAACAATACATGTTTCAGTAAATTGTGGGGAATACTACAAGTAAATATCAGTATCTAAAGAATCCCCTCAAAGACCTTAAAATTCAAATGAAGATAACAAGTTAAAGAGACACTTTTAAGTACTGTCTTCAAGTAATTCCTTGTAGATGACTGAGACCATGTAGAGGTGATGAACCAGTCTGCCTCCATTTTATGTCTGAAAGCTATCTTGTAATAAAAATAAACTTAATTCATCATTTATGGCTAAATCTGTTTTGCAAGGATTGAACTATGCCCCACCTACAGCTTTAACTACAAATGGTTCTACACTGTTTGTTCCATGCCTTTGCTTGAAAAAGTTATCATGATCACATTCTTTTGACTAACTTGCTATGAACACCTTGAAATCATGTCCTTGTTTCATGAGGTTGTTATGACCAACTTGCTCTGCTTCTATAACCCAGCATATTTGTCTGCCAAATCTACCAATTGAAAACTTTCTACTCTTCAACTACAAAAATCCTTATTATCCCTATATCCAATGCTGAATTCTTGAGCCTTGCCTTAAGAAAAGAAAGCCCATTTACACATGCAAAACAATAGCAGCAAAAATTAAAACAAAACAACAATAACAACTAACAACCCTATTTGCTTGTTTTAATTTGGCCATGGTGATTTGGATGGGTGCCTTTCTCCTTACAATAGACAGATTACTTGGCAAAAAGATCATGGTTGTTAAATGGGAAGGGCTCCTGAGAACTCTTTCAAATTTGTTTTTACAGAGAAGACTAAAAGTGAGTAAACAGAAAAACTACTCAAGGATCATCTGAGGGTAAAGATTAGAAAGTATATAATGCAGCTAAATTCATAAATAGGATTTTGGTTAAAAAAGGGGTTCTGTTATCAGGCTTAATTTATAGAGGAACTGCATTTATTTATTCATTTCCCATTCAGAAGATGGAAATACCCAAAGTCAACTTGAAAGCTTTGAATGGACTGGCAAAACAGGAGCTTTACATCTTAATAAATCTTCAGGTCACTAGGTGGAATCGAGCTGAAACTGAGCTGGATCTTTTCTCCTAAAGGAGTTGGTCTCATAGTGCTGCAAGGAACTATTTTAGCTGCCAAGGGAGAGAAACAATCGATAGTCCTACCCAGCTTTATTCCCTACAAACAACAATGACAAGAATGGCACGATATCTCAAAGGATAACAGTGACATTTATATCCTGGCAGTATCAAGGAGCTCTCTAATTGGACGTAAAGTCAGCTTAGTAAGTGGGAAATGGTGTGTGATACTGTCAACCTAACTACTACCCAGGACAGGAAAGGTCGTGGGCCCTAGAAGATCATCTGCTGCTGTCACTTCACTAAGCCAGTAGAATTTCTAAATGAATTCTCAGTGCTTAATTTTATACCCACAGACAAGTGAAGCTCTTTTGCCACAGATGAAGATAATGCTGTAAAACCACAACTGGTCAAAATACAAAGAACAAGTGATTGTTGAGTAGTCACACCAAGTATTGCATCCAGAATACAGCCCTTATATCTAAGGCTCAGGGATAATCTAGGATGAAAGGGCAGAAAAAAAATCTGAAGAACCAGAGGAACAGGGCAGCACACCTACTTCACCATAGTGTCTTCTATATATAGCAGGTAAAATGCACCCAGGAAATCTCACCTGAAAATTAGCATACCAATTGGTATGCCAATGTAGATAGAAGTAATGCTCCATCCTGAGACAAAAAACTCTATGTCATTAATAGATAAACAAAAGAGACTCAGTCTTCTCCAGGGATGAGTCCTCTAGTTGGTTAGCCAAATGCAAAAAGATTAATCTTAGACACACACAGGCAATACTAAATGATCGCAGCAAGTTATATTTATATGGTGTGTATCTCTGTATGTATGTGTGAATAATAAAAATAAGAATGTACAATTTGAGGAAGAGGATACTGGGGCATGGAAGGAGTTAGATGGATGAAAAGGATGGAAAATTATGTAAATATAGTACTTACATTAAATTGTCAAAATATGTTTAATGCTACAAAACAGTTTTAGCTAATCTTAAGCATAAGAATTGTAACAATTAATAGCCAGATGCACAGCAGATCTTTAGTTTAGAATGACAATTAGGTATTCTTTTACTACCCTTAAAAGTTACCTTTCTAAAAACATTCCATGGGCTACACGATTCTTATGCATTGTTTGGTGGGAATTCTGTTTTCACTTTTCCATGCATTTCATCTTGCTTGGTTCAATTACAAAGCAAGCCAAGGTTTAGTGTCTCTAAAAGTATCCACTTAGCATAAAAATATCCCCTCTTAATGTAACATTTCTAAGTTTAATAGTTTACCAGTCCATATTGGATGAGTCATGGGGTGGTACCAACTTACCAAATCAAAAGATGTTCTAGAAATTGCTTCCTCACTATTGTGTAGATTCATTTCCAGACTAACTAATGTGAGATCTAGGGAATTTTTATAAAAATCTTAGATCAAATAGTACATAATTTTAAATGATTTTACTTAGATATATTTAGTGTATGCTTTTGCTAATCTATATAAAACCATTTTCAACACTGCAGTTGAGTATATGGGAAGCATTTGATCCACTCTACTCCTCAGATGTTCTGATGTGGAAAGTGGAGAATGTTCCTAAGAGTTTCTTACTAATTTAAGAAGGGTTATAGGGGAATGATGTGATGCTCATATGTTTTCCGTTTGGAGCCTTCTAAACTTGTCTTGCCAACTTGGAACAATAATGTCAAGTGGATGAATAACAGACACATGAACTCAGGGTTAATGCTTCTGCTTGTTAACAAAGTCTTGCCAGTTATTTTCAATAAGGGAAAATGTTCTAAGAGGTCTTTTTAATTTCCTGTCATTCTAGTTATGGATTTCTGCAATGAAACAAGGTAGATAAGTTACTCTCTCTCCACATAAAGGAAAGTTAGGGATGGGTTCTCAATTTACAATATAATTTTGTCTAACCCAGAGTTAATTTGAATAAATAACTTCTCTGTTGATGGAAAAGCATTCCAGAATAGAATGAAGATCTGTACCCAACCAGTTCCAAAGCAATTTTGGGGTCAAATAAATAGGAAGGACTGCAATAGTAACTCACTGTGATCCTACTGTATTAATTTCTTACTGTAGCAGGCATTAGAACATACACACATGCACACATACATACTTGTACATTCATTATATCATTGTAGTCCTGAAGACTAGAGGTCTAAGATAATGGCAATGCTCTAAACCCTCCAAAGATTCTGAATGATGTTTCCTGAAATTTCACTGGTTTGCCTGGCTGCAGGAATTCCTTAGCCTTTTTAGTTCCATCTCTGCGTCAGTCTTCTTGTGAGCTTCTTTTCGCTGTGTATGTCTGTCAGTGTCTTCCTGAAAGAAGACTCATTGGATTTAGGGTCTACTTGTATACACCATGATGATCCTTAATTAATCTGGAATGACCCCTTTCATTGCTGTGAAAACTAAGTGTATTTTCACTTAGTGTAAATGTTAGAAAATGGACAATTCTTGGAGGTGGGATATCTAACACATTATGCTTGCCCATCTTGGTCCTGTCAAAGAAATTCGGATATGGTTCTTAATATTGAGTAAAAATAGAGATTTAATTTTTTTTTAAATTTTCTAAAAATATGTTTCTTATTCTCACAGTGATTCTGGAAGTGACCAAAATACTCTCAGATAGGACTAATGGAAGTCATAATATGAAACAAATTAAGACAATGAAACAAAACTGCATCTTAGAAGTCAAAAAGATGGCTCAGCAGTTAAGAGCACTTGCTTCTTTTACAGAAGACCTAGGTTCTATTTCCAGTGTCCACATGGTGGTTCACAACTTAATATAACCCCAATACCAGAGGACCTAATTCCTTCTTCTGTCCTCCATACATGTATGTGGTCTTTTACTTAACAGATTCAAAAAAAAAAACACATAAAATAAAATCATAAAAACTTTTAAGAACTCATTTTCTTAAATCATCAAATTTGAGTGTATACTAGAACTTGATAACATTTATATATTTAGTATTATTTTCACCTCTTTCTGACTTGATAACCTTTGATCCATTTTTGAAAAATCTACTAAATAAATATTGCATTGTTTTTGCATTTGATAGAGGAAAATGTGGTTTGATTATAAACCATATTTCTCCTTCATTGGTTGGCTTACTTGTTCATGCCATGTTTAGAATGTGGTTGCTTCCTTTCAAACAATGACATCTCACTGCCTAATCTACTTTGTATTTTTTTTATTCTTTTGAGATTCCAGGCACAGAGAACTTGTGGAAGGAAACACAATAATGTATTATAAAAAGAAATAACTTCAGGACCCACTTCAATTATTTATCTGATAAAAAATTCACACAAAAGTGTAGTATCAGCCATTACACATAAAAGTACAATCTCTCAGTACACGACAGCGAGTGAGGGTAAGCTGTAGCTAAGCTATTGCTTCTGGTAAAGTCACTTCCAGCCTTCCTTGCAAGTCTGTGATGCTAAAGAAGCTGGTGGCAGCAGCTGCCTCTCAGTTCCTGTGTCTTCCTATTTAGCCAGCAATTGCACTATAACTCCTTCCTGGATGACCAACAACTGAAGGAAGATATGAATCATGTTTCTTCAATAGATTGATGGAGCTATTCTGGGGAGTAACTCCATAGTCTAGGTACCCTAAATTCTAATTATTTCATGTTATGGCCTCAGGCTCTAGTCAGCTTCCCTTGACCACATTCAAAGGGCTTCAAAGTAGACTTTTGAAAACAACCAAAAGGAAAAATCATGAATTAAAGTGAGCAAATCTTGATAGCCTAAGACTGCAGTACTTCTTGCTGTTATTACTATGATTTTAAATAGTGCTAGAATTCATGTTACTTAAGGATTTGATGTTAGGACAAATAGATTTCATTTCAGAATACCAACAGGGTATAAAGATGAGAATGTTAATTAAAAAAAGAAATTATAGATGGGGACTTGGCTTTGAGAATAATACTATTTCCTGTAACCTACTGCTCAGTAGAGGAAATAATATTTATGGTGATAATTTCAGAATTAGGAAAAAGCAAGCAAAAACGTAAAAGGTTTAATCTTTATTTGGGAGCAAAATACATGTGAAATGCTGAGGGAGAATAAAGGGGAGTTAACATTAATAATTTTAATTGAACAATAGGAACTAGGACTGTCGATGGAAGAGTTGGATGTATGATGTAACCCACTTAGGCAGGTTATTCTGAAATCTTTCAGTTGGGTGACAAAGTTCTTGTTTATTGTTGTGAAATTTTTGGAGAGGATTTTAATTTCCCTGAAGGGATTTATTTAAATACTCCTCTCTTCCTTACCTTGTGGCATGCCTGGTGCTTCTTCCCAAGGACAATAAGGATGGACTAATCAGAAGGTGTTCAGAGTGATGCTTCATTTGGTACAGTGCTCAAGTTACAGCAGATGGGCAGAGCCAGTGAACAATGGAATGAAGGGGAGCAAGGACAGGAAAAGAAAACAGACTAGACAACTCATGGGGACACCAGACCACACACTGCAATTCTGATTTCTACAAGCATAGGAACTCAAGTTGCAGACACCCTTCCCACATTTCAGCACCCTCGGTAGCTCACTTTTGAAAGTGAAACAAACACCTGATTCTGTGCTAGTTTCTGATCACAGGGTCTCCATGTCCCTGCTGTGAGGAGGTTACTTTACCCTCTGTGTTCCTGAAGAGTCCTCAAAGCCTCATGATTAGAGATGGAGAGGTACACATGAGAGTGTCCTTTCAAACTCTGAGTGCTCTGCAGATTAGGCTAACATCCACACAAAGTCAGCTTTAAAACAAGTTTAAAAAGAAAGATGTGATTGTGTAGGCTTATAATCCTCATACTCTGGGGCAGAAGCAGGATAATTGCTATGATTTTTTGGTCAGTTTGTTCTATATACTAACTCCCCCAACTTCCTCTCTCAAATACTAAATAGATGAAATATATAGGACTGGGAAAATGAAAATAAAATGCATTACCATAAATAAATTAATATTAAAGTAAATACCAGAGAACATTATATATATATGTGTAAACTTAATTTGTGGTAATACACATTTGCACGTTTGTTTCATGTGTTGTGAAGTGTCAGAAGGAGCATCTTGGACACATAAACATTACATTAGTTGCCATCCATGACTGTGATAAAATACCCCATAGAAACAACATATGGGAAGAAGGCCTTATGTGGTCCATGGTGTCAAATAGGTTCACGGTGTGATGGGCGTGCAGGGTAAAGGGAGTGTAGTGCAGAGACTCCTCATGTGGTAGGCCAGAAAGCACAGAAAGCAAGACTGTGCTATTCAGAAGCACACTGCTATGGATCTGCTTCCCCAGACAGAGCCACTTCCTGACAACCATAGCCTCCTAAGCAGTCCTACATGCTTGGGACTGAGACTTAAAAGAAACTGAGGGGGGACATTCCAGATCCAATCCATAAATCCTCATCTAATTCCCACATGGGAGAAGCAAACAGAGACCTTGAGTGGGGAAGTGATTCCCCTAATCTCATCCTGTGAGACTATGAGAAGAACAGAAGTGAAGCTATTATTAAACCACTCTTGAAGCAATCTCTCATTAAACCCTTTTTTTGGAAAGGAACATCTAGAAAGTCAGTCAAAGATCCATGTGACTTGAACCTCAGGAGGTGTGGTATAATGCAGGTATCTTGGTCCCTGAAAGTGTCCCCTCAAAAAGGATAGTGCAACACTGGTATCCCCCCACCCCACTGTGACAATCCCAGCCACTCGGAAGTTAGCTGGTTTTCCCGTCTGTCCTGATGGCTGCTTTGCCACCTGCACAAAATCAGCACTCTCAATATAATATGCAATGTAATCTCTGAAAGCAAGGTGGAAAAATGAGCCTTCTCTATCAGTTAATTACCCTAGGAAGTGTGTATTACAGTAACAGGAAAATGACCACACACCTTTTGATCTTCCAGGGACTAATGTAAGAGATTTTGATAGATTTTAATCAGATGATTTATCATTGTTTTGCAAGTTTAAAATTCTTTATCTTTCACCCAGTTCTTTGCTCATGAACATTTTCTGAGCATAGAGAAAAGCCATCAGCTAACACACCCTCAAGTCCCACATCATTTGTCCCTAATGTATGTTCTATTTGTGCACAGGGTCCCATGCTTGGGCTTGTTCAGTAATTCTTCTAAAAATCTGTCACTGTTATCCCCTGCCTGTGGCATCTACCTCCACTAAATCAAACACATCAGTGTATACTCATAATCAAAAATCCTATGTGCTGCCAAAGCACAGCCTATGAAATTTACACCTGCCAATACCATCACCTGATTCCCTCTGTCTCCATCTAGAAGAATTGAAATGGGTCACACAATTTTATCTATCCACACAGATAATTCTCACCCTCATATTACTAACAGGCCCTTCTTCATCTGTTACATGATGCATATGTGTTTAGCACACAATCTTGGATTAAAGTTCTCAAATACCTCTGTCAATTCTTTGCAACAATGTCTCCACTGTCATCGAAGTTCACCAAGTCAGCCAGGAGAGCTTTATCATGAGCTTCCAGGATCCTTCTGTCTCTCTGCCATCTAACCCTTGCTGAGATTACAGACACACAGAACTATTAACAACTTTTATGAACATCTTGGAAATCCAACTCAGATCTTCATTTGTAAGGTAAGACATCTTCTCAGCTCAGAAAAGTAACTGTCTCAAAGCATCCCTTCCATCCAGATTCTAGGACATTACATTCTCTTTTTTTTCTTTCCTCACACAGAATTATTTCTCAGAAGACTTTCTTGATGCCACCTCATTTTATGGGCATCTGGATGCTGAATTCCTATGATCCATCCTCACATATCTATTTGCACTTCAGAACTTCAGACACATTTCCTGGATAACCTCAACAAACAAATGCTCCAGTCATGCCATACCTTCTTCAGACTGACAGCATCTAAAGAGAGAGTTGAGGGGGGACCTCTAACATACTTTGTGCTCTCTCTCTCTCTCTCTCTCTCTCTCTCTCTCTCTCTCTCTATATATATATATATATATATATATATATATATATATATATATGTATGCATACATATATATATATACATACATACATATATATAATATTTGAATGAGGAATTGAAGATTTCTACCCACAAGCATGTTTCTCTGCAAACAATCTTATCCTATCCTGTAAACAGCTCTCCTTCCAATTGCTCAAATTGAAGAAGCCATGGAATTAATTGTCCTTGCCTTTTCTTATCTCATAGTGCACATCTTCTTCCTTGGAAAACACTCCTAAGGTGTATATATCATAGAACCCAGTCATTTTATTTCAAACTTAAAGTATGTGCCCTGGTCAGAACCACCAGTGTGTATCTCCTGAATCACTGTATATCTGTGTAATTGCATTCTTTGACAGCTCTACACCTTACTGCAATCTGTTCTTAATATACACAACAATCAGATCATGTCCAACCCTATACATATACCTACAATGGCTGTATCTTCCATCAATAAAACAAGTCTTTAACATAGCAACTAAAGCTCTATGTGGTCTGCATCTTGTGATCCTTGTGTTTGTCTCCTTTCACACGCCTTCTATTCACTCTAACCACATATAACTCTTTGCTGGTCCTTGAACATTTTAGGCAATTCCCCACCACAGTCTTCGTATCTGTTGTTCTTTCTTTCTCATTTCCTGCCCAGTAACCTTCATGGGTTGTTTAACTACTTTTCTATCCAACCCATGTTTTCACTGTGTCAATGAGATCTGCGTTATTTAAATGAAAGACCATTATTGATCAATGATTAGCATGATGATGAAGATAAAACAATAAAACTTCAGAGCATCTATACTCCTTAAGTGGTATTTGTGCTGACTTGCTCCCTTTATTCCTTATAGCTGATATATACTATATTCCAGATTCACAGAGGAAGAAATTAGGACTCAGATTACTTCAAGATACTCAATTATTAAACAGAGATACCAGAACTGAAACCACTATTATTTGATTCTAATTTAAATTTCAGAATAATTTATACACCTGTTACTCTGTGACATACTTATTAATGCACCTATGGGATTCCCCTTTTGGTATTTATTTTATAACCCAGCAGTGAGAAACATGGTTTGCTAATGGCTTCACCCTTTACCTGTAGAAGGGATCCCTTCAGCTTTTGAGCTGAGATCATGTTGCTTTGTGGATCAGTGGCTAGATAAGTTGTTTCTCTTTATTATACAGTGACTCCTTTGTCTCAGATTTCTCCATTATCCTGGAAAAGACTGTCACCTCTAAATCACACTACTGTCCTGCATCCTCATTATGCTTTTGTGGGCTTGTTCCCAGTAAGTGTTTTGTATAATAAGCTTTATTTCATCTTTTCCTTCTCAAGTGAATCCAAACCAGTAACAAATGACACTTAAGGACTGCAAGGAATGAGACGGGGTGAAAGCGAAAAAAAGGAAAGACCATCTCCACACACAAATCATGGTATATTTCTTGGAAGTCCAGCAAAAAAGAATTACATATTTTCTCACTTCCACTTTCTGCTTTCTAACAAAAGACACTTAGCTGTGGAAAATCAGAACCCTCTCAATACGATAAACCCCAGGGTTGCAGAGGTTTGAGGATAGGCCCATGTGCTCAAAATCAAATTCAGAGAAAAACCACAGGGGTCTGCCTTGTAATTTGGGTGCCTTCCTGTCCTGCAATATCAGGCACATGCACGTTATAAGGTAATGAATAGCATTTCATGTTCTGACATCCTTGCAGTGAGAAATACCACTTAATACCATGAACATAGCTCTCAGAAAATTTCACTGATGCCTCAGATCACCTTGTTATATGCTTACGTGAAATGATTGCAGATAGACATGCAGCTATCACAACTGTAAAACAGAAATAGCAATGGTAATGTCTCCCTGTTGGTTTGTGTGGGAATTAAATGAGATAACACATTATACAAAGCTCAGTAAGGGGCTGAGATGGCTCAGTTGGTAAAGTGATTGCTATATAAAAGAGACACTCTGAAATTGGATTCTTAGCACCCATGCAAAAAGTCAGATACAGTGGCTTATGCTTATAGAGGAGGTGGTCACAGGAGAAGCCCTACAGCTTGCTAGCCAGCTAGTCTGCCTAATAAGTGAACTCTAGGTTCAGTGAGACATTCCATTTCAAATAATGAAGTAGAAAGGATGAAGAAAAAGGCTTGGCAATGAAAAGCACATGCTTTCTTGCAGCAGACCAGTGATGGCACTTCCCACAGTTATCAATCAAGGAAAATGTCTTCACAGACATGCCCACATACAAATATAATGAAAGCAATGGTCCCTCTTCTGAGGTATGTTGAGATGACAGCCAAGATTAGCTACCATATTAGTATACTGAAATCAACTGGTTAGCAACACAGACTGCTAAACTGGAATCCTATAATGCAAAGAACACCATGGAGACAATTGGTGAAGTTTAAATTGGGCCTGATGTTTAGAGAGATACCAGTTCCCTGTGTCATGCTATGTCTGATGAATATACTGAGGTTTCACAAGAGGCATGTCTTCCTTTGTTTGCACTCTAAAAGATCCACAGTTTGTGACTATGATGAGGTAGGCAGCTTACTCTCAAATAACCCAGGAAGAAAATATATTTGACGTAGTTATGTAACCATAATGACAGCTTGATCAATCAATTACTGAAGACATAATGGCTGCTCTATAAAACGATAAAGCGACATTGTAAACATCTTTATTTGCATAAGAGCATTATGATTTTCCTGCAGTGAGAGAATGGGCCAACTATGCTCCTCAGAACTCACTCCCATCATTAAGAGGTGTAGACTATGCTTGCAACTTTTCTGCAAGGCAGCAAGTATCTATTTCAAAGTAATAAGAAACATAGTAATGATAATAGAAAAAGTGATCCAGTCATTGACATTTCATTTACTGTTGCTTAAAACTAGTGAGGTAGCTTGCTTTTAAGTATATATCCTATCAGGATCTGTTAGCAATGGCTTTTATTGTTATTTTGATGTTAGTTTGCTTTAAACACAGTAATTAGCCTTGAACATAAAATAGCAAGTTTGCACACAGTGATTTAGCTGGGAGGCCTAGGGAGGGCTGTTTTGATGGGTTAACAGCCCCTAATTATGCCACAGTATCCTAGGCATGAGTTCCAACCTATAGATCAGAGGGGAAAGCCTTGGGCTTTAGCAAGGAAGCTGTTTCTCTGAGCTGGAAGATGTCCTGAGTCACAGGAGTCTAGGAGTCAGGTTAACCTAAAATACATTTCTCTCTCTTTCTCCCTTCCTCCTCCATTCCCCTCCTCTTTCTCCCAGGCTCAAAGTATCTAGAGATACATATTTTTAAAAATGTATCATTTGGAATAGTTCACTTTAGTTCAAGGGGCAATGAGTGTAGTGCATATGAAGGAAATGCTTACTTTTCTTCACACCTAAGGCAGGAGAAGATTGGTTCCAATTCTATACCAGAAAACCTGAACTTCTGCTTTACACATTCTCGATGTGGCAGGAAGGAAACTAAAGGTGACAATATCACTAACACCCAATACTGCACTATCTCTGGTAGCTCCCGTTTGTTCCAGGAAAATAAAAGAATCAATATGATTTGAGGCTGGAAGTCCATTGGACCCCCCCAGGCAAACAACCATGACTCGTTCTTATCCAAGGTCTCAAGCTGGCTTGAGTGGATTTCCCAAGTTCCCCGGGACATATGATACAGCTGGGATTACTTCTGTGCACATCATAAAAACTAATCCAGTCCGTTCATCCTGGCACATTCATTCTCTATTTACTCATGCACGACAAGAGCACATATCTCCCAGCTTCCAAGTCTCCCAAGCTCTAGCACATATCCTAAGTATCAAAGGAACCATAGTGGGCAGAACATGGGACCGAGAGGCATGGAGGCTTGGGTTCAACACTGCATCCATCCTCTTATTATTCACCAAGTGAGTCCTTCAGAAGTGGAACTGACCTCTCTCAGTTGTGTCTTCATTTCTCTAATGGATACAATAATAACTATATCTTATTGCTATGTGAAGACTAAAATAGATAATGTAGCTGAATATATCTGCCAGAACAGCAATATATATGTATGGCTTATTTTACTTAGGAAGATGTAGAAAATATTTATGACATTTAATATATACATCTATCCTTCCATATTCTGTGTTCAAATACTACACATGCTAGAAACAAAAGAAAAGCAATTACAGGGCTATGCTAACAAGTTTACCTATGGCTACAGACAAGTATATGTACACACACACACACACACACACAAAAGTTATTCATATTCTACAAAGTGACATCATCTACCCTGGAGATGAAAAGGTAGAAATTTGTTTGAACACTTAATTTTGAATAAATTTCAAATAAAAATTGAAAGTGTCCTTAAAAGAATTAGAGAATTTGACAACCCTGGGTTGTCCTACGTGACAGCTCATGCTTTTTAATAGATATATAGGATGAGTCACCTCAGTCATGCTTCTTGGTTTAGAATAATTTTTATAAAGTTTTACAACTTAAGGAGGGGGCAGTAGTCAGCTTGATTCTCTAAAGTAGAAGGTAAGACAAAAATTTTCCCAAGTGCCAAAGGTGTATAAAACTCCAGCTATTTCACTTAGGGGGCACAAAAAAAATTATAATGAGCACAACGTGCCATAATAAATGACCCAGACACACAGCTTATATTGAAAGAGCTATCCTGAGCTATCACAACACACTTTCTAAGTTCATGGCTGCCCTTAATGATGTGGGAGTGATTTCTTTCTAATCTGTTGCTTTCATTGGTTAATTAATAAAGAAACTGCCTAGGCCCATTTGATAGGCCAACTCTTAGGTGGATGGAGTAGACAGAACAGAATGCTGGGAGAAAGAAGCCGAGTCAGAAGTCACCATGATTCTCTCACTCCAGACAGACGCAGGTTAAGATCTTTCCTGGTAAGCCAGCTCGTGGTGCTACACAGAATATTAGAAATGGGTTAGATGAAAATGTAAGAGCTAGCCAATAAGAGGCTGGAACTGATGGGCCAGGCAGTGTTTAAAAGAATACAGTTTCCGTGTAATTATTTCAGGGCATAAGCCAGCCATGCGGGCGGCCAGGAGCCTTGTAGCAGGAGGCCCGCAGCTCCTTCAACAGAGTGGCGCCCAGCGTGGTAATGAACTCCACGTAAAACCTGAGAGAGCTTAATTTTAAACAGAGAAAAAAACAGAGTTTAATGCAGATTTTTGCTGTTTGTTGGTGGCATGCCATAGAGAGAATTTCCTGACTCAGCAGCCGCAACAGAAAAAAAAGCTGCAGTTTTGAAACGCGGCTTCCTGGGGCTGTACCACCAATGCAGATTCTGGCTTTAAAGCATTTCAATGGCTTTTATGGGACTGGATGTTTGTGTTCCTACTTGGGATCTGAAGGAGAGTGCTCTGAGACCGTGCAGATGACTCAATGCTCCCCACCTGGACTTGGGCAGACAGCAGAATCAGGCTTAGGCAGGCCGAAGAGCATGGTGGATTCCTGCCGCCATACACAGAGATGTTTTCAGACTGCCCAGTGCTCTGCTTGTCAGATTTGGCTGTAACTTGGATGAGAAGAGTTTCTGTGCCGCACACTCAGTCTCAGAGTTAAAGTGCTGCTGAGTGTGGCTCCTACCTGGCGGCCCCAGAGCAAGTAGAAAATGGCATGTCCTCCATTTTAAATTGGAGAGAAGTGGAGCCAACATCCAGAGCAGCCCTTCGCCCTGCAGCTCAGAGGCTCAATTGATTCAGTCACAAGTGGCTCCACCATGTTGGACTGGGCGGGGCAAGCCTTCAGTACCTGTTTTTGATCTAGGAATGTCACGGCTTAGATTCTTAAGCGCTTAACGATTTAAAAGCTCAAAACAAAATGCTCCTGGATAGTAAAAATATTATAGATTCACAATAGGACAGATTCAGACCACTAAATGGATCACAATGTTGGATGAATGTACTTAGGCTTGGGAGAGAGAAGAAAAAGAATATAGAGAATAAAGTTAATTTTTTTTTAAAAAAAGGGTAAAGTCTTTAAAGAGACAGAGGACAGAGTACAGATAGTTATAGATTAAAAGAAATAAAGAAAAATAAGCCACATAAAAATGGAAAATTCATAGTGAGTTTGGATTCTTTGTATTATTGTGTTTTCTTTAAAATTTTTGACTGTGAAGGAGTTAAGTACAGAGAGACATTTCATTATATGGGCTGCCAAGCGAAATCAGAATGGATATTATAAGGGTATTATGACTTCAGAATTTGGGTCTAAGGATATGATGCTTTGGAGAGGGTCTTCTTTTCTTTTTACAGAGGATGAGACCCTGTGGATTTCTTCTATCCCAATATGGTATGATAGACCACGCCCTCCTGAAAGGTTGCTGTGAACATCCTCAAAAAATTACTTCACTCAACTGCCAACTGAGATGACCCTGGCACACAGATTATACCATGAAAGACCTAATTAACAATGCCCCCATTCAGCAGGAAGCAGTTTGGAGAGAAATAACTGCGCCCATATTCCCAAATATTGTTTATAAATGTTCTTTTACATTTAAAGGGGGAAATGATGTAGGTATGAATAATTGCATTGGTATGGATTTTAAGGTCAATTTTGTTATATGTATATGTGTTTCTGCTCTTTATTAAGGTATTGTGATTGTAAAGATCATTTTAAAAATGTAATGTATAATTAGGAAATATAGGTTGTTAATGGATAATCATCAATAGTCAAGCTTGTAGTCATGTTAGTTAGATTTTCTAGAGATATAGAGATATATTTCAGTAAGATAGGCATTCTTCATATCTTTCAAAGACTACAGAATATGGCATTTAATGTTTTAATAATTTAGGACTTTTCATGACAATGAGACACGTCTGCTCCTGGCAGCACCAATCTACTTCAAGAGAAAGATGGGCATCGAAGAGGCTCCTTATGACGTTTGATAGCCATTTGGGCAAGAAACTGCTCTAGCCTGGGCTGTTGCATAAACTGGACACAGAGAACCTGCAGAGAGAGGACTGCTGAACTTGCCTAAAGGTGAGATGGTCTTTTGGGGTTCCTGACTCATGAAAGAAACATTCTGCAGGACACAGTAGAAAATAACTGAACTGTCTTTGAAATTTCCTGCTTCATGGAAATGTCTGCTGAACACTATGGGCCTGAAGGCCGAAGATGGATGCCCCAATGGTACAAAAGAACTTTGGGTGACTGTACAGGCAGCGAGATGTCTCTGTCATTTCTAGAGTTTTGGATTTCTTGTTTGCTTAGGTAATATTATATCCTTCTGGAGTCTTTGATGGAGTTGAAGAATGGATACATAGTTGTAGTTTTCATTAGTTATGATAAAAGATAAAATAAATATAAATATTGCAACTGTAATTCTTGCTTGATAACTGTTTTGCTATATGTAATTTTACCATGTTAAAATGAAAGCCTTCTTTTTTGTTTAAACAGAAAAAGGGGAAATGATGTGGGAGTGATTTCTTTCTAATCTGTTGCTTTCATTGGTTAATTAATAAAGAAACTGCCTAGGCCCATTTGATAGGCCAACTCTTAGGTGGGTGGAGTAGACAGAACAGAATGCTGGGAGAAAGAAGCTGAGTCAGGCAGTCGCCATGATTCTCTCACTCCAGACAGACACAGGTTAAGATCTTTCCTGGTAAGCCAGCTTGTGTTGCTACACAAAATATTAGAAATGGGTTAGATGAAAATGTTAGAGCTAGCCAATAAGAGGCTGGAACTGATGGGCCAGGCAGTGTTTAAAAGAATACAGTTTCCATGTAATTATTTCAGGGCATAAGCTAGCTGGCGGCCAGGAGCCATGTAGCAGGAACGCGACCCGCAGCTCCTTCAACACCTTAACAGCATTGTCAAACAGTGTTGATTATTTTTTTTCATAGTGATATACTGTATTATAAACTGAACTGTGTTCCTCAAATTGATTATCAATAACACTTCTGGACAAACCTTATGCCTAGGAATAATTGGCCAGTACAAAACTGACTCCATGTTTGTGTGTGTGTATTTGCTTTTGTTTTGTTTTGCTATTTCTAATTTGTTTAAGTTTGTTTATTTTGATTTTCACCATTGTTATTATTTTCTCTTCTTTGTATAAGAGTGAAAGATAAAATTGGAGGTTAAGAAGGTGAAGAAAAACTGGGAGAAGTAGGAGAGGGAAAAGAAGATGGTTGTAATACATTGCATAAAAAGTTTTAAATAAAAAATAATTAATTTAAAAAGGTGTAAAAAGATGGTAAAAGACACTTGAAATTCTACTTCACCAACTCCATATATCAAAATATAGACTTACCTAGAAATAAGATATTTAAAAAAAATTAAAAAATAAAAAGCTCACTAGGCTATATCCTAATCCAGCATGACTGGTTTTCCTATAAAGAAGAAAATTTCAGCCAAGGTATGCCTGTAAGGTAGATAACATTAGGAGAAAAAGTAGCCAGCTAAAAGTACAGGATTTCAGAGACACAAAAAAGCTAGGAAAGACATGAGACAGGCATATTCTCCGGAGCTGTCAAAGATCAAGTAACCTTGCAGTAATTGCATATAAGAGGATACATTTCCTATTGTCCTAAGACATGGATCTATAGAGTTTTGTAACAGCCGCCCTAGGAAATGAATTCAACGAGTCCCAGAGAGATATTAAATGAATAGTCAGATTTCACATATTTATCAAAATCTCACCTCTGGAGTCTTAGATCTTCTCATTTGCTTATTAACAAACATCATTGCACTAATCCTATTGTCTTTCTCAATTCCTCACCCCAAATATCTGGGATAGGATGCTTACATGGGTTCCAACGTTCATTCAGGTTTGAGAACCACTATAGTAAGTAGCAGACAGGAGATGTCAAACATGTCTGCTTGGCCCTAGACTTTTATGGAAACAATGTATTAAGTTCCATACTGCAAATATACCTGGAATGAGACTTTTACTTTATTTTAACATATAATACTGTGCATCCTTTCTGGATACATAAAATTAAAAAAAAATAATCCACTAAAACATTGCATCCTTTCTTTGAAAGATGAGATAATGTTAACACAATGTGTGGTACATTTCCCCTTTCTGACTTATGAGTGTACCAGACAAGAGATCCACTTCCTTAGAGGAGATCAAGAAAGTGCTTATTAGATGCTTTTACCCTAACAATACAGAGCAATGCCTATGGCGATTACTAGCACTGGGCAAGAGCCAACGAGGTAAGTCAGTCACTGGTCTCCATGCATTCTCAAGCCTGCACTCATTTAATTAACTTGAATTCCCACATTGGTTTAGTGAGGTATTTATGTTATCCCTTTTTAGGGGCAGTATGTTTAATGAAATGGTCTGAATCTCTTGGGCAGTGGTCACAATATTTACAAATTCCTAATCTCTGCTCCAACACTCTATTATCATCATATATTGAGTCCCATTTGCTTCATTTATTAACAAGTACAGAAACAAAAACCTGATATTTCACATCAGTGACTGCTCTGGTTTCCCACATCTCACTTTAAGCATCTTACCTTAACCCACTTTTGTCTCTGACTTTTTGATGCATAGATCTCATCAGCTATGTTGAATGAATATATGGGTTTTGGTGTTTATTTATATGTTTATTTATGAATCAATGTAGTACAGTCTGTATTTCTGATGGAAAATCTTGTTAGAAAAACCATCCTTAAGAGGTGTGTCTTTGTTAAGGCGTGGCTCCACTGGGATCCAGGCTTAAAAGGTGTGTAGCTCCATGTGTGCCCTCTCTGAGCCTTTTCCCATGGGACATTGTTGTGCTTTGATTTCTTGTTTCCTGTTTTGTGAGTTTTCCCCTTATAATAAATAAAATATAATTGTTTTATCTGTTGTAATAAGAGCGGCGGGGCTGCGTCCCCGGCACCCGGCCGTCTGCATGGCTTGCTTATGCCCCGAAATAATTACACGGAAACTGTATTCTTTTAATCACTGCCTGGCCCATTAGCTCTATTCTCTTATTGGCTAGCTCTTACATATTGATCTAACCCATTTCTAATATTCTGTGTAGTACCATGAGCTGGCTTACCAGGAAAGATCTTAACCTGCGTCTGTGTCTGGTGGGCGAATCATGGCGACTCCTGACTCGGCTTCTTTCTCCCAGCATTCTGTCTGTTTACTCCACCCACCTAAGGGCTGGCCTATAAATGGGCCTAGGCAGTTTCTTTATTATTTAACCAATGAAACAACAGATAGAAAGATGACCCACCTCCATCATTTATCCTTAAATAGCCTGGTTAGTTCTACAGGTGGTGCCCAACGTGCTGGCTCAGGTAGTTAACTGTCTCCGTCACATATTGCTCGCTTTGGAAGGTGCTTGATTGCACCTCCGGCCTGCTCAAGTAATTTTATTTCCCTTCTCAGGCCTTTGATGGGGTTTAAAATTAAATAGTCATAGTTACCTTCCTCTTATGATTTAGCCAAGCTTATTTCCAATGCAAGATTTAGACTCCTTGAAATAAAATATTTATTAAAACATTTGTCATGTGTTCTTTGCTTAATATTGCTTATGTTGTTTGTAATTTTATACTTGATATCTGTTCCTATTGTATATAGTTTTGTATTGGGTTTGAATAGCTCTTATTTAGACAAAAGGGGGAGATGATGGGGAGCCTTGTTAGCCAACCATCTTTAAGAGGTGTGTCTTAGTTAAGGCATGGCTTTGCAGGGATCCAGGGTAAAATGGTGTGCACTTCCATGTGCGTCTTCTCTGCACCTTTTCCCATGGGACATTGCTTTGCTTGGCTTTCTCATTTCCTGTTTTGTGAGTTTTCCCCTTATAATAAATAAAATATAATTTTTTTTTTATCCTCACTAGACTGGTCATTTCTACAGATTCCATTTTGTGATTGGTCATTCTTACTCAGACTTCCGAGTGCTAGGGCTGTAAACTTAAGTCACAGTCTCAGCTGCAGATTTGGATTTTTTTAAACAGTGTCTTTGCATTGAAAGAGAGGAAAACAGGATTATAAAATCGTGAAAGAACTGGAACTAGTAAAGAATTTTTGAAGGTTCACCAGTTAGTACAATCTTCTTTTGTTTTCTTTGAAAAAAGGACAAATGTGGAATTACAGCCCTCTTTTTATTAGATGGATCACCAAAAAACCCCCATCTTAGACTCCCTCAGATATTCTGGGCCAATCTTGCAAACTCACAGCTTGGTTTTCCTATTTAACATGATTTGATTTTGATATGCAAAAGAGAACAATCAAATGTGAGGGAAGATTATATTGTCACAATACCTTTTACCTCCTGCCTACTCTAATTATGTGGTCTGATGGAGAAGGAGATTAAAACCATGCCTTCAAAACACATACAACTTATTTCACAAGTCCAAAAAATTCCTGCATCTAACTAGCATTGGTGGAGTGACCATAAGTTATTTATCATACTTGGGAGAGAATCTAAAAGGGTCCTGAACACAGCCATTGATGACATTTATGTGTAATGTCTGTAAGACATTCCTAAAAAGTAATTTTGTATTTCTGATAAAAATATTGTTCAAATCTCCATAGTGAATACATAGGGTGTGGCCTTGGGAATAATTAAGACTACATCTCACTGGCACGGTCATGTTTCTGGTCATGAATTCTGTTTATGAAGAAAGATAGGTTGCTTATCTCCCCTACCTATGTATCTGCTCATCTATATGTAGCACAATTAATAAAAACCCAGAATCAGATATTGGGGTTCAACCTGAAGATCAGAAAAGCAAAACAGCCAGCCACCGCTCAGTCTGAAATGGCGATTCAGCCTCCAGGAATCTCAGAATGAGACTGTGTGTGAGAGATGTCTCCTTCCCTCTTATATTCCTCTTTAAGGCTGGCATTAAAGATGTGCACCACTACCATCTGGTTTAGTGTGGCTACTGGGATTAAAGGTGTATATCTGCCTTGTCTGTAAGGTTGACCAGTGTGGGTGTTTTACTCTTTGAACTTCAGGCAAGTTTTATTTGTTAAATTACAAATGAAATATCACTACATCTATAGGTAGGAGATCCAGGCATGGAAGCACAGTCCAGATGACAAGTGCAGAATTCTGTTTATTACTGAAAAAACATTGAAAAGAAATAAATATTTTTGAAAGGTGAAAATTGATTGGGAGAAAATTAAAAGTAATCAAAGATTTTAATTTGAGAAGGAATCACTCTTACTGGGATGTCAGGTGCAAATAGGAAATTAAATTGAAATTTCTAAGAATAAAATGAGTGGAGGAGACAGAGAGACAAAGAGAGAGCCATGAATGAAGTGATCATGACAAACACAAGGACTATTCTGAAGCAGGATGATTCTGTGCTATTTTACAACTGGCTTTCAATGTGCTTCCCTCAAATGCCAAAAATCATGGACCCTACCACCCGGTAAACAACTTGGTCAGGGTATTACCACTGCTGAGAACAATTTTTTTTCAGCTTTTTACCAGTCCAATTCTCTTCATACTCATTAGATTACAGCTAAACTGACAAGTTGTCAACTTCAGCATGGAGCAATCTGTACAAATCAGAGCCACCTTACACTTTTGCTTATATCTCTGTGCACACTCAGACTATAATAATTTCCTCTATAAAACACTAGGGTCTATGTAATTACAATAGGACCATTATTTTCTTCTGGTTGTTAGCACAGTTTCCATAAAACAGGAGATACACAACAAATACCAGTTGGATATCTGACTGAATTACTGAAATATGGAAAAAATAGGCAGAATCTCTCCAAATTTCCATTCTCTATATCTTCTTATAATGGTGTACAAAATCTCACCACTCTCAGATGTATCTCTGCCTCACATACACAGTTCCAGATATAACTGAAATAGGATTTTAAGAGTTGGTCAGTAGAATTTAGAGAAGAGGATCAGTGAGGGAAGCTAAAAGGGGCTAGAGAACTGTTATCTGAGTGGAGCTGGAGAGGAGGGATATGTTCTATTGGTAACTATGGGTTAGAACAATTATTCAAAATTTTATTTAGAGACAAAGGAACAGAGTTTGAAAGTCCGAAACATAAAGAAATGTGTTTAAATAACTGGAAATACTAGTTATCTTGATTTGATTTGATTGCTACACATAGTATTTATGTATAAAATTATATGCTACACACATTAATGTGTACAATAATTATGCATTAAAGGAAGATAAAATAAAAATATGTGCAGCTCATAACTTTACATTTTTAGATTTGGAAGCAAAAAACAGATAAAATAAGGTAGAGAAGAGGCCTTAAGGATGGTCAAATACTTGTGATATAAAAGAGAGCCAGTTACTACTAGGGGTGATAAGGTTTAAACAGGAATTGGGGAGGGTGTTTGATGAGAAGATGGGGTGTGGGAAGGATTAACTCAAACTAAGGCTGTATGAAGAAGTCACATGGGGACACATTATTTTATAAGCTAATTAAAAACACAATTTAAAATAGAGGTACCATGCGTGAGTGAATAAAGCTAATCACAGAAGCCATGGGTTATTAAGCAAATATCCCAGTTCAAGGTGTAGAACACATGGAGGTGTTGGTCAGGATGGCCCTAGGAGCCTCCAAAACTATATAGGTTGTAGCTGCTGACCTTGATTGCCTAGCAGAACTATATGATAAGACTCTCTTTCTGAAGACGTCATACACATTCGTTACAGAATAAAAAAAACATTCTTGCTGACACTGAGCTGTAAGCTTTCTCACTGTTGGCTAGCCTTCAGAGCACAGGAAGCTGGTTGGTAAGCAGCTGGGAAAAAGTTGCAATGTCCATCTTTGGAACTTATATGTGACTTCTCCAGCTTTGGAACTTATATGTGAAAATCCCAACTTGTCAATCAAGAGGTACTTACTGGGAAATGCTTGGACAACAGTTATGTGGCTAACTGATTTCTTGATGGGTCTGAGGTCCATGTTAGAGGTAGGCAATGCCTGTTATTATAGACCTGACTAGTGGTCAGTGACTGGGGATACTGTAAACCCTAGGTATAAACCTATTACTCCTGTTGTGTAATAATGAGGTCATACTGTCTCATTATTATTTGTGTTTTGATAAATAAATCTTGCCTGAAAGTGAGTGCAAAGCAGCCACACTAGTCAGCTATATAGGCTAGGCAGTGGTTGCACACACCGTTAATCCCAGCAGACACACTAGTTAGCTATATAGGCTGGGAAGTGGTAGTGCTCACCTTTAATCCCAGCACTGGAGAGGAATATGAGGTGGGATGAGACAGGAACTCGCTCTATTTCAGCCTGAAGCTTTCATGGAGGTAAAAGCTCTCTAGTAGTTGGCTGCTTTGCTTCTCCAATCTTTAGGTTGAACCCCAGTGTCTGTCTCTGGGATTTTATTACTCATGCTATACCTCCTGAATGTGTATATTTACTCCCATAATCTAGTGCTGTCCTCAGCTTTGATCAAATAAGTTCCTTTTTGTACAAATGGCAGTTAGAGATTGTTGTTGTATCAAAGTGCTAAAGACAAGTCACTGTTGGGTGATCAGCACTAAACAGGACATCCATAATATCCCCTACAAAGCTCAGAGAGTGAATCAAAAGGGGTGAGATCAGATAATGAAGAGGTGGCCATACAGTATTGTCTTAGGGCCATTATTTGGCTATGGGACTCAAGGCACTCATGAACTCACAGCTGCTAAGGCTGACGTTATGAAGCCTGTATAAAACTGAGTCTGTCAACATTGAGTCATAGGTGGAGAAGGATTCAAGGGCGCCCTGCAAATATTTGTTAAAGTTTAATGAGCTGAATATTGCATACAGAAACTGGAGTGAGGGTGGGAGTATCAGTAGAGGCAATCTAGAGACATGACCTGAGGGGTTTCATAGGTTTTAATTGATGAGATGAGCTACTTTAAGATGAGAGATTGGGATGTTAAAAACAGTTTTTAAAGCAGAAAAAATCTCTAATGTATTGTATATCTTATTCTTAGCAAAACCTGACATGTACAGTGGAGCCTTAAAAAAATGATCACTGTTTTCTTATCATTACAGAGTGTTACTCTTGTTACTTCAGGAAGTAGCAGTATGAGCCAATAAAAGTTTCGAGACACCTTCAACTTCTGAGTTCCCTATGTCATTCCATTTTGGCAAATAATTTACTTCTCTCCTGGCAAAATTGCAGGGGTTTGCATTTGTGCTGAAGCAGCAGCAATGCCCACTTTGCAGAACACTGGCCACCTGAAAAACAGCCCCACAGAAAAGAAGTACTCCCACAGAAGATATGGGCTCTTTTTAATCTTATTTATAAAAGTGGCAATTATGCCTGCAGAGGAATGAAGCACACACTGGTTGTTTGGCAGATTTCCAGAGAGGAAAGCAGTGTCCCCTGCATTTAACCTTGAAGTACACTTCCTCACAATTCCATCATGATTGATAATAGCTGGAGACAAGAAAAATGCTCAGACTTCAAGTGTATGATTACAGCATTCACTACTTTTTTATGTTTACTTTTTTTTTAAGGAGGAAATACTCTTTGCTTTTTTCCAGTCGGGTGGTTATACTTCCTGATGAAACATAGTCATCTCCTTCTCCCTTGCTTTGGGAATGCAGGTTCCGGTGAAGGAGGGCTGGTGGTTATAAATAATCAGCATAATTAGTTCTAGAGTTCCACCTTTATTGTATAAGCAAAGATCTTACTAGGCTAGTCTTGGACTCCTGGCAGTCTTCTTCCTCAGACTCCCAACTGTAGAGATTATCAGCATGTATCTTCATGACTGGCTTTGAATCCCTCTTTTGTTGCAATTTCTTGTAGGACCCTTATGAAATTTCTGGTGGTGAGACTTGTCATATTTAACCCTTTTCATGGACACTGACTTTTGTAAAAGGAATGGATTCGTGCTATCAATGTTGTTTCAACATCACTTTGTCCATGTGAACTGTTGCAGACTCTTACTATATTGATCTTCCTCTGGTTTCATCTTTGAAGTTTCTAGCTATTTCTCCCTTTTATATTCTGTGAATTAGTTTTGGTCATCACTTTAATTGATTCCAATATACCATTTCCCACTGATTTCATTTTCCATGCTCTAACTTTTTAGATGAAATATTTATAGAGATGAAGTTTTAGTGGTTAGGTATAAGGCTAAAAGGTTTTTTGTGTATATATTGTATTTTGAGCTTACTCTCCCTGCAACTCTTTACCGTAACTTTTCCCTCTTAACCCCTGCTGTTAGTTCCACTTGTCCCTCAGACAGTTTATTGGAGGACACACCAGAAATTAAACTGACAAAACAGATACTGCTCTTGACCTTAACCCAAAGACTGAGAAGCAATTGTCATTTTCACAGCTATACTTACTCAATGGGAGAGCCCCTTTCACTTTCTTATTCACTTATTCAATGAAAATGTGTTCTGCTTCTACTGTAGACCAGGGCTTTACAAGGATATGCAGATACAGAGAAAATTACTATGCAGGCTTTATGCTCCAAAAAGTTTAAGTAGGAAAGGACACAAAGTTAGCTGATACAGTGAAATACACACTAAGGGAAGTTTAATTCAAATGACATTAAGAACATGTGTAAAGTGTCAAATATAAAGTAACATTCAAATGTGATAAGATATAAGACATAGAGACTGAAGCTCTAAGGGAGTGCATTAAGGAAAGACTAGGGATGACAACAATTTGGATACATTTGTTTTCCAGTCATTCTGTTATAAAGCAAAAGTGAGACAGAATCCTGACTGCAGAACTTTGTGGTTAGCTTGCTTCTTACATGAGATGACATAGTACAGTATGTTCACAGTAAGGTTATTCTGGTAAGGACTCACACATTGCACACACAGGAGAGAGGAGATTACCTTAGGACAGTTTTCAAGGGGAGGAAAGTTAAAGGACTATAGTACAGGTGTGGATGGTTTGACTACATGTTTGCTGAGGTGAGAGGAAGAAGGACAGGATGGGTATTCAAGAGTGAGGGAAGGGTTGATTGATAGAAGACATGGAGTAACATCTTCCAGCACTGTGGATATCCATGAAAAGAGAAATGCCTTAGCTGACTCAGCACTCATGTGAACTTTTCTCAATACAAATCCTGCTACTTAGCCTCAGGAATCCTAGAGAGAAAGAGTTAGGATGCAGTTTGTTTGTTAAGTAGGATATAGAGATAAAATAGACTGTATTTGAAGATGCAAACAGGGATGTCCGAGAAGGACAGTTGTAATTACACTGGATAGGGAGAGCAATGAGATTGGAGCAATTGCTGTGGTGTGGAAAAGTGGAGGGTGTGTAGGAATGCATGAGATTGGGAGCTGGGAAACTGCATTCCTATATGATGACAAGTTCTAGGGTATGTTAAAAGAATGATTGAAATCAGGAAGATCAGTATATGTACTTAGAAAAGGGATGCAGACAATGGGGTTTAGGCCAGATGGCTCATGTGAATTCTGAGATGACGAAAAGTCATGCTTAGAATTGTGACAGACAGAAGACTGCAAATGACAATATCAAAGAATGATAAACAATGGATGAGAAATAATGGGCACCTACACTACCCGAGACATAGTTTTTCTGCATTTGTTAACAGCCTTACGAGTGCTGATCAGTACAAAAGGCTTGGCTATCTAATCTCTGGCCTCTGAATAGCGGAGTGGGAAAGGCAGACATTTTTCTGTCTGCTTCTCAGGAGACACTGAAGAAGTTGAATCATCAGAAGAAACTTGGTTATTGTGAATAAAAAGAAGGAGGAAAGAGAAAATATTATGTAGTATGTATCTGTGATGACAGGAAACATCCTAATAGATAGATCATGGTTTTCTGAAGAATGAAGTCCTAAAAAGAAATGTCAAAATCTATCAGCTAATAGTTAGTAGAGCTTCACTTATCCTAAGGACGAATTATGTATTTAAAGGTCTTAAAGTGATGGAAATTTATAAGCCAAGGAGTATGTTTTTTCTCTTAAGGTTTATGGTAAGTCGACATGTGGATTAGAAATGAAAGTGGGAGGGCAGGGAAATGCAGATTCAGATTCTTGGAAAGCGTGGGTTATATACAAGTTTACGACTTCCAGCATGCAGAAGGGATTCCATAGTGATTGAGACAATCATTGCCAGTACCTCAGGGATATTGTAAGCCAACAAATATGAAGAGGCTTTGAAAATAGAGGAAAAGAATGATGTAGCTCATTTCATAATATGTGGAGTATGTTTTGAGTATAGACTATTTCTTAACAGAAGCTCAGGAATGATGTTTGCTTAGTGTGACACTGGATAACCTGCTTCTAGAAGAGTATGCTTAGGATTGCGGTGGAAGACCACTCACAAGCATGAAGGAAAACTCGTCTCCCAGCAAAGACAGCACCTTTTTAATACCACATAAGGGCCTGATGGGGTCTGTGATCATGAGCTGACGATCTATATAACGTGCAGTTATAAAGATAAATAGATTCTAAATGGTCCTTGTGATAGACTATTTATGCATCTGCATTTACTATTTTAAAAGTCTACAGACTCATTTGAGGGATATATGTTCTTTGTAATTAAAGATGATAACTGGGCCCCTTAATGAACCCACAGGGTACAATACATTGTCTATGTTAACAATGCACTCTTTTAATTTCATAGGAAGCAGTTTGCTAGACTTGTCTCATAGCCTTTCTGTTTCATTGAACAGAGTAGTGTAGTCATTGGAAAGAAAAATAACTTTATCTGTCGTGTATACTCAGGAAATGAATATTTCTCCCTTTGATTCTATTCTCTGTATTTTATATCCCTATTTATGCCAAATTTGAATGAAAATAGTGTTTGATAGGATTTTTTTTTCAAACCGGAGTATTTCCTTACGCAAGTTAAATAAGATGCTTTAAGGTTTCTTTGGCTCCTGAGACTGGGTAGTCTTTAACAGGAGCTACTGAAACAAGACCAAGTCAGTTCATTTCTCCAGCAAGCATGCCAATAGCCACTCCATTAGCTATCTATGTGTATTAAATGAGATAAAGCCTAGAAATAATGCTTAAGAAATGTTTAGAATTGATTCTGAAGCAAAGTACACAGCAAAGTACAAACTAGCTGTCTTTTATCTTCAGTGTCACCTGGTCAGAATTGTAATTAGTGCTATCAAACTTTCCTTCAGCTTTGTAGATAGTGTAGTGGCTCAACAGGAAAGGAACTTGTCACCAAGCTTGACCGCATGAGTTCAATCCCCTGAGCCCAAATGCTGTGAGGAGAGAACTGTTCCTCCAAATTGTCCTCTGATCTGTATATGTGCACTGTGGCAAACACACACACACACACAAATAAAATTAAATCTTTGAAAAATTTCCCTCAACTTTAATGAAATGATACCTTCAGAGTCGTATGTGCCCATTTGTCCTGCACTAAGGACAATTCAAGTTTTCATTCTCTGTATTTAATTATGGACACATTTTACTATGACATGTGCTGTTGCCCAACTATATTAATTCTCTTCAAACATTTGACTTTATACCTTTGATATTTTCTGATATAAGAAACCTGAATCCTACATTTACTAGAACTGTGAAGAGTATAAAACAGATTTTGAATGAAAGTCAGAGGGACTCTTTTATGAGCAAGGCCATGGAATTTGGAGTATGAAATTGGTGACATCCATGTTGGTTACTGGGAATGCTTTCATGAATTCAGTTTAACTCAGCAGTACTCCTCAAGTATATGTCTGACATCTACTTTATGAGGCCCAGATCACTATCATCACCACTTTTCAGTGACCAAATGTGTTCTGCAAGGAAATCAAGGCCTCATTCTAGTCCACAAGAAATGATGATAGTGTAAGAGTCATACAGACTTGTACACTGATGTTCATGGCTGCTTTATTTGTTATAGATAAGTTGGAAAATGAACAAATGTCCATGAGTGCTGTGGGATAATGCTCTTGTACACGGTAAAGATTTGTCACTCATACTGGTTTAATAAAATGCTGATTGGCCAGTAGCCAGGCAGGAAGTATAGGTGGGGCAACCAGACTACAATTCTTGGAAGAGGAAAAGCAGAGTGTCAGTCATCAGACAGATGCAGAGAAAGCAAGATAAGAATGCCTCACTGAGAAAAAGTACTAAGCCACATGGCTAAACATAGTTAAAAATGATGGACTATTTAAGTAATAATATACTTACTCTTTAGATTATGACACTAGGCTTTTTTGTTTAACTAATTTTTATTTCATGTATATAGATTTTTGTGGTAGGCAGAGGTCAATGCTGACTGTCTTTCTTAATTGCTCTCTATATTACTTTTTTAAAGAATTTTTGTTGTTGTTGTTTGTATCTTGTAATGTGGGATAGAGAGATGACTGAGTAGTTGTTAGCAATGTATGCTCTAACAGAGGACGTGAATTTGATTCCTAGAACCAACATACTGGCTGACAAACATCTGTAACTTAAGTTACAAGGAATTTAACATTTCTAGGCAGTCAGTAAACCAGGCACACACATGGCACATATACATATAAACACATAAAACACCCATACAGAATTAATGGAAATATATATGTGTGTCTATATGCTTGTGTCTGTTTATGCACATGTGAATGCAGGGGCTTCATGAATACCAGAGAAAGGTTTCAGATCCTATAGAACTAGAATTGAAGGTAGGTATAACATGGATGGGTGAAACTGAACTCCAGTCATCTGTGAGCAAGTGCTCTTGACCACAAAGCCATCACCTACCTGATTTCTTAAGTCAGACATTTCAGTGAACATCATGGTCCCCATTTTGGTTAGATTCACTTGCCAGAAAGCCTCAGGAATCTTCCTTTTTCTGTCTTTTCATCCCATAGACTACAGTCATGAGTTGTTCCACCAGACTTCCCTTTGGACATGAAGTAGGGATTAAACTCAGTCCTTCATGTTTGCATAGTTGCACTTCCCCAACTGTTGTAGTTTGAATGAGAAATGTCTCTATCAGTTCACATATTTGAACATTTGGTCCAAGTTGGTGGTATTGTTTGGAGAGGTTGCGGAGCCTTATTGGAGTAAGTACATCATTGTAAGGGCTTTGAGGCTAGGTAGCCTTGCCTCAATTCCTGTTCTTTCTCTGGTTCCTTTGTGTGAATGAAATGAGATCATTAAATTTCCTGCCCCTGCCTCTATGCTTGCCTGTTGGCATGCCTTCCCCACCATGATGGATTTTCTATCCCTCTGGATTTCTGAAACAAATTAAAGATTTTCTTCCTTAAGTTGTCTGTGTCATTTACTGAAGCAGAAATGTAACTGCAGGTTTGAAGTCCTACTGGACTTGATAATGAGTTCCCAAACAGTCTGGTTACAGAACAAGACTATTATCCCAAACAAAACTATTTTTCTCTCTATTTGTGCATAATGTGTTGCATGTAAGGTTTAGTTAACATTATGCTAAAATGTCCTCACATTTTTTTCCTAACTCCAACTTCTAAACCAGGTGAGTTTATGTCTTTTTTTTGCATCATATCATGACAGCCTATGCTTTACTTTTGTATAGTGAATAAAATCGTGTTTTACAAAATACTTCTTTGCCTCTGGGCTGTCAGCCCTGAAGAGATGGGGAGTATTTTTCTTCTTGGTTTTGTGTCTTCTTAAATTTTAGCCTAATAAATAAATTATTGAAATATTGAATGTCTCACTTGAGCCAAGAAACATCTGAGAATTTGTCACTTTGTTAAGACACTTCCTTTAAGGACAGAGCAGCTGAGTATTGATCAATGGTGGAGCTAGGAAATGTGTCTATTTACTATACTAAGGAATGTTAGAATGAGGTAGGCCTCTAGTGATGCTTTAATTTGGCACACATGCAAGGGCAAAAAAAACCCCACATACATACACATACAGAGTACAGAGATACTATATAATTTAAAAATTATTCTATGCCTATATCCTGCCTTAGATACAACAAAGAACAAGAATTATATTTCTCTACCATTCTTGAAAGCTCAAGAGCAGAGAAAGAGATTTATACATATTAGATGCAGCCCTCAAGGAGCATTCCTTCTGCAATAAAGTAATGCCACAAGTCTTTCTGGGCTTCCGATGCCAATGGTCTAGATGGACTCTGAACTCACTGCCCTCTTCAGGTTAGTAGGTTAGATACTTTGATTGAAGATGAAAGTTTCTGATTCCTGGGAGGAATAGCTAGATCAGAGTGATTAATTTTAACCAAATTGAAAATGATCCTAAAATAAATGCAAATATCAACATTTATGGAAAAGAGTAAGATTGTATTTAGTGTTTATAGCAAAATGTAACCCAAGGGTCTAAACTTAAAAAAGAGTTCTTTGAAGGCACTGAGTAGTCACGCTATGAAAAATAAATTCTAATGAGCAAGTGAAAGATTACAGTTGTCTGGCTAATTTTAAATAATCAGTGAGTTGTGAACTTGAGGTTATTCCCAGAAGAATCTCAGCAAACCTTCATTGCATGTTATTTTAGCTGAATTTGCGTTCACTTAGACTATATGATGATCATGAATTTAAGACATGATCTGTGTCTATCCTCAAGAATCAGCTTCTTTCTTCAAAATGTTTCTCTGGACTCTGTGCTACCAGAACAAGGCATGCTAAAAGAACATGAAAAGAATTTTGCAATGGAATGCTAGAGTTAATGGAATGAGTATATTTTCTGCTGTTCAGAGTGAAAGATTCAGGTGACCTGGATAGAACAGAAGAGATAAGCTTGAATGTTTTCCTTGAAAGATATATAAGGCAGAAGCAGTGAGAGAAGAGAGAGAAAGGCACCCACATATGTGATATAAGAAAATGAGTAATAGAGATGTAATGAGAGTTCTCAGGGTTCCTCTTTCTACACCACAGTGTTTGTGAGTTAGTCCAGTAGGTGAGACCTATTTCCTATCTCAGCCATCAGGATTTATTTTCCTTTTGAAGGGCTGGGGACATGGTGTTTTTTGTCTTTCATCTGTTTCTGAGTTTACTCTTACATCCCTTTTACACTTTTGAAATGAAATATCTTCTAGTGGGCTACTAAAGTTCATAGTAAAGGTTTGTCTTTATTGATGATCATGAACTAGACCTGGGTTTATGATTTCTTTGAACTCTAGGCTCAGAATCAAAGCTTCATAGCAGTGCCTCTTTTCATGGGATGATAGAATTCTTAAAGTGGTGTCAGGTGACAGTTGTGGGTTAAGTGAGGAGGAAATCCACTCCCATAGGGAATCAGAGCTTGCACACAGTGAAGACTTGGTAAAAGATTGTTGTGAAATCAAAATGCAGAGTTGTGTGGCCCATACTTAACTGATACATCTACAACACAACTGTACTTAAGGCTTAGAGATCATTATGGAGGAGGTAGAAAGATTGTAAGATCCAGAGGAATGGAGAGTTTGGTGTAAGATTTTTGTCTCCTAAAAATATCAGAGAGGCTATGCCCATGAAGTCTCAACAACATGGTTACTTTAAAAAGATATGAATAAAAAAAATACCAATAGTCATGCTAACATGGATGCAGAAAAGCTCACAAGACTTTGACCCTAGACAAAGAACTAAGTAACTAAGATCACACCAACTAGTTTTCCAATACAAATGACCAGTCCTAAATGTGTGTGTGTGTGTGTGTGTGTGTGTGTATGAGAGAGAGAGAGAGAGAAAGAGAGACAGAGACAGAGAGACAGAGAGAGAGAGAATGGGTGTGTAATATATATTAAATAAATTAAAGTAAAAGAAAGGGAAATGAAATAAGTATGATCTCAAAAAGTTCATTACCATCCAGCCTTGGATCAAAAGCTACAAAAGATTCTATGAGCAATTGTCATGCTTTTATTATATGCTCAGGACCATGACTGGCCCCTAATATACATTATCTCATTTAATCCTCATAGCCATCCTATGTGGTTAATGTCTTTTTGTCAACTAGGGGAGCAGTAGTGCAAATCTCAATGAATTCCAGTAGTACCTATTTCCCTGGTGAAAACAGAGATGAACATCTCTGCCTTATAAACACATTAAATGTTTTCTTGTTTTTTATTTTGTCTGGATGCCACCATTTTACGGTTATTAAAATACACTAAGGAGTTTATTACATGGTTTTAATAAAAATGTCGGGTACCAGCTGTAATAAGAAATCTATTTGCTATGCTTTTTATACAAAAGGGAATAGGAAAAAAAGAAAAAAAGAACAAAGAGAAAAAGAAGAAGCTGGAGAGATGGCTCAGAGTCAGGGGAAGGAATAGGGAGGCAGATTTGGTCAAAACACATTACATGCATGTGTGAAATTCTCAAACAATGAAAACAAGCACTTACTAATCTTGCAGAGCTCATCATCCACATTGGTGGCTCACAGGTGCCTATAATTGGTCCAAAAAATCTGATGCCATCGTTGGCTCTGCAGGCACTTGGACACATATGTACATACATACATACATACACACATATACATAATTAAAAATATTAAAAAGGAAGAAGAGAGGAAAGGGGCTAGAGAGGATAACAAGAGGAGAGAACAAGAAACATTTAGATGAATACTTAATGTCAGTAGAAAGAGGGCAGAAAATGAAGCATAACAAATTTTAAAAGTTATATGAGCAATTGAGGAAAGAATTTGCATAAAATTCCTGCTAGAGAATGGTTTACAAAATTTACATTTTCCAGAATGACTTGCATCTAGAGCTAGCCAATGGTAACTGACCTGATATCATAAATTACCCTTTCAGGTTAAGGTAATTAGGAATGTTGTGATTTCCGCAATTCAGTTCCTCTGTCTTTCAGATTAAAAGCAACCAAGTAAACAACAACAATGAAGAAGAAGAAGAGGAAGAAGAAGAAGAAGAAGAAGAAGAAGAAGAAGAGGAGGAGGAGGAGGAGGAGGAGGAGGAGGAGGAGGAGGAAGGAGGAGGATGAAGATGAAGGAGAAGAAGGAAAAGGAGATGGAGAAGGAGGAGAAGAATTAGAATTCACTCAGTGCTTTAACATAACAGAGGAGCCAGGAAATGAAAGAAGCAGCATCTCTGAGTGACTTACAGGTTTCAGTAAATCAACAACACCTTGTCCCGTTGCTATCTAGACAGGAAATGAACCCCTTTTACAGTAAGCCATCACTTTTGAACTGTTGTTATGTCAGTGCCTATCCGTGCCTATTACCCTCATGGATATCATGTGGAACTGTGGATCTTCTTTCTTTCATTAAGAACAGATGTTGCATTGCTCAGTCAATTATCCATTGTCATCAGAATTTTGTATCACGACTATGTTAGGAAATTCCACTGGGGACATGTAGAATGTGATTTCAACCAGGAGGATGGTGATAACAAAGCAGTAAAAGACGGAAAGTCATATGGTGTCATTAACTCAATTTTACATGCTCACACATTCCCTAGTCTAGCTGCCTAGCTAAAAGGAAATAAAGGGATGGATTTACCCTCTTAGGAGAGAGAAACAAAGAGAGGAGAGGACAGAGAAGGGGAGAAGGAAAAAGGGAAGAAGAAAAGGAGGAACGGAAGAATTGAGGCGGGTAGGAAGGACAGAGGGCAGAGAAAATAAGAGAAAGATATTTGAAATATACTATCCTGACTTAGTGAATGAAAGTGAGCTTTGTCTTGAGATATGGGGAACAATAGATTGCTGCAGTTTATAGCATGGATAGAGGTTTGTGGTCAAGAGTAGGAAAGGCAAATAAAGAAGAACCTATATGACATCAGGAGTCAGGAAAGATTATGGGTGCTAAAATTCACAGAATACAACCTTAGGAAGGAGAGAGTTGTGCACTGACATCAGCCATGAAGGGATCCCTAAAGAATTTAGCAAAGTTCTGATGATGTCTATTTGGGAAGAAACTCAAAAGGCAGAGAGTACCTAGTGCAAATTGTTTCAGTGTAACTGAGCCCCTACACATGAGCCTGGTACAGCACACATCCTAGTGTTAGAAAAAAAAAAAAAAAAAAAAAAAAACCTCAGAGGGCCTTGCTCTGTAGTGGGATAAATGGCCTTACTGTTGACTCTGGTCTTCCTAACCAATCTTAAACCAGTAGAAAGTGGAGCTGTTTCTAGGCAATATCCTTGTGTCTCAGAATAAATCTCAAGAGAAACAAAATGGAGACAAAATGTTCAGATTGACTAAGTACAAAACAACCAGTCAGATTCCTGATAAAAAGGAAAAGCTTAGTGATTCCACTATAAACAGGTAAAAGTGGACTTCAGAATGTACAATATCACCAGGACTAAGGAAGATTATTTTATAGTAGGGTGAGCAGCTTTAAAAAAAGAATATAATAATCCTATCTGTCCATGTGGAAAAAAGAATATAGGAAAGTCAGTGAGAATATTGTGGATATTCATAAATTACCAATCAGCCAGACCCTCATAGAATCTTCCACCATGTAATGAAAAACACATGCATATATTTCTTATCTGAAAGTATATCTAGAATATTTATAAAGACACGCTACAGATATAGCCTAAAACAAGCCTTGATAGGCTCCAGAGGATGCAAAGAAGGTTACGAAAATTAAAAATTTATAAGAGAAAAATCTCTGGAAAAATCTTAATATTTATAAACCAATTATAACATTCTTAATCTGTGAAACAAGAAATCACTTTTTTATTAAATACTACTTAAAATATAATTGGTATTTTTGAGATAGTTTTAATATAAGATTTAATAAATATATTTATACCAAAATATATGTATTAAAAAATATTTGTAAAAATTTAGTGTTCTTAATATTTATACTTAAACTAAATTAAGTCAAGAAAGCTATGGGTAAATTAGAAAATTGCTAAATAAATAGAAAATAACAGAGATCTTTTTAAAAACAATGACTCTGAAAATCTATCAGGCAAAATATAGTGTTTTGAAAACTCAATAAAATCAATAACCTTCTAGACACATTGATCAGAAAGGGGAGAAGATAACACCAATAATATCGGAAAAAAAGAGGTAATATAACTGAATGCATAGATATTTCTAGAATAATAAAGTACTGACAAACTGATGTTATACATTAAAGATATGCTACCAGGGCATATATTAGATCAAAACCAGAAAAGACCGGTATCTACTAAAAAAAAAAAATCAGATTCATGAGGGAAAAACTTGAATAGCAAAAGTATTCAAATTCATACGTGTTCCCTGGCAGATCTTACCCACCAACTAGAATCCCGAGTTAGGAGGAAAGAATACTTCCACCTCATTCTACCTTACCCTGATACTATTTTTAATGTGTTTTTTCTCTAATTTATTCTTTGAATAAAAATTCTTTTGGAAACATTTTAAGAAAATAAACTGATAATCCAACATTTCTCATGAATACAGATGAAGAAGTTCTAATTAAATATTAGGAAGTTAAATTCAAAGATGTACAAAAAGGATCCTAGATCAGAACCAAGTTGATTTATCCTAAGAATGTGAGGCTGATTTACCATTCAAAATGCAATCAATGTAATTTAACATATTAACAATCTAAACAAGAAAAAAAACATATAATCATCTCCACAAGTGCAGAAAATTTCAATTAAGAAAGCCATCATCCATTCCTGATAATGGAGGAAATAGGATTGAAAGAGGACTTCCTGAATCTCTCAAAAAAGCAACTATCAAAACCAGATGACTCATTGTACCTTACAATGAGAGGTTGTGGGATTGGAGAGGTGGCTCATCAGTTAAGAGCCCTTGCTTCTCTTGTAGAAAACTCAGGTTTGGTTCTTTGCACCAACATGGCAGCACATAACCTTTCCTAACTCCATTATCTGGGCATCTGTTACTTTCTGTCAGTCTCTGAAGGCACTGCACGCATGTGGACACATACACATGCTGCAAACATTCACACATGAAAATCAAAGCAGAGTATAATGCTAAGATGAGACTTCTCTCCTAAAACCAGTACTAAGCCAAAGAAGTCCTCTTTGACTATGCCTTTTCGACATTCTACTATGGATTCAATATAAAATTATTAAGCAAAGAGAAGAAATAATTAACAATTAAGCAAATAAGCAAAGAGAGAGAAAAAGAAAATCCAATACAATCTACTAAAATGTTTATAACACACAAAGCACATTTACAAGGGTTAAGAAATACAAGATCAATATACAGAGTTAAGATATTTCTACATATCAGAAACAATAAAAGTCTTAAATAAGTTCACAAAAATATCATTTCCTATAGAAATATTTATTTAGTGGTAATAAACATATGGTGGTAAAATTGGCAAAAAGATATGCAAGGTCTGTATAATAAATGCTATAATCAACACTGAAAAAATCTGAAAATGCCTAACTAGAAAGAGACATTTTCAAGAGTCAATAAGCTAAGTACCATTGAGAAGCCAAGTTTCCTTACTCTTATCAATAGACTCAATGCAATCCGAAATTACCGGTTAACAGGGGCAAAATTGATCAGCTGGTTTTAAAATTCATGTAGCTATTCAAAACACTGAGAATTGAGAAAAATAAGTTAAGAATAAAGTTAGAGGATTTATGTTACCTGATTACATACTCATTACACAGAGCAAGTAGTTGAAAGAAGGTGGAACTGGTATAAGGTTAAAGTAATACACACACCAAGCAGAAAGTTGAAACTGATGGACATATACGCTGCCTATAGATTTTTAACAAGGGGACTAATGGAGAGTAAAAGGCTTTCCCAAATAGTGTTGGAAAACAAAATTTCTATATATACAAAATAATTGTATGTTTTGCTTTTAATACAGTATATCAATGAAAAAAACATAGACCATGGTACATTTTGTGAATAATCTAAGGCAAGGCAGAGCTGAAAATCTTGAGACCTGGGTCTAGGCAAAGAATTCTTAAATCCCATACCATTTGTGTGTGTGTGTGTGTGTGTGTGTGTGTGTTTATGCACGCATGCATGCTCTGGTTTATTTCTGTTGCTGTGAGAAAACTCTGTGACCAAGAATGGAGAAAAAAGTTTATTTTCCTTACACAGCCAGGCTATAATCCATCATTGAGGAAAGTCAGGACAGGGACTCAAGAGAGGAACCTAAAGGCAGGAACCATGGCATAGTTCTGCTTGCTGACTTGTTCTCTTATCTGGCTTATGTAAAATCCACAGACCTAACTTCCTAAGGAATGATGCTGCTCACAGTAGGCTGGATCTTTACCATTATAAATAGCAGTCAAGACAATCCTTAATAGGCATGCCCACAGACGGATCTGATCTAGGTAATTCCTTAGGTGAGGCTTCTCCTTTCAGATAACTCTACACTAGTGCCACATGGATGGCTCTTGAGTAAAGAACTTACTACCCATGTTCATCTTCTTGGGTCTGGGTTACCTCACTCAGTGTAGTGTTTTCTATTCCCATCCATTTGCATGCAAAATTCAAGATGTCATTGTTTTTTACCGCTGAGTAGTACTCTAATATGTATATATTCGACATTTTCTTCATCCATTCTTCCATTGAAGGGCATCTAGGTTGTTTCCAGGTTCTGGCTATTACAAATCATGCTGCTATGAACATAGTTGAACAAATGCTTTTGTCATATGATAGGGCATCTCTTGGGTATATTCCCAAGAGTGGTATTGCTAGGTCCTGGGGTAGGTTGATCCCGAATTTCCTGAGAAACTGCCACACTGATTTACAAAGTGATTGCACAAGTTTGCATTCCCACCAGCAATGAATGAGTGTACCCCTTACTCCACAACCTCTCCAGCAAAGGCTATCATTGGTGTTTTTGACTTTAGCCATTCTGACAGGTGTAAGATGATATCTCAAAGTTGTTTTGATTTGCATTTCCCTGATTGCTAAGGAGGTTGAGCATGACCTTAAGTGTCTTTTGGCCATTTGAGTTTCTTCTGTTGAAAATTCTCTGTTCAGTTCAGTGCCCCATTTTTTAATTGGGTTAATTAGCATTTTAAAGTTTCTTGAGTTCTTTATATATTTTGGAGATCAGACCTTTGTCAGTTGCAGCATTGGTGAAGATCTTTTCCCAGTCAGTAGGATGCCTTTTTGTCTTAGTGACAGTGTCCTTTGCTTTACAGAAGCTTCTCAGTTTCAGGAGGTCCCATTTATTCAATGTTGCCCTTAATATCTGTGCTGCTGGGGTTATACGTAGGAAGTGATCTCCTGTGCCCATAAGTTGTAGAGTACTTCCCACTTTCTCTTCTATCAGGTTCAGTGTGTTCAGATTGATATTGAGGTCTTTGATCCATTTGGACTTGAGTTTTGTGCATGGTTATAGATATGGATCTATTTTCATTTTTCTACTGGTTGACATCCAGTTATGCCAGCACCATTTGTTGAAGATACTTTCTTCCATTGTAAACTTTTAGCTCCTTTATCGAAAATCAGGTGTTCATAAGATTGAGAGGGAACCTGAAATGGCCCTACCCTATAGCCATACTGATGAATATCTTGCTTATCACCATAGAACCTTCATCTGACGATGAATGGAGATAGAAACAGAGACCCACATTGGAGCACTGGAATGAGCTCCCAAGGTCCAAATGAGGATCAAAAGGAGGGAGAACATGAGCAAGGAAGTCAGGACCATGAGGGGTGCACCCACCTACTGAGACGGTGGGGCAGATCTATTGGGAGCTCAACAAGACCAGCTGGACTGGGACTGAATAAGCATGGGATAAAACCGGACTCTCTGAACATGGTGGACAATGAGGGCTGATGAGAAGTCAAGGACAATGGCACTAGTTTTCGATCCTACTGCATGAACTGGCTTTGTGGGAGCCTAGCCTGTTTGGATGCTCACTTTCCTGGACCTGGATGGAAGGGGGAGGACCTTGGACTTTCCACAGGGCAGGGAATCTGGACTGCTCTTCAGACTCCATAGGGAGGGGTAATGGAGTGGGGGGAGGGGGAGATGAGTGGGGAGAGGGGGAGAGGAGTGTGAGGAGGGGGAGGGAAATGAGAGGTGGGGAGGAGGCAGAATTTTTTTCAACAAAATTAAATAAATAAAGAAAGAAAGAACTTACTACCAACTATGTGAGATGATCGTGGGGTACTGCATGATGGAATGGGAGAAACTGATGCTTAGGAGAAGACCCTGATCTTTACAAACACACCATTGCAATGCATAAGCAGCATACATACACAGACCAAGGAAAAGTATGGAAAAAGACCTCGTGAACTAATCTCCTTCAATGGAAAAATAAGGTGAGTATTTTAGTGAGTGTTAGATATTAAGAAAAATGGGATTATGTAGATTAACACAAAAATTAAAATTTGCATTGTTTATTTAAATAACATGCAACTAATTTTATGTTTGTTTTATCCCCCAAGTTTTTAAAAAATCATATATATGTATATGTATATACTCTGCTCCGTAAAATATTACTATTAGTGGTTGTAATTATACTTTTATTTTGCAAAAGTAAAACCCATGCTTGGAAAAGAGAAAATGAGAGTTAATTAGCAACAAGCAAAGTTGTATGTAAGACAGTGTGATGTCTTGTGGCCTAAGCTTTCCACCATTTCATGCAAAAAAAAAAGTGAAAATATCAATAAAACATGGATTATGCCTTTTCAAATTCACACCTTTACTAGGACATTTTGCCTGTTGAAAAAAGTAAAGAGTCAAATGTATAACAACCCTAGGTGGAGTTGTTTTCAGACTCTGTCCCTGTGGTCACAATGACACAACCCTATGATGACTACTCGTAAACATATGTGAAGACAAAAACAGCTTACAAAATAAATAAACATATATTCACTGATCTCATCCAGTGTGCTAGATCAAACCAGTCTCCACAGCAGTTCATGCCCTGCCAGTGGTAGAGAAATGTGTGATCTGAAATAAGGATAATGAATAGCTACTCAGTCGGGACTATACAAAGAATGAAACTATTATTTTCCCATCAGGCCTACAACGATTTCCATTTTTCTTTGGATTGTCTTTCTTGTGCTTTTGTTTCCATATGTGTGTGTCTAAATCAGATCATAATTATCAAAATAGTCAAATATGCTGTGGATCTAGCAAAAAAAGCTGTGCTTTGTTTTCTTTGTCCTTCACAAACCTCTCAGACTGAACACAGATGAAACTGGATTTTATTTTTTATTTTCAACATATACCCTTTGTGCCTAAGAGCATGAAAGAGAAACAAATAATAAGTTTGTTTTTAGAGGTTTTTAAAGTAGTTCAGTGGATGCTCACATGGCCACATAGATGCACACCACAAATAAATAAAAAGATAGATACACATAATAAAAATTAAATTTGTTTTCAATTAAGAATCTCAGTGCTCTCCTCTATAAAAATTACAAATTTAACTAGGTAAAATGGGGAACTCTATTGGTTAGGAAATAATGTTAGAAAAAAATCAGCCTATGCCTGTTCATTACAGAAGCAATTTTATTTAAAAATATCCCAATATAGAATTTGTTGAATCCACAGACACAGAACCTATGAGAGGCAGAACCTAAAGCAAAAGGTTCCAACAGACAGCTCAGTGACACAGTTAGGAAATTGGTGTGTAAAGTGGCCCAGGAACAGTGGTCCTATCACTCTTCCTGGATTCTGGAAGGGTGGTTCAGATTTCTGGAGCTCTTTGCATCCAGTTACAAGCAGCCCATTCAGGGTCACACAGGAAGATGACCCAGGAAAGGCAGAGAACAATGGAGAGGCACAGACGGGCAACAAGATGAGAAGCACTCACATCAGTGAGTCCACCACAGTTTAGCCAACATTCAAGTCCATGACCATCACCCCTTACAGCTGGCAGCTACAGAAATTGCTGGTGTGTACTGCAGTTGAACATTCTGGAGGGGATATCTTGACAAGGTCCAAGAACAGCAGTCTGTGGAGAAACTAGGGGGCTGCCTCATCTCTCTGACTTTATGGAGAGATAGGGTGTGTGTGTGTGTGTGTGTGTGTGTGTGTGTGTGTGTGTGTGTAGGAGGTTCAAGTTGCATTACATAGCTCATGCTGTCTCGGGTACAAAGCACCATTGTTATGTGACCTGACTGAGGAAATAGAAACCTGAAGTGAAATCAGATGTCATCTCCACGTGTATGTGTGAAAGGAGAAAATGTAGATTCCTTGGCAAAAAAATTAACTTGACAAATTTTGAAATGTTTGTGAAAATGGTTAAAATTTCATACTGAATACGATTATCCAAAAATTAGAAGGCGACATCATGCATATCCATCATGCATAATGATTAGAACTGGAGCTCTTAGGCCAAGCACAGGATCTGTTGGGGGAAATCTTTGTTGGTAAAAGCAGGAACATATTTATAAAAATTCGAGATAGTATTGAAAATGTTATAGGGGCCATGTATTTATGTCTGCAAGTATTTTACGTGCTGGTTTTATTTCACCTGTTTATTCTAAAGATATATAATGCAGTTGTCACCAAGCTCCACTCAGGTCTCCAGTTTATCCCTGGAGATATACTGGATGACATAAATAATACCATTTCCTATCCATTCTGTGAAGTGAAAACACCAAGCCATAGGGACCTGTTAAATCAGCAACATATTGATATTCACAGCTATGTATATGCTGTATGTCAGATTAGAAAAGGACAGAAACTAGAAGATGCCCTTGGCCTGCTGATGAGATAATATTCAGTTTAAGACTGTATTCTCCCTAGACCACACAAACAAAAAGCAAATACCAGATGGTGATGGGATGTGAGATGTGCCATTTCGTCTGGTGACGCAGCCCTGAGGGCAATGATCTCTGATGCCTTGTGCATTATCTGCTTAACATGGGGCTTTGAAACACAGCATAGAAATTAATTTCAGACATCTCAATTTTGTAAAACTTACATTTTTCATGGAGCATCCAATATCTGAAGATTGATAAGGTCAAGGAGATATGTTTTCCTTTTAACTGAGGCATCAAGTCCTTTCTCTGAACCTAGGAAGCAGTCACAGTAACTCTGGGCAAATATTCCTTATTTCCTGCAATTTTGTTACTTCTTGTTTTTTTATCCTCATTCCTCTTCCTTCTCCTTCACCTGATCCACTTCCTCCTCAAGTTCTATGTGTATGTGTGTACACACACTCATGCGTACTTGATATCCTGTTAAGTCAAATTAATGTATTCTTATATTAAAAACTATTTATTGATTAATAGTACGATAGACAAATTGCATAGTTGGGCGTAAGTTTGGGTGCTTCTGACTGTGTCTCATTTAAATGTAGTTGTTTTATTTTTAGCTAAACTACAATTTTGTCTTTTCCCTAAAATAGTTTGCATTTAATATTTATTGATTCCTATTAGGTGCCTTGTGGTTTTTCTGACGCCATATAACTTACTCAAAAATACTATTAAAATACACAAAATCCTCACAGAATTCAAGCTACACAGCCAAAGAAAGACTGAAGAAAGATTATACCCTGAGTTGTGGCGATTTTTTGCTACATTGCTTACTAACAAATAAACAGCATAGACCCGAGTAGAAAATCCATACTATGACTGAACATTAACAAATCTCCAGGTTTGAGAGAGAGATAGAAATGTTGTTTCCTCTTTGTGAGACAGTTTCATGATGTGCTACCTGCTCTTAGTCATATGAACTCCAGACAACCAATCAGATGCTTTCTCCTCCTTTCTCTCCTCCCACCCAGTCCCTTTCTCACTCCCTTTCTTTTCTGTAATATTTTGCAATGATTGAGAAAACTATTTGTATTAAAGAATTATTCAGGGGATTGGTGGGATAGCTCAGTCAATCAGGGTGCTTGCTACCAAGGCTGATGATACAAGTTTCATCCTTGGAATCCAACTGGTAGAAGGGGAGGATTTACTCCTAAAAATTGGCCTCTGAGCTACACACAAAATCAATGATGTATGCCTTCTCTCATCACCCACCCCACAAAAAGAATGTAATAAAAATTAAAGAATTACTCAGGAGCAGTTCATCCTGAAAGAGCAGAAGTCTAATTAAGATATCTGGGAGGCAGGGCAGAGAGATCTTCATCTTCTACTGGCATGTCCCTCTCCACACTCCCTTCCATTCTTCCTTGACTTGTGATTGAAGTGATTTTGTCGATGTTGACAATGCCTGTCTCTCTTCATCTGTCTGATTATTTTTTAATCGCCTCCAAGCCCATCTTGTTGATTAAGCCCTTTTCTTGTCATGAGTCCTCAGTAGATATTTGTCAAACCCTCACATCACTCTCATTATACCAGACTGTCGGTCCCAATAGAGATGCTAGGATTACTGGGAGACAAGATATCAGAGAACACAGAAATGATGTGGAAAACCTACACCATTTTCACTACTTGTTACTTTTGGACAGGCACATAGCAGGATCCCGTAGGTATGGATTTTACCTATTCGAGATGACAGAGGTTGGTGATAACTCTTCTAGACTACACAGCACCATAACACATACAATAAATACAAGCAATCCCACTTCTGAGTCTACTAAGGCAAGCTAAAATCATTTAGCTTGACAATAGTTTCCTACAATTGTTTCTCCACGCAAACAAAAAGCCAAAAAGGGGTTGAAATGAAGACAGAAGAAGTTTGTCTTCAGTATTACCAGACTTGTTTTTTTTTTTTTGAGCTCTTACATAATCGAGGGTAGCATGATGCTTAGGCTGCTAACTTTGGAGTCCAGTCCCTAAGGTTTTATGCTGGCTGAATACATAGGTAACTATGATTACAGTCAAATTTCCTCCCTCAAGGGAGTTATATACAAAATGTGAATGCTGGGACCAATGAGATGTCATGCCTGATAATCTTAGTTGATTCCTAGGGACCTACACAATGTAAGTAGCAAACCAACCCCTGAAACTTGGCATCTCTTCTCCATACATTTTTGACATATGATGTGGCAGGCAAACAAATATACACACACATGCACAAAGCAATTAAACTTATTATATTATTATTATCATTATTATTATAAAAATGACTGGTAGTATCACTTTCCTAGGGCACTTGATTTCTAAGTATTTGTGAAGATTAACAAACAAGAGGCACACTGTCTGCACAGCAAGCACTCACTAAGTAACAGTAGCTTGTTGATGATGTTAATGATATGACAACAGCAACAAGGATACCACATGCCTGTGTAGCTTTATGATTATTCTGTGATGGACAGTGCATAATTCATGCTCCATCTCTTTATTCTCAGATTAACACAGCAGGTCTGATATACTTCCAAGGATAAAGCTGAATGGGGATGTTTTCCCCAGTGTGTTCAGAAAGCAAGTAAACTGGAAGCAACTGTTTGAAGAAGATGAGCACTTCCAGAGGCAGGAGGCTCTGAGGCATGGATATAATAACTTCCATGTCCATGCTGGTGACAGAGAATTTTCATTGGTTGCCAATCAAACTCACAACCTATTGGTTCAAATGGAACTAAGAGATGGGCTCTATTTACACCAAAATCTAAGGATGTTGATACCTAAGATGAACTTGTGCCAGGGAAATACCACAGTAGAGTGGGGTGCAGCACGAAAAATGCACACATATCATGCAAGGCTAGGGATCTGAATATGATTACATGAACCCTTGTCAAGCTGGAAGAAGTTGTTCTCTGACATTAACATATGCAACACAGTATGTATTCACTCAAGCACATACCATGCAAAGGCATGCACACACACACACACACACACACACAAACTAAAAAAAATACTACTACTGGGAGAGTAGATGAAGGTTTCCATCTGAGTCAACAAGAGATCTTGTGTGTAACCATGGAAAATCAGTTAAACTCAATTTGTAAGATGATGTTTAGGTTAACATTTTGCCTTCTTTCCCAAAGTACTCCTTTGCAAAAACAATCAAATGATTCTGAATCGTTTAATCTTTCCCATTCTCCCTTCCTCTGATGAGGTGGATTCCCCAAAGGTAAAACACAGGAGAAACATTTAATCAAAGAAGCAGCCAGAAGTGGTTTAGGATAATTGATATTTAATGACTCCATCTTAAAATTGGTGTCAGTTTTTGTGGTGCTAGGGAGAGGTTTCAACATTCTTGCTAGGAAGCATTCACAGGGAAAAAGAGATGCCTGGCTCTATCTATTATTCTGCTTTCCTTTTCCTGATATTTCATCACACCTCTCAATAACAAGCACAAAATAACCTTGATATTATGGTACACTCTACATGGTGCTGAGCTTCATTTGTCTCTGACAAAAATGTGTTAAATGACCATGTTAACTGTAGAGAATTCACTATGGATGCAAGCAAAAGCTTATGATCATGGATATTCACCAATCTGAAGATAGTATGTGTTTGATGAAAAACATGATGAAATATGTCTAAGAATATGGGATAGAAAGGATAAATGAATCAGCTCCTAGAACTATTATTACTTTGCAGACGTTAAAACAAAGTATAAGTTGAAAGAATGCTATTAGAAGAGAGGTGTTCATTATGTTTTTAAAAAATTAAAACAATAATATGTCCCTGAGTATTAGACTAGAGGACTTACACATTACGATTCTGACTCAGACGTTTTGAGCACTGAACGTAAAATTACATGGATTATTAATTGTATCAAATAGCTATAACCACAATGGAATGAATAATGATAAGTAAAAATATCTCTAATGCTCAGTACTCTTCAAGCCAGGGGATAAAACCATACCTGGTTTGGACTACCTGGTTTAGAGACAACACAACTGTTGCTTTCTGGATGATGGAATCATTTTCATGGTACTAGTAGAACTTTCTAGAAATATTTCTTCTTCTGAGCTTCAAGAGAAAACTATTCATGAGGTAGTTTCTCCCTGAAGATACCCATGGAACCTCTGCATCAAAGACGAACCTGTTATGAGTATGATGAGGACCATTGGGTAAGAAACTGAGGAAGCTTCCAAGAGATAATTAAAAGTTAACTGCATTGCAGAGCTCAGTACTAAGGAAGAGACTAGGATCAGTCATATGCATACCAGAAAAGAGAAGCAGAACCTGTCCTTATACTGCTACTGCAGTGTGCCTCTGTGGCCATCCCTTGATCAAGCTTGATATAATAGCATTTGACAAAAGAAACCTTAAAGGGCCCAGATCAGTTTTCATAGAACAAGTAAAAAGGGGGGGATGATCTATGGAGCAAAGCACAAAAAAAGGACACAAAAATACATATGAAAATGTTAAGCATGGATCTTTCAGAATGATATTCACAGGTTAATTTCATGTATTAACTTTTGCTTTTCATCATACTTCCACAATATAAAGTGAAAAAGTAAGATTTCTATTGTATATAAAAACTATCAAATAGGCAACATATTAATATTAATTCAGTACATTTTTTCTTATACTAATTTTACTTCATGAAACATAAGCTATATACAAAGTCTACACAATTCATTCAACATTTCATTCTGATTTTTTGATTTTTTTTCATATAATCACTTGGCTGAGAAAAATAACAGACTGAAAGTTGATATTGCCTACAATGTATGCTGAAATGATAAATGAGGAATAAACTAAAAAACTGTCTTTATCCTTAGGGAATGGTGGTATAAATGCTGAGAACCTCTTGGTACAACACCATGTACAAATCTGTTTCAAGGTCAAACAGAAATGTTTAGATAGATAGGTGGTGTCCAAACACTTCAAAATATGGCATTTAAGATGTTTTAATGACATACTGCTTTTCTGTATGTTTTGACAGTGAAATATGTCTGCTCCTCACAGTACCAATCTACTTTAGAGAAGATGATGAGTATAAAAAAACCTTCACATAAAGTTTGTTTTCATTATGACACAGTGAGCTTCTAGGCGAGAAACATTTCTTGCTTCAACTGGTGACTGTAGGCTGTCCAAATTGGACAAGCAGGACACAAAGGAAGTGACTGCTGAACTTTACCAAGTCAAGGTAGAAAAGTACTTCAAAAATTGCTGCTTCAGCCGGGCGGTGGTGGCGCACGCCTTTAATCCCAGCACTTGGGAGGCAGAAGCAGGCAGATCTCTGTGAGTTCGAGACCAGCCTGGTCTACAAGAGCTAGTTCCAGGACAGGCTCCAAAACCACAGAGAAATCCTGTCTCGAAAAAAAAAAAATTGCTGCTTCACAGAAGAGTCTGTCAGATATTCTAGACCTGTAGGTTGAAGATGGATCCCTCAACATTTCAGAGGAACACTAGGTGACTGCCCAGGTAGCCAGATGACTCTGTCTGTTTCTATAGGTTTGAAAGTTGGTTGCTTTGTACTTCCTGTATACTCAGGTAATATTATTTTCTTCTTAGGTCTCTGATGGTGTTGAAGACTAGATAGTTATGTTACAGTTTTTCTTGCTACCAAATTCAAAAATGAAACTCACAAAAGAGATGTAAAGTAAAAGTAAGGTTAAGAGACATAAAAGCTTAAGTTGTTGATTGAAGAAAATGTTTTAATGTCTAAAAAGATAATTTAGGATTGTAATACAAGTCATGATAAAATGTGATTTAGGTTTAAAATTTTGGATGTATCAAGATAGAATATATAATAGAGCAATTTCTTTAAATTTCCCAAATACAAGTGGACTGGACATTGCAAATGCAACCCTTATTTAATAATTGATTGAATTATATATAGTTTTACTGTGTTAGAATTAAAAACTTTCCGTTTTATTTAGACATTAAAGGGAAATGTTGTGGGATAATTGCACACTATGTGAAGATATGTAATTGTTTTTTTTTTGTTTTTTTTTTTTTGTTTTGTTTTGTTTTTTTTGTTTTTCGAGACAGGGTTTCTCTGTGGTTTTGGAGCCTGTCCTGGAACTAGCTCTTGTAGACCAGGCTGGTCTTGAACTCACAGAGATCCACCTGCCTCTGCCTCCCGAGTGCAGTGATTAAAGGTGTGTGCCACCACCGCCCGGCTGAAGATATGTAATTGTGATTGGTTTAATAAAAAGCTGAATGGTTAATAACTAGGCAGCAGAGGTGTCTTAGAGTTTTTATTGCTGTAAAGAGACACCATAACCACCGCAATTTTTATAAAAGAAAAAAATTTAATTGGGATGGACTATTAACAGTTTCAGTGGTTCAGTCAATTTTTATCATGGTGGGTGCATGACAACATATAGGCAGATAGTAGCTTTTATATCTTGCCGGCAACAGGAATTTGACTGAGACACTGGGTGGTATCTTGAGCAAAGCAAACTTCAAAAGCCACCCCATAGTAACACACTTCCTCCAACAAGGCCATATCTATCCCAACAAAGCCATATCTCCTAATAGTGCTAATCCCTATGAGATTATTGGGGCTAATTACATTCAAACTACCACAAGTGCTTATGCAGGACTCCAGACAAAGAGGAACTCAGAGTTAGAATTGGTTGTGGCAGGAGACACCAGCAAGACACTGAGGAAGTTGGACATAAAGAGTGAAAGAGAAGTGAAAAACTACATGATAGATTGTAGATTAACAGAAACTGGTTAATTTAAGTTATAAGAACTAGTAGGGAATAAGCCTAAGCTAAAGACAAAGCTTTCATTATTAATAATAAATCCCTGTGTTATTATTTAGAGGTTGTCAGCCAAAAAGAACGTCTGACTACAGGTTCTGGCAGCCATTTCCAATTAAACAAAAAGGTCCCTCTGGATTACATTACCTTGAACTTACTATATATAAGGATCCAATATGTCATAGCAAATGAATGATGGATTTATATCTGTGGAGAGAGGTAAGAGGTAATGCAAACTGAACTAATACTGATAAAATGGTTTATGGTGTAGATACATATAAAGTCTAGTTCATTATTGATGCTTGGTTGGAACTAGATATTACAACAATTTGGGGAGTAAGGGTACTGATAGATGGAAAGGATGGCATAACCCAGTAATTGGTGGAAGTTTGCACTTGACAGTAATCCTGAAGGTTAGAAAACTGACAAAGTGTTAAGTGTGCATAATTAGGTAAAACACTAAAAATATATGTATAAAAACCACCTTAAGTGCACACAGTGACTAGAAATTAATACCTATATATGACATAAGCATGCTTTAAAATGATTTGGTATTGGCTCTGATAACATCACCCTGTAGTAGATAGGATGATTCCAGCTGCCCAGGCAGAACAAGCTCAAAATGGTTATTTTTTCTTCCATTAGCACTGGACAAAATTCATTTGATACTTAGGTATAAAATGGTGGCATTTATAATTTAGTGGGAGCTAAACTCAGAAGTACTCTAATGCATTATTAAGATTGAAAAATCAAAGAGTGAGGAATCAAAGAATAACAAAGCCCCAGTTCTTAAAATGACATATACTGGAAACATGTTGCCTGTACTTCCCACTGCAAATCTTTATCTATGTAAATTAATATAGTAAGACCTTGCCATGGTCTATACCATAATCAGTCCAACATTTGCTAGCTCTAAATTCTTCCTATAAGATTTTGTATCTGTTCCTTTCAGGGTTGTCTACATTGCTTATTGTTCTTCATGGGTGATGATAATAGCTCCTGCTGTGGTGTCTGATTTTTGTTAGTTCACCACCAGGGTCTTTGCACATATAATTTCTAATGTGTACAGTTTCCCAGAAATGACTGACCCCATATATAGACATATTATAGACAATGCATATTATAGACATATTATAGACAATGCAAATACAGTTCAGATACATTAAAGAACTTGGTCCACTCATATGATTGATAAATAACAGGGTTGAGATTCTACCTCACTCTTTATTTTTGGTCATGTTCACTGCTTTTTGTTTGCCTGTATTTCTTCCCACAGCAACATGTGAGTGGAAAAATAAGAGGATCACTTCAGACATCACATTTTTTTTTTTTTTTTTTTTTTTTTGGTTTTTTGAGACAGGGTTTCTCTGTGGTTTTGGAGCCTGTCCTGGAACTAGCTCTTGTAGACCAGGCTGGTCTCGAACTCACAGAGATCTGCCTGCCTCTGCCTCCCAAGTGCTGGGATTAAAGGCGTGCGCCACCACCGCCCGGCCAGACATCACATTTGTGTATGATGCATCATAAGGTGTAGGTAGGGTGATAAGTGTAAAATACAGAGCTGTTCTCATCTGGTATTGAAAAGACACGAGATACTGACTGCACACACATGTCTGAGATGCTAAGTTCCTCACATTCCCTGAAGAGCATTGGATTAGCACCTCTACTATCCCTATACATCTTCATTTCTTGGCTTCTAACAAATACTAATTTTTCTGATAAATACCCTCGTCTTATAAATACCATGAAACACAAGCCCCCATCAGTCTATAGACAGTCAAATGTTCCATGTATAAAAACATTCTGTGTATGCCCTCTTCTTAGTTTTAGCCTTTAATCATCAACAAACTGAATTATAATCCTAAGCATGAAGGGAAAAAAGTGTCTGTTTTTCTTGAAAAGAAAGGAAGAAAAGAAATATGTGTAGTGAGTCAAAATCTGGTGTTGAATTTTCCTAAACAAGGTACCACTGAACAAATACTCAAATTCTGCTCACACCATTATCATTTGTTTTCTGCATACTGTAGCTGCATTTTGTAGCTTGTAAAAGACTGATACAAATGTTATTAAATTTTATTTTATTTTTTTTTATTTTTATTTATTTATTTATTTTTTTTTTTTTTTTGGTTTTTCGAGACAGGGTTTCTCTGTGGTTTTGGAGCCTGTCCTGGAACTAGCTCTTGTAGACCAGGCTGGTCTCGAACTCACAGAGATCCGCCTGCCTCTGCCTCCCAAGTGCTGGGATTAAAGGCGTGCGCCACCACCGCCCGGCTTGTTATTAAATTTTAAAAGTTATTTATTTTAGGTGTAGGAATGTTGTCTGGTATGTATTACGTGCACCATGTGCATGTGAAGTGCCCTCAGAGGCCAAAGATCTTATCATATCCCCTGGCACTGCAGTTATAGGTATTTGTGAGCCACCATGTGGATTCTGGAAATTAAATCAGTGTCTTTTGGATGATTAGCCAGTGGTTTAAGTACTGGATCAGCTGTCCAGACCCCGAATAATCTTTCTTAAGCAGAGATGGGGACTTGTGTTCTCAGAATTCTCTCTGGCATATATTTCTGAAAAATATTTAGCTGAGCAGCTGGTAAGATGAGAGAAGTGGTCAAGAAAGCATGGAAGTCTAATGATGGAAGTAAAGAAGAGCAGATGCTCTATGCATGTTGAGAGGTGTGAGTTATCATACCAGCCAGAAGCACTATCTTTCTTCACTACCCAGGTATCTTTCAATGTTCCTGTGGATTCTGAAATTTATAGGCTTTCTTGGGGCAAGTAGGGACTCTTGTATCTAATTGTTAATGAATCATGACATCTACATTTTCAGTACTTGGTCATGGGAGAAATACTGAGCAGTTACATTTAAGGAAATTCAAGGGACTTTTTTTGCAAGGATTTAGTTAATTCCTAAACTGGTATTAAATTTTGGAACAGGTAAGAATAAAAAACAGAAAGACACTTTAAGAATATGCTGGACATTTTCATAGTGCTGAAAATTGCTATACAGACTACTGGAAGAGAAAAATAAACAGTGGTAATACCTGGTATGAACCCTGTGAACTACAGCAATGATCGGTGTGGCAAGACATGTCCAGAGATGAATTAGAGGCACAGACATCACAGGAGTAACTAACACTTTCTGTTTAGATTTATTGCTCAATCAACAGGAAGATACCTATAGTTGGCACCAACATTAGGCTAAGAATCAATGCTAGACAGATCTTAGTCCATAGAAAATAACATTAAAAATAAGCAATAATAAAGCAAAAATGAATATGTGAAATTTAAAATATCTGTTTTACAGTATGACATAAGAGTAAACACATAAATGACTGTAAGGGTAATAATTAGACAAAGCTCTGAATTTAGATTGTTTTTAAATTGCCCATGCAAGGTAAAAATTGGACTGGTAATGACAACGTATTTAGAAATCTGTTCTATGTACCAAGAAAAGGTCAAAGAAATCTATCTCCTATGGTATTAATCAGAAAACTGTCAATAAAACTGAAACAACTAAATTTCTTCCCAATGGGTAATTATTTCAGAAATAATCTTATGTGTCAAACTATTAAGAAACTTGTAAGTTAGCCAAATAGAGATTATTAAACTATGTGGAAATTGACATGTTACAATTTTAAGTAAAAATGCAATATAGATAAAAGTTATCTGAACACACTGAACCTGATAGAAGAGAACATATGGACACAGGAGATCACAGGAGATCACTTCCTATGTATAACCCCAGCAGCACAGATAATAAGGACAACATTGAATTAATGGGACCTCCTGAAACTGAGAAGCTTCTGTAAAGCAAAGGACACTGTCACTAAGACAAAAAGGCATCCTACTGACTGGGAGAAGATCTTCACCAATGCTGCAACTGACAAAGGTCTGATCTCCAAAATATATAAAGAACTCAAGAAACTAGACTTTAAAATGCTAATGAACCCAATAAAAAAAATGGGGCACTGAACTGAACAGAGAATTCTCAACAGAAGAAACTCAAACGGCCAAAAGACACTTAAGATCATGCTCAACCTCCTTAGCGATCAGGGAAATGCAAATCAAAACAGCTTTGAGATATCATCTTACACCTGTCAGAATGGCTAAAATCAAAAACACCAATGATAGCCTTTGCTGGAGAGGTTGTGGAGTAAGAGGTACACTCATCCATTGCTGGTGGGAATGCAAACTTGTGCAATCACTTTGTAAATCAGTGTGGCAGTTTCTCAGGAAATTCGGGATCAACCTACCCCAGGACCTAGCAATACCACTCTTGGGAATATACCCAAGAGATGCCCCATCATATGACAAAAGCATTTGTTCAACTATGTTCATAGCAGCATGATTTGTAATAGCCAGAACCTGGAAACAACCTAGATGCCCTTCAATGGAAGAAGGATGAAGAAAATGTCGAATATATACACATTAGAGTACTACTCAGAGGTAAAAAACAATGACATCTTGAATTTTGCATGCAAATGGATGGAAATAGAAAACACTATACTGAGTGAGGTAACCCAGACCCAAAAAGATGAACATGGGATGTACTCACTCATAATTGGTTTCTAGCCATAAATAAAGGACATTGAGCCTACAATTTGTGATCCTAAAGAAGCTAAATAAGAAGGTGAACCCAAAGAAAAACATATAGTTATCCTCCTGGATATTAGAAGTAGACAAGATTTCAGGGCAAAAATTGTGATCTTGGGGGTGGAGTGGGATGGGGGTAAGGGGAGATGGGGAAAGAAAAGTGAGAAAGGGAAGATGGGGGGAACTTGGGGGAATGGGATGGTTGTGATAAAGGAAGGGTAGATATGGGAGCAGGGAAGTATATATCTTAATTAAGCGAGCCATCTTAGAGTTGGCAAGAGACTTGAACCTAGAGGGGCTCCCAGGTGCCGAAGGCAATGTCCCCAGTTAGTTCCTTGGGCAGCTGAGGAGAGGGAACCTGAAATGGCCCTATCTTATAGCCATATTAATGAATATCTTGCATATCACCATAGAGCCTTCATCTGACGATGGATGGAGATAGAGACAGAGACCTAGGACTGGAGCGCTGGAATGAGCTCCCAAGGTCCAAATGAGGAGCAGAAGGAGGGAGAACATGAGCAAGGAAGTCAGGAACACGAGGGGTGCACCCCCCCACGGAGACAGTGGGGCTGATCTATTGGGAGCTCACCAAGACCAGCTGGACTGGGACTGAATAAGCATGGGATAAAACCGGACTCTCTGAACATGGTGGACAATGAGGGCTGATGAGAAGTCAAGGACAATGGCACTAGTTTTCGATCCTACTGCATGAACTGGCTTTGTGGGAGCCTAGCCTGTTTGGATGCTCACTTTCCTGGACCTGGATGGAGCGGGGAGGACCTTGGACTTTCCACAGGGCAGGGAACCCTGACTGCTCTTTAGATGGAGAAGGAGGGGCAGGGGAATGGGGGAGGGGGAGGGAAATGGGAGTCTGGGAGGAGGCAGAAAATTTTTTTTTTCATTTAAAAAACAAACAACCCAGAGTGCTACCGATGTGGGAGTGATTTTTTTCTAATCTGTTTCTTTCATTGGTTAATTAATAAAGAAACTGCCTAGGCCCATTTGATAGGCCAACCCTTAGGTGGGTGGAGTAAACAGAACAGAATGCTGGGAGAAAGAAGCCGAGTGAGTGAGTCGCCATGATTCTCTCACTCCAGACAGACGCAGGTTAAGATCTTTCCTGGTAAGCCAGCTCGTGGTGCTACACAGAATATTAGAAATGAGCTAGCCAATAAGAGGCTGAAAGTAATGAACCAGGCAGTGTTTAAAAGAATACAGTCTCCGTGTAATTATTTCGGGTAAAGCCATGCGGGTGGCTGGGTGCCAGGGATGCAGCCCCGCCGCTCCATATTACAACAGAGTGGCGTCCAACGTGGAGCACGAACCCAGGACCCTGAGATTAAGAGTCTCATGCTATACTGTGTAAGAATATATATGCATATTTGTTTTCTATGTATGCACTATATAATGATATTAAAGTATACTATTCAAATATAACTTTTTTTTACTTATAATGCAAATGCTATAGTCACTGTTGCTTTATTTCTATTAATATTATAATGGGTTTGTGCTGTTTCCATATAAAAAGTGGAAAAATTTAAGAACTAAAAATAATATAACTTATTTTAAAAGTAAATATTTTTTAAATATTTATTTATTTTTTATGTATATAATATTCTGTCTTTGTATATGCATGCAGGCCAGAAGAGGGCACCAGTCCCCATTACCGATGGTTGTGAGCCACCATGTGGTTGCTGGGAATTGAACTCAGGACCTCTGGAAGGGCAGGCAATGCTTGCAACCGCTGAGCCATCTCTCCAGCCCCCAAAAGTAAATATTTTTATACATTTTTCTATATTTAAAACTTTTCTGTAAGCAACTACTAGATACTTTACTTAAAATTCTACATATTTATTTATATTTATTGCCTGCATTTAAGAAATACACATTTAAAAATCTTATTTTTAAAACTTATTTCCATGTATACAGTGGTCAGGTATTGTTTAATGCAGTCAGGTGGAGAATGCAGGCTGTCTTTGGAGGCCTCAATGTCAAGAATCAAAGACATAAGTTTCATTACTAAAATCTCTACGTTGGCTGGAAAGATGGCTCAGAAGTCTAGAGCATTTGTAACTTTTTCAGATAACCCAACTTTTTCCCCTGAACTATCATGGCTGTTCAAAATTATCTGTAGCTCAAGCTTCAGGGTAACTAAAGCTCTATTCTGGCCTCCTTGAGATACACACATAAACAAACACATCCTTATAAACATAAATATAATAATAAAATAAATACTAATAAAATAAAATATTCAAGTATACTTTGGCCTGGAAATTCTCCATACTGTTTAGAGTTTGCTCACAAGTAACCTTTAAAGTCTGAATGAATGTGACATATAAAACAGTGTGTTGCAGCCCTGTCATACTAAGAAAAACGTGAGACCAACATTAAGGCCTATATCTAAAAGGGACCGATCAAAAGAGACTGGAAACTTTACTGTATAAAAATCTATAAAAATTAAAATGATGGTGTGCATGGACCATATAGCAGCTATCCCCTGATGTCTGTAAGAAATAGGAAAAATGGATCAGGCACTCTGTCATTCAGCTTTTCGGAATTCAAGTGCTGAGTCAGGGTCATCATGTTATCCACTTTTTAAGAAAAGCTTGCAAATTATCCTGTTTCCTTCATGCTAGTCAGTTCTTGAGGAAATGAAATACCTGCATTCTGTATTTTACCTATAACTAAATTTGTAAACATTGATATAGAATTTAAATTATAGCCAGGCAATAATGTCTCTCAGTTTTAATAAGATTTAAAAATGATGTTCAAATACTATATATTTGTTTAGGCAAAGGTATATTATGACTTTTCTGATAGTCACACAAATAAATATTTAATTATACATCAATAAGAAAGGAATAAAATAAGTGGATCTAAAAGACAGGAAATAAATTTCTCATGGTGAATAAATAATTGTAAATTTTTTTGTTCTTTATATTTTATATTGTTCTTAATTTTTCAATAAACACTCATAGATTTTACCATAAGCTATGTTTAAATGTTTTTCTAAATATTTTTCCATGTACATATATGAGTATTTCTATTCCATTTTTATCTTGGGTGCATCATAGCAGAGCATTAGGTACTACTATGTACACATTTTAGGAACAACTTTAGAACACAAGAGCAAGGGCAAAAAGGTTGAGAATATGACTCAAAATAGTGTGATCATCCATGATTCATAGGAAGATGTACCGAGAAGGTGTCAGGGTGTGACAACGTTCTAAACACTCTCTTAGCTGTCATTACTGTAGTGCACCACATCAAAGGAAGCCCAATGAGCGATATTCTCCAGGGAGGCAGCTGTAAGGAAGTGCTTCATAGTAGCTATAGCTATCCATATATCAAGTAGAACATCTAGGTCACTAGAAGAGGTTAAAGTGAGACAAGATTAGAAATGACCTGGTTTTCTACAGTAAATTTTTACATTCTGTGAGGTGAGAGAAAAATGCTTCTACATGGGAAACAAAGATCGTATTTCCCTTTGCGACATTACTTGGCAGTCCAGCCTGGTTAGTTATAATAAAAAAACAGTTATTTAGTTTGAGAAGGGTGTGGAGTTTGGGGGCATGATTGATTGGTTCTTTGATTCATTTAGCCAGTGACTACTTGCTGGGGGAGAGTGTGAAGTTTCTGGCATCCTATAGAAAAGAATTCCAGTAGAAATGAATTTACTTAATGGAACTTAAATTTGTGAAAGATAAGCTAGGAAACCCACAGGGTGTTGTAAGAAACATGTTCTGAAAGAGGACATACAAACGTGATTATAAGACTATTACTTTCCCCAAAAGTAACATAAATAACTTGTTCTTTATTTGTTTTGGAAGCAGAGTCTTTCATTTAGCCCAATGGCTTTGACTGTTGATTCTACTACCACCACCTCCCATGGGGTAGTGTCACAGTCCTTGGCTACCACACCAAGTTTTACAGAGTATGTTTGCTTCTCTTTTCTTTACCTCTTTTATACTTATGTTTTGATTTACTTCATCAAAAAAAAGCTGTTTTTCTTATTTCTAAGACAAATTAAGTGACTGACATATGGGTCCTTTGTTGTAAATAAGAACCAAAATCTATAAATCTAAAAATAATGATTCCTCCAATGCCTTAGAAGGAATTGCTGAAATTTTCAGTACTTTGTCGCTGTCCCTAACTCAATCTCTTGTATGAAGTCAATTGTTGAAGATGTAAACATAATACCATATGATTACCTTTAATTAGTGTCTTTTGCTCTCATAAAATTCTTTTCACGTGTATGATTAGCAACCATGTAACAAAATCAAAACAAAAATGAAAACAAGCAAATACGTATTGTCTCCATTCTCCCCAGTTTGCACGGAAGAGGCAACATTACTTTGCAGGAGCATCCCCTCATGTGATGCCTCAGGCATAGTCGCTCATCATCTATAGCTCTAGTCTTTACTCCACATTGGAATCCCGTGTAATCCTTAGATATTCCAAGTTCTTGGTCTAGTTCCTGAGAAATTAGTATTGAATGGATATAAGTTGTTAATCAAGCTTTAAGATTTTTTTAAAAAAGAATTCCAGAAGATTCCAATAGTTAGCCAAAGTTAACAGCACAAAAAGCATAGATGCTGTCTTTGGGAAGCATCAAAGGCTTCTCAGTTGCTCTGCATTGATGAAATACTTGGAACAATGCATCCATATCTGTGAGGCACCTCCATAGAATTCGCATAGGACTCTATGTGGCCAACATTTTCAGACCATTTTAAAGCAAACCTTATTGATGAAAGTCAATTTTATTATTTTTCCCCAAAGTGGTAGCAGATGTATAAAATTTATGTTATATTTCTATTCTAATTGCACTACAATAAACACCAGTTTTCTGACGTTATGGAAGATTCAGAAAAAAAATAAAGTAAATATATATTGCCACAAATGAGCAAATTAACAGAAAGGAAAAAAAAAGATCTCTTGTCTGTCTTCTTAACCCAATTTAGATACATTTTTGGTATCATTCATCTTCCAGTAGCACTGACATTTCATTTTGGGTAAAGAGCGACACACAAATGAAAATCATTAAGTCTGTGAACTGCAAGCTGTGGCAATTCACAAAAAAGCCACAATGGGTTTGGCTACTGGCAAGGTTCAGTCAGCTGTATTTACAGTTCCATAAATGGGAAGAAACAACACAACAAAGGGAAATGCTATGAATTCTGGGAGAAACACATGCAATGAAATAAATAATTCATAGACAGAGCAAAGGTCACCAAGCTTGCTCTCATAACAAAGGGTCTAAAATAAGTAGGGCTGTGTTTCTCCACCCATTTCGCCTTTGCAAGTCCAGGTGCTAGGGGGAATAGAAAACTATAATAGATGGAGGAAAGGTGAAATAAATGACAAAATCAACAATGAGGATAAATTCTGAAAGCGGTGATTCTTTGAACAATCCTCAAAAACGAGAAAAAAAAACATGAATGAAAGATAAATAGAAAACTTTTGTTTACTGTTTGTGAAATCCCAAGGTCATTTTCAAAATAAAAGAATTTTTTTTTCTTTCTAGAGTAAAATTCAGACGCTTTAAGACCCACAAAAATAGAGATCAAGTGTTACTAAACAACTATGGTCTCTTTTGTGATCATATATCTTCAATCTCGACTTGAGTAAGTTACAAACACCCAAATGGTATACTTCTGAATATACCCATGAGGGCATTTCACAAAAGTCTGTGATGATATCCCAAGGGCTAAATAAATATTTAAACAAAGAGAAAATGATCCAAGTACCCAAGTACCCATCAGTATTACTTTATCTCTGCTTTCTGACTGTGAACACATTGCAACCAGCTTCCTTATGACCCTCTACCATGCCTTTCCTGACATGATGGGCGATCTCTCTCCAAATTCAGAACCGAAGCAAACTTCTCATCTATTTTTTTTTTGTTGTTGTTGTTGTTGTTCTTTTTTTTTTTGTGTGTGTGTGTAACAGTCCTGGCTAGCCTGATACTTATGTTGTAGACCAGGGTGGCCTCGAACTCACTGAGATCTGCCTGCCTCTGCCACCCAAGTGCTGGGATTAAAGGTGTGTGCCACCACATCCTGGCAAGCTTTTTATTTCTTAAATTGGAAGGAGAAAAGTAACTAATAGATTCTCTGACCTTACTGGCAAGAAATAAAGTTAACAAATGATTGTGCAATAGTCTTGCCAGGACAAGGTTAGAGTGCAGGCTTCCTACATCCTCTTTACTTAATTATTCAACACTTTTTATCCATTTAAGCAAAACTAATACCTTGCTTTTTGGACCTGGAACATTACAATGGCAGTCAGCACATTGTCCTCCAACAGTGATTTTATTGCCTTTGGAGAGAACATTAACTGATAGTTATAATCCAAGCTTCTTTCCATATGAATTTTTGTACATTAAGCTGTGTACTTCAACACCGATTTAGAATATATTTTTCTTGTAGGTTAGTCTTTCCCTAGTCTGTTCATGAAGCTCAATGCTTCTAGTGCAGATTGTAATTTCTAAAATAGGTCATTTCCAGGAGAATATGTTTATACTCCCCGTGTGCAACAATGCCCACTGCATATAGAAAGAAAATAAAAGTTCATGTATGTTCACACTAAAGTCTTCTATATGTTTACTTTATGAAAACCAGAAGCCTATTTGATTTATAATCAAATTCTGCAAGCACAGATAGGTCTTAAAGAAACATATATTGCTTGAGTAGAATATGATAACTATAGAATTTTCAGTTGTATTAATCAAATAAAGCACATGACCAGTTATTCATGTCCACTAAATGTAAAATTCTTTCTTGGGAGTCATAAGAACCCTTCTTAGGCAAAAGAAATGTAAGTATATCTCAGGCTTATATTCGGTTGTTTATTTCTTTTTTTAAATATAGTATGATTTTTTTAACTTTATTTAACTTATTTCATGTGCATTGGTATAACAATGTCAGATTCTCTTGAACTGGAGTTACAGACAGCTGCAAGCTGCCATTTGGGTGCTGGGAATTGAACCCGTGTCCTCCGGAGGAGTAGTCAGTGCTCTTAACCACTGAGCCATCTCACCAACCCCTGTGGTTGTTTATTTCTACTTTGAATTGTAATCACTTTTTTAGACTTTAATGATAGAAAACAAAAATGAAAGCCAAGCAGGTACAAGTATTACAATATAGAAGTTAAAAGTATAGATAACCTTTTCCATTCAATATCTACAAAAGAGAGAGAAAAATAATAAAATACAAGAAAGAGTTTCATTCTTGTTTTCACAAGTCTGGGAGAAAATAGTGTGTTTAACTCCACCGTTTTCTGTCTTAGCTTGAATGAGCAATGGCTCCAGTACATTCAAATATTTACATTTGGTCTCTTATAGGTGGCTCTGCTTGGAGAGTTGTGGAGATGTTAGGGTAGCATTGCAGGAGCAAAGTATGTAATTAGGGGCAACATTTGAGGGTTTATAACCTTGCCCATCTTTCTGTTCTCTTCCTCTTTTTTCTATATGCAGAGGAAATACTGATCAGACTGCTCTCTGCTTGTGCCTTGATTCTGTGCCTTCCTCCACCATAATGGGCTCAGGAACTGTAAATTAAAATAAACCCTTTCTTTTAATCATTAACATAGAAAAGTAATGAATTCACTGTCCATTCTTATCCTAGAACTACCTATGTTATTGGTCAATGACTGAAATAGCATCTAGTGTAATTCATGCACTAGAAATTAGTAAATGTGTCTCAGTCTGTGAGCCAGTAACTAACTCATATGATCTCGATCTCAGTCTGTGACCTATTCGTGCTCTCCTCATAAAGGGATAGAGAAGAGACACAGAGAACTTTATATAGAATTTTAAATATGATGAAACAAGGGTCATGTTGTGATTAATAAAAGATGCTTTGGTAGCTTCAGCTGTCATTTCTTATATGCAGATCCCTGGGCAGGATACTTCAATAGCTACTTCAAGATCTGCTACTACATAAAGCATTTCTTGTAAAGCAAAGGATATGGTGTCTGGGGTACTGTAGAGAGCTGCGTTGTGCCGTGCCATGAAGGTGGTGCTGGTTTCCGCCCATCACCCCCTCTTGAGAATGTGCTCTAAGTCACGTACTATCCCATATATGGCTAAGACTGAGAATGTGCTCTCAACAACATACCATCCCATATATGGCTTAGACTGAGAATGTGGCTTGCTTTCGTGTACCTAGACCTATCCGCATTTCCCACGTGGCTTGCTGGGGCTGATAACCAGGGGCTATTTTAGCTGTGGTTTGGCTTTCCCCGGTATTCGAAGATTGTTCAAGGTTCCTGAATAAACTGCTGAAAGAAGAATCCGGTGTTGCATCTTCCTTGTTGGCCTAGGCGGTCGCGACAGGGTACCATCAGCTGTCTTGGAATATTATCTGGCTGTGGGTTTTCACTTGGACTATGCTATTACATCAGTTTATTCAAGGTGGTGCGTTCTCAGCCTTGGGATGAAAGAGTTTCACATGTTTTCACAGACAAAAGTTTTGTGAAATTCCAAAGAGATGATTGTGCTACTTCAGGTTAGGAGGAGCTGTTGTCTAGGCAGCCTCTTGAGACCCAGGTAATGACTAAATGCCTCAGAGTGTTAAACTCGCCTGGCAGTCGATGGTAAACCATCAACCAGGCATGGCTGCATCCTGTTTCAGCAGCAGGTTTGAATGCAAATTGCTTTCTGAATCATTAGCTGTCATCTCCTCTCAGTTCTCCTCTTGCAGCTGTTCTTTCTGATTCTGCCTGCAAACTTTTCACACTGGGCATGCTCCCAAGTCAAACAAGTTGCCTCTCTCCACAGCTTTTGTTCCCACTGGGGGATAGAACCAAATTGCAGAGATAAGCCAAAGAATGGATTAGGCTGCATGTGATGTAGGGGCAGATTCTTCTAAGCCAGTGTGATAGAGGCCTTTGTAATTACTTTTAAATTATCTGCCTCTTTGGACTTCTCTAAAGTTTCCAGCATCTATCTTTATATCATGATCTTCTTTCTGGTCCAAGTCATGATGATCAAATGATTGATCCTGCATGATTCTGAGAAAATGTCTGTGCCGACTCAGGAAAAATGAAATGGTAGATGTCACGTTACAGAAATTATTTCTAAGATACACAGTTCTCTCATGACTAAAGCACATGAAACACAAACAAACCAAGTCAAAAAGTCCAAAGGGAGAATCAGATTCCATCCCAGGACTTGGGAACTAGGAGTGTTCATAGTGAACAAAAGCAAGGTGAACAATGCATGAGAGACTGAAGGAGAGAAATCCAGCTACTGTTTAATAGATACCCTACAGAACTTTGTACCCTATAGAATTTTGAGAAAAACTGTCTATTTTTATTGGTTTATGGCTTGATAAAGATGTATTTTTACCTTGCTTCTAATTATAGCTTACTTCTCTCAAATATCCATCTGAGAGAAGAAGACTTTCACTTTTGTCTGTTTTGCTCTTTTAGTAGTGATAGAAAGTTTAGTAATTATTTCAGAGTCAAGAGGTAAAATACAGCCTGGTCTGGCCTTTTAAAAAGAATCTTGTGTGTGTGTGTGTGTGTGTGTGTGTGTGTACATGTGTGGGGGTAATTGTAGAGACCAGAAGACAGGGTTCGGAGTTATAGGAGATTGTGAGATGTCTCACATGGATGCTAGGAGCTTATGTCAGGCCCCGTGTAAAAACATAAGTCTTCCTAACCACCCATTTCTCTGGGCCCTCGTTGACTTTAAGCTCTGTGGTACACTTCACTATTTTCTTTAATTTTTCCTAAAATAAGAGTCTCATATTGTCTAACCAGGCATAGGACTTTCTGTGTGACCCTGATCTCCTGGTCCTCCTGCCAATATCTCCAAATGTTGAGATTAAAGGCATGTGCCACCATTCTGGTATTAACTCATCTTTAAAAACAAAACAAAACAAAAACCAAAGAAGTAAAGCAAAGCAAAACAAACAAACAAAAAAACCACACAGCACCTATTTGCTAAACAGCCAACATATTATTTGGGTAAAGTCAGGAGAAAGAGATATTCACTGCTGAATTTAACAGCTCATCTATTTAGGTATCTCAAATGAAAGAAACATATTTTTTCATGTTACAGTGTCCTGTCAGATCACAGGATAAACTATGTAGAATGCAATAACTCTGAATTACCTGGAATTATTTTATTTATAGTATCTGTATTAAAATTCATGATTAACATAAATATAAATCAAATGTTAAATGGTTCTCATTATCTTACATATGAAATACAAATTTTGGTGATTTCTTCATTTTCTCTCTTCTGAACTTAAAGGGTAAAATAGTTGGTTAGAGCCTCCACAGGTAGGATGACAAATAACAAAGCATTATTTTTCTATGATTTGAAACAAAATAAAAATATAATATAAAAATAAAACTACTCTTCTCTTTACGATCTCCCCATTTATGCCCACACTCCTAAGGAACCAGCATTTAGTTTCATTACATTAAGAAGGCAGAATTTCACACCAATTGAAATGATGAGGACTGTATCACACAATGATCGCATAAAATTATGGTTCTATGTCCAGAATCAGATAGAAAATTAAAGAGTGACAGAATGAATGGGTGTGAGTAGGGACCATAAAGATGAATTATATTGTTAATTACATTTAAAACATACCTCTTGATTTGGAAAAGATGACTCAGCAGGTAATGGCAACTGAAGCCAAACCAGCAAGATTGCTCAGTGGGTAAATTCATTTGTCTTCAAGCCTGACAACTGAATTTGATCCCTGGAACCCATAGAGCAAGAAAAAGAAAAACGACTCTGGTAAATTGTTTTCTTACTTTCATAGATATGTCTAATGAACACTCACATCTTCTTCTGAGGTCAATTCAAGCTTTATCTGAGTGATTTCTTATTTAGTTGAAAATACTTTCTGCCCATCTAGAAAACTTAGTCATTTTTAGGACAATATCTGACAGGTATTAAGCACTGAAAGAGTACTTTTAAATAAATAAATATGTCATCAATAAGTATGTTGGACAGTATTAAAGGTGACACTTAATAGAAGAATATATAAGCTCTGAAAGGTATCTTTTTATAAGGCTATATAAACAGTAAGTGATTGAATTAAAATTCTAAATCTCATGTGGCAAAGCATCATTATACTCAGTTGTTTTTATCAAAGTGGAATATGTACAGCCCCAAAATGCTCTCTTGAAGCTAAAAAAGACATGAAGGGGGTACTAGAAAATCAATGACTTCATTTTCTATTGTAGCTTCAAAGTGGTAGGCAACAATTCTTAGGCACAAATGAATTAGAGCTTAAGTTTTCTTTTTTTTTTTTTTTTTTTTTTTGGTTTTTTTTTTTTTTTGGTTTTTCGAGACAGGGTTTCTCTGTGGCTTTGGAGCCTGTCCTGGAACTAGCTCTGTAGACCAGGCTGGTCTCGAACTCACAGAGATCCGCCTGCCTCTGCCTCCCGAGTGCTGGGATTAAAGGCGTGCGCCACCATTAAGTTTTCTTGGCTTCTGAACACAGAGCCATGTCTGTGGTGAAATCTATGTCTCACTAGCACAGTGACCGTGATCAAATAGTTTTTCTCTACAGCTTCCACTTCTGATTCTTCTGTTGTTGCTGTTATTGGTGATGGTGGATGGTACTGTTTTGACAGGTCCTCTCTATGTATTCCTGGTTGACCTTGAACAAATTATGTGGTTCAGGCTGGCCTCAAACTTATGGTCACTTTTCAACCTTAGTCTCTTGACTTTGGATTCCATTTATTCCCTTATTAAAATACCAATAATAGAACTTACTGTTGTTATCTCACAGGAATGCATATAAAGAAGGTTGGAAAGCACAAAGCTTTCTTCAAAAGCTAGTAAATACCTTAAATATCATTACTCTAAGACTCCTTAAGAGGAACCATTTCTGGTAAAAGAAACTTTAGCTTATCAATTGAGCATCTAAGATATACAAAATTTAAGGTAAGATATTCCTGTTGCAATAATAATTTTAAATAAATCTCAGTAATGGATAAGTAGAGAGCAGTCCAAACACATTTCTGGGTTATTTTGAATGAATAGAAAGCCATCTCTTAAGAAGTTATCGGAATTTAGAAACAGAGACTTTAGCTCAAGATTGCAATGTGACATTTTCCCTGAACTTCTTTTAGCCTTGCTATCAGCTCATTGCAATGTAATACATTACTGCATTTCATTTCCAGTCAAGAACATTATTTACTCACAGGAGAAATACTTTCCTGAGGAAAGATTGTCCTTGGGAACTTTCAAGGACATTTGAGAAATACTTCAACCAAAGACACAACATTATGAGCATTTGTCTGCCTCCTTGTTCCAAGGGAAATATTTTTTAAATCTTTCATTTATATTTATTACAACACCCATCTCTCCCTTCCAAAAACTAGTAATTAACAAAAGTTTATTGATTTCCAGTTTTCCAAGGTGTCATTTTATCAAGCATATTTTTAATCAGTTTCACAGCATCATTTTTTTATCCTTCAATGTCTGATCTTTTTTAATAAAAAGTTTTATCAGTTGCAATTTTCTTTGAACAAAATCTGTTATCAGCACTCACCATTATTTAATTACCTTTATTTTTATTACATAATGTCTAATTTAGAAGCTCTGAGCAAATACAACATTTAACTAAAATGTCTGGTATTATATGGAGGCACAATGTTGAGTTTAAATATATGCTTTATAGTTTGAATGTGAAATGTCCTCCAAAGGCTCATGTGTTTGAACACTTGGTCCCCAAGAACAGGGTAATATTATGCAAAGTTGTTGTCTTTTGGGGAGGTGGCACCTTGATAGAGGGAGAGGGTTCCTGAGAATGGAGTGGTCTGACCTCATTTTTCTTACCTCTCTGCTTCCTTGCTTGTGGGGAGCTTAACCAGTTGAGTCACCCTCTTGCAACCACCACTTTTCTGCCATGGTGGATTGTAGTCCCTCAACCAATAAGTCAAAAATAAAAACTCACTGGGGGGATAGGGAACCTGAAATGGCTCTATCCTATAGCCATACTGATGAATATCTTGCATATCACCATAGAACCTTCATCTGGCGATGGATGGAGATAGAGACAGAGACCCACACTGGAGCACCGGACTGAGCTCCCAAGGTTCAAATGAGGAGCAGTAGGAGGGAGAACATGAGCAAGAAAGTCAGGACCACGAGGGGTGCACCCACCCACTGTGACAGTTGGGCTGATCTATTGGGAGCTCACCAAGGCCAGCTGGACTGGAGCTGAAAAAGCATGGGATAAAACCGGACTCTCTGAACATGGCAGACAACGAGGGCTGATGAGAAGCCAAGGACAATGGCACTGGGTTTTGATCCTACTTCATGTTCTAGCTTTGTGGGAGCCTAGACAGTTTGGATGCTCACCTTCCTAGACCTAGATGGACCTTGGATTTTCCACAGTGCAGGGAACCCTGACTGCTCTTCGGACTGGAGAGGGAGGGGGAAAAGAGTGGGGGAGGGAGAGAGGAGGAGGGGGAGGGAAATGGGAGGCTGGGAGAAGGCGGAATTTTTTTTTCAATAAAAAATAAAAAAAATAAAAAAAAAAACTCACCAGAAAAAAAAATAAATAAAAACTCCTCCCTTAAGTTACTTTTTCTTAGGTATTTGACTACACAAGTAAGAAAAGCAGCTAATACCCCAGATTAAAATGAAAAAATTACCAAAATTTATAAAGTAGATAATAGTGAAATCATTATTGACAGTTGAGGGACAATAACAATGAAAGGCTGGACAACTTGCCTCCTAGGTCATAGACCTAGTGACTGGTAAAAATTGGTTTCCTACAATCACTGGGAGGTTCTTTAATTCTTCCTAGTAACTAGCACCAAGAAGATATCTTCATAGGAACTTCAGGTTATCATAAGAGTTATTTACAATGATTGTTTTCGGAGAGTTTCACCTTGTAGTATCTTATCCTGTCCAGGACCAGGGACCAGGCAAATTTTGAAATAATAATTTCATGTTTTACATTTCTTTGAGAAAAGAAAAAGACATGTGATAGACTGGGGATTTAAAAAGAAACAAATTAACATAATACTGTTTTAATTATGTCTTGTATTTGTAAGCTAAAATTTAATGCTACATATAATAGCATTAGGAAGTCCCCTATATCCATTATTCCCTCTATTACTGTTACTGCTTGGCCAGCATATTTATCCAGCTCTAGTTCAGATGGCATGTAAGAAAATCTTTCTAATGACAATCAATATATTCTCCCATAATGTCACATAAGAATTACAACTTTCACTTTTATATTCATTTATATGATTATTTAACATTTAATAACTTTATTTTCTACACTTTACAAAATGTGAATCATGGCTAATTTGATGGTAAAATATTTGTCAAAACAAGCATACAGCTATGAGTTCAATTTCTAGCCTGTTTATATATAAAAAAAACTATCAAAAAGTACATGGACGGACTGTGTCTACTTTGCTTCTATAGTTGTATCTTTAGTGTCTGCATATGGAGCGCCTCCAGGAAGTGTTCAGTGAAGTATTTTGTGAGAAGAAATAAATGTGTGACTGAATCAATGATTTTGGTTGATTATGATATAAACAATAGTGTAGTGTCAATAATCTACTATAAATTTACTCCTAGAACCTTTTTACATAAAGCCTAAAGCTTCTGGACTGGTTGAAAAAAATGATAAATTTAGATGAGTTAGTTCACTAGCTGAACTTTAGGCAGAACAAAATGTTGGTGAAATCATCTACATCTACTTTGGTAAAGGATGAGATGGAAGGATAATGCACATTAGCTGTGATAATTTATTCCTTTCCTATCATTGGTATATTACTTAAATTTTAAATTAAATACCTTTAGGGTAAGCTCATTCGCTCACTTACACTACCTTGATAACTGGTTAAATGTCAACTGATGCACATAAATTTCACAGATATTTTCAGATAATTTATGAGCAACAACTCAGAACCATAGCACTTTGGTTCACTGGCTAACACTAAAACAAACAATCACTGTTAGAGTAGAAAAACCATGACTGCACTTCTACAAAAATCAGTATTTATACATAATATTTTGAAAGTGATGTAAGTATAAATAGAGTAGAAGCTGACAAAAAGGTATCCCATAAATTCCTAGTCACAACACAGCATTTCACCAACACACAGCATACACACACAAGTACACCCAATAATACACACAAATCCATATACTCACAAAAATTTATACTCATGATTCTGAGTAAAAATAGCATATAACTGTATACAAAGGCTTCAGTCTTGGAAAACATAGAAAATTTTCTTTTTTTCTGCATTCCTAAAAAACATAGCTACCACAATAAAAATAATATTGAGCAGAGAAAGGATTGTAACAGTTCTAAATAGAAAAAACAAGTATGAAAAGTTTTCTTTCTTCTTTAAGAACTCAAATTCAAATTTATGGAGCAATTAATCATAAAAGAATATGAGTAGAAGTTTGAAATATTATAATTATAGTTATATAAACCAATATTGTTTTAGAAATATCAACACATTCAAATAATTACATTGTGAGAGAATGTTTTGACATCATCTCAACACTCAGTCAAAAACAGGGAAAGTGTATTATCAAGAACAATACAACTATAATTGTTGATGATCAACAACTGTATTCAGAACAAAGTAGAAACTTCTTTGAAGTAATGGACAGCGCTATTAATAGTTCATTGATTGAGTGGCTTGGTGAATCCAGTAAGGGAAGTTTTCAAAGTCTTTATAAGCCAAGTAGGATTTATATCTACAAATCATTTGAAAGGACTCTGGGGAGGAGATCGGGGATACTCTAGAACACAAGAGAAGGAAAATAACTATTTCCACAGATAACCACAGAGGTTCCCCAATGAAGGGATATAGAAAGGAAAGGAGGAGAGAAGACAGCTGGGAGTGAATATATGGAGAGAAAATAACTTAGTATGTTATCAATTTGAGATTTATCTTATAGAGTATTTTCCAGGAGAACAACATGCTTAGGAGGTCACAGCTGAAAAACAAAAGACAGATTAAAGACAGGAATTTACCATGTTGTCTGGTTGTCTATTTTTCTGTTCAATACTGTTGATCAGCAGTAGGGGTAGGTGAAAGGCCATGCATCACTGAGCAAAATTCATGCTTACTCTTAGGACTGAAACTTTAGAGCCCCAGGGAAGCAATCTCAGGTTTAGAGTAGAAATCTAGTTCACAAGTCAAGGATGAATCAAAAGCTGAACGGAAAAATAAGGAAGCCTGCAAATAGTCAGGAATCCAACTGAAACTAATATGGACTTCATAACTAGTGAGGTGGCTTAGGGGGTGAAGCATTTTCCATCCAAAGAGAAAGGCCTGACTTAAAATCCGCAGTGTCTGTGTAAATGCCAGAATAATATCGTTGACCAGATGTACCTTATCATTTTAGAGGTGGAGACAGGGGAATGTCAGGGCATACTGGCTAGCTTAACTAGTTCATAGGTGATGTTTTGAATCAACTGAGACCCTACCTCAACATCCAAGGTAGGTAATGGTGGGGAAAGATATCTGACACTAAATCCTGCCTCCACGTACACACAAATACATGTAGTTCCCTCATGCCAGGATATGATGGGTAATCTTGGTGGCCAATTTGACGTATCTGGAAAAAGTGACCGTCAGCTGAGGAATTTTCTCCATCATATCAGTCTGTGGGGATTTTATTAGCTGACAGTTGGTATCAGAGGGCCTAGGCAATTGCATTCAAATTGTAATCTGGAAAATGACATGAAATGATTCCCCCAAGTTACTTTTGGTCATGGTATTTATCACAACAACAGTAACCATGCACAGATATACCAAATATAGATAAAACAAAAATTAAAAAGCGCTAATGTTAGACCTATTTTTTGGTACCAACTACATGAGACAATTTCGAATGGTGCACATTTTTGACAACACTCTGGCCAGACCTTCTCAAAATGCTCTGAGACTAGTTACAATTTTCTTAGGTCAAAGGTTAATTTGGGAATTTTACCATCATTTGCTTTCACAGGACCCCCCTAAGAAGAACGTCGCCCCCATGTCAGCTAGAAGCAATCTTAGAGGACGACATCCCCTCTCCCAACAGAGTTTGCCCTCAGGGTTAGGGACATCTTTTAGTGGTTGGTTTAGGGTTGAGGGGATGGGGTGATATTTTTATGGACTTAAAAAAAAAAGAAGAGGAGGAAGAAGAGGGATTAACTGGTTTTATGGGATGATTGGTATTTGTGAATTACTGTTTATAGAAAATTGTATTGGTACTGTTTCTTGTATATTGATATATTGATTATTGAATGTGAGTGTTACTACCTCTATTTTTGTATGAGTATGCTTATAACTTTGTCTATATTGTATTGATACATCTACCATATTACAATGTACATTTCTACCACTGATACTATGACATTGTTTACAGTTGAAGATCATTGTCTTCATATATTGCACAGTTGTTTATTCTTTTAGTCTTCAAGTTAGATAGGTATTGAGAATTATATGTTTGTCATATTTATTTTTAAGTTAATCAGGTCTTTTAGTTACATAGAGATTATATTTAGTATAGATAGTATGATCTTCAGCCTCTTCGAAAAAGAGTAGATGCATGGCATTTATGGGGCTCATTGACATGGATTATCATTTAATGGCTTTCTTGTCATTCAAATATTCATTATCCATCACCTCATAAAAAAATTGTTCAAAGCACCCATCCCTTCAGAACTGGTAAAATATCCATTGTCCTGTGAGCTGATCTCTCATCAATGAATACATGATTTAAACACCACATTACAATACAAGAAATGAAAGACCAAACAGTTACAAAAGAAAATCTTCATCTACACAGATAGGACCAAATGAATGTAATGTAACTCATATCAGAAAAATCCTAGATGAAATACAAGAAGTTTTGATAAATGGGAGTATGTAAAAGATACACCATATACTGTAAACCAAATATCTGATGGAATAGGTTCATGGTTCTGAGGATGCTACCCATCACTGTGGGAAGGAAATGGTGGGAGCAGACAGAAAGCAAATGCAATAGATGGTACCAAAGGCAAGTACAACCTTCAAAAGCCGACCACAGGAGGCCTACTTCTACCAGGTGGGTCCCACTTTCCAAAGCCCCTCACACTTCAAAACAGAACTACAAACTGGAACATGAATTGAAAAATCATGAGCCTGTAAAGGATATTTCAGAATTTAGCTTAAGCATTTGAGTATGAAATGACTGAAATGACTTACAGAAGTTGATAAATGGATGTAATGGCTTTTCATAATTGTATTGTTCAGTATTAGGAAAGAACAGGATTCTGTTACATAATCCAGTTTTCTTAGAATTATCATGAATATTATGTAATTATTTTTCTCATTGTAAAAGCTCTATGAAATTATAATTTAGCTCACATTCTATTATATATGAGAAAAATTGCTGGTTTCATTTATTTGAAAATGACTGATTTCAACATACACATATTTTATTATTTAAATCTACTTAAACTAATCTTAGTATTGCTAATTTTAGGAACTTTTTTTCTGGGAACAAACTGTCCTTGAATAAAATTATTCTTTTACTCCAGTAAGGTTTTCCTGAGTTCAGCAATTATTTTTATATTCAAGAGACAAATTTTAATAGTTACAGCTTTATAAGTCTGGATTTAAACCTCCCAACAGAAGAATATTTCATATATAAGATGGTATTGAAGTTTGGACCAGGCCCCCTCCCTCTCCTATATGCTGGGATTACAGTACAGGCATGTGCTACCACACTAACTTGCCGCGGTGCTAGGTACTGAATCCAAGGCATTCTGCATGCCAGCAAACACTCTACTATCTGAACTACGTCCTCAGTCTGTAAGGTTTTTATTGAATGTAATGTTTGTAGAGCATCTGTTCACAGACAAATGAGTCCATAGTACAGATAAAGGTTAGACTTCAGTATTCAGAATTGGTTGAGCTTGTCCATTGGCTTCCTTTCTAGTGCCAAGACTTCAGTAGCACAAGTGAGGAGAGCTCAATTTTCTGAAAGGACCAGAAATATGAGTCTGTCAAATAATCTACAAATGAAGGAAAATATATCCAAACTAAAACCTACTTAAAATGAAGAAACCAACAAGGCATAGAATACTTCTTTGCACACCCTTAAAGCCTTAATTTTTTAAAAAAATTAATTCTATTATATTTAACATGACTTGAATGTATTTTAATATGAATTCCTCTTTCATTTTTCCCTAACTGAATATCAACTAATGTGCCATGGATGCATGAGTTATGTATTAACCTATGTTAATTAGGGGAAAGATAGTAGACAATTAGACAGATGATGAATTAGAATGACTAAGAAGCTAGTACGTTCTGTAAAACATATGTAGAAGGGGAGAATCAGGTTTGAAACTAAAATTTTATTTAATAACTCCTTTATATCAATATGTAAATTTCTTTTAATTGTCTGACTTCTTTGCTTTTATTTGATGAATAGGAATGTAGCCGATATTAGGGAATCCATTTGAAATAGTTCTATGCATATGGCCTTCATATTCCTATCTTCATATTAATTTCTCTAAGAATAAAATAAACTTCCTGCTAGAATATGAGTTTTCCCCACTCTGAAAACTTTTGTTCTATCCTAAATAGAATTAGTAATCATTTTTAATCTTAAAAATAGAGAAATTAAAAGAAAGCTAGTAGGATAAAACAAAAGTTCAAGCATAAATTTTCAACATCATAAAACTAATACCTTCTTACATCTGATTTTGAAAATAAATAACTTGAATAAGTTACCATGGCATCTTCCTGCAGCGAATACTGTATTTCATGGGAAATAGAAACAATGAGATAGAAGACTTGCTTCTGTGTCTGACTTCTGTGGTTTCACGACATAACAACCTTTGTAATACATATATGCATGAATATATGTCTATAAAGCCCATAATAGACATGAGAGAAACTATGAAAATTATAAAAACTATGAAGGCTCTTAAAGACAATTGGGTGAATGAACCAGAACTCTTTATAGGTTATCTTTTTATATTGTGTAATAACTAAACAAAGGACTGTATCAATTATTCTCAAAATGAACACATAATTTATCCTATACAGAAGTAGACTAAAGAATATCTACTTGTAGACTTAGTTTTGTTTTGTTTTATGTGGGTTCAGTTTAATTTTGTCAGACAGAGAGTCTCACTCTCTAGTCCTGGCTATCCTGGAACCTGTTATATAACCTGATCTTGAACTCATGGGAATTCACCTTCCTCAGTTTTCCAAGTTCAGGGATTACAGATGTAAGCTGTCATACTTGGCTCTGATTGTGTGCTTTGATTGAGATAATGATGAGTACGATCCTAATGTTAAGAAGATTGAGAAATGTGAAAAAAAATGTACTTAAATGTGGCAGTGCAAATGTTAGATTTTTGTTTGTTTATTTGTTTTTGGAAACAGGGTTTTTCTCTGTATAACAGCCCTACCTGTCCTATAACTAGCTCTTGTAGACCAGGCTGACCTCGAACTCACAGAGATCTGCCTGCATCTACCTCCTGGAGAGATGTGTGCCACTACCACCCGGCCACAAATATTAGATTTTAAGAGACAATTTCTGAAAGAGAAAGCAGTAACTATAACACCTTTCATTTCATGATAATATGATCCCATGAGAAAACTGGTGTCTAAATAAATTCATCACTCATTTGGTTAGAAGCACTAGAAATGATAATGGGTCAAGATATAAAGTAATGGATTGGCTTTGTAACCTTAGTGCCTGGTAGATGCAAGTCCTCATTGAACTGATAAATAAATGTTAAGACTATCTTTCTCAAACTATGTTGGTGGTTTCCAATGAATTGTTTAATTCATTTCAATAAGGTACAATATGATCTTTAAAGGCTGAGAAATCCATATGCCCAAATCTTCTCTCAACTCCATCCTTTAAACATCCTGCTACAGATTAGTCAAGTGTCATGATGCCTGAATCAGGCAGACACATTATACTTTCTTCTTCATGGATCCAAAGAATGACCTTTTTTACAGACTCTTTTACATCTTACAAGCTAGAGATCATGCTTCTGCATGGAGGCCAGAGGATGAAAATCTGCTTCCTAGAGTCTAGCTTGGATAACATGTAATACTGACCATATTCTGTTGGGTAATAATGTTAGAGTTCATGTGTCTAAGACAAAAGGATTCCAAGAAGGAACAGTCATGGACTTCTTAACCACTAATTGAAGATAATCTTCTAAGAAGTTCCTGATCCACAGTGACTTCTGGCATGGGCAATAAGCATCTGTTGATTTATATCACTTGAGTTTAAAAATTATTTATTGTGCCTATTGATCACCACGAGCAATTAATTGCTAAAGAGACAAGGTGATAGTCATAGAATACTGATGACCATATTCAATAATAACCTATTCTACTTTTCGCTGTCCATTTGTTCAACATATCAGACTCATTTACACTTTGTGTGCATGTGTGTATATGTGTGTGCTTCTGTGTGTGTGTGTGTGTGTGTGTGTGTCCCTCAGGAATCATTCCTCAGGAGGGCCATTCACTAGTTTTTTGAGACAGGGTTTCTCACTGGCCTAGAATTTACCGGGATGGTGAAACTGGCTACACACTGTCCCACTGCCCCATCTGTATCTGCCGCCCAGTGCTGGGATTTCAATGGGCATTACCACATCTGATTTTGTCACATATTTTCTGAGGCTCAAACTCAGGTCTCCACAGTTACTTGGCAAGCACTGTACTGACAACTATTGCCGCAGCCTCATATCCTTGTTTCTTGAGGCTGTAACAGCCTAAAACTGCCATTTATACCTTTTTATGTATTTCTTTCTCCAATCCAACTGCTCAGTAAGAAAGCTGGCATTATCCAACTAAGGAGACAAAGCCCTGAAAGTTCAGGCTATAGAAATTAAGTTTATTAGTAGAAGGTTTGTGGTTTGTAAGTCTCATAAATTATATGGGCTCACTTTTACAGTTAAAATCAAAATCAGTAAACCTTTGCAGAAAAGCGATTGACTAAGTAAATTTCCATACTTAATTATACATATATTTCCTTCCTGAAGTCTGTACTCAATAGATTTCTAAAAGCTCCTTTTTCTTTTGTACTCATATGCATTTCCATGCAGGGTATGTCGCTCAGTAACAGAATGCTTGTAAGGTATAATCCTAGGTTGCATTCCTAGCAATAAAATTCTATATCATTCCTGGTATCTTATGCTCAGTGATACAATATCTCTCATATTCTTGTTCAAATAGAAAGTAATAGATGGTTTCTACTATGAGGAATATATTTGATGTCATGCCCACACCCAGACTGGGTGGTGTCATGACATATTAGCAACTGCTGCAATTAACATGAGAAGGAAGACTGGTTGCACATATACCAGACATTTACATCCCTGACATAGCCCTTCCTCGTTACACAAAATGAAAACCTCTTTATAATCCATCTCTACACCAAACTGGACTACCATCTCTAAGTCCTTAATCTGGAACAGTCATAAACTATTGACTAGAAAGGCAGAGTAAAATAAGATCTCAGATTTGTCCTAAAGAACCTCAGAGAGAAAAACTAGAGCTATTCATGGAGAGTAATTGACATAGACTAATTCAATCTTCAAATGCTTGGTTTTATTTATACTGTGCTTAAGAAACAGAAAGCAGAGATAATATTACTGATGGAATTTTAAAGTTTGATTATTTGCAATGTTAACCTAGCCTCAAAAGGCAAGCTAAGCTGTTAAAATTATGAACTTCATTGAATAAGCATATGTGCTTGATGCCTCAAATGATTTCTTTAGTCTGTCAGTTCCACTGCCATTTCATGAAAGGAAGTGTGGTAAGTTGGAGGTCAAGTTCTCCTGTGTCCAGAAGAAGTATAATTTAATATACTTAGTAAGCCACCTGCTGGGCTGCCACATAAGGTCATAAGACTAGAATCATGAGAGGATTTAATGAGTTGGACAACTTTCTTTCCCTGCAAATATGTGCAAGACAAATGATGAATGGTACTGAATCATAATATATACTTTTGATCCTGAATTCTAATTGCCTAAGAACTGGGGTATAAACAATTGGCAAAGGGCATTTTGACTTACCTAAGCAGCAATGTATCTCTGACTCCTGGGGCACTCATCTGAGCGGTCAGACCGCGAGATGTATCTCTAATTTCTGCAAAATACAGTTCTACCTAGAGCTAATGGAAATATGATCTCAATAGGTGTCTCAAGTTTCTCATTCGACTGTGGCTGTGAAATTTCATGGAAGAGAATCAACAGAAGAACTCCTCCCTTTAGACAGCATTCTTTGTATCTGGACAATCCTGACGCTGTCTTCATGTCCCAATAAAGGACTCTTATGGCAGAGAGAAGAACACTGCATTTTATCAATCAGTCCACGACAGTGGACAGAGAATCACATGAGAAAGGGTGAGCAGACAGATATGCTATTCTGGTGCTAGCATCAACTCAAAGGATTACCTTGGCTAAACCATTTAACCTCTTTGAACCTCGGTTTTCTCATTGGTGAAACGAGAGAAAGGATATTTGCGTCTCTGCTTCCTCTCAGCACTGCTGGAGAATTAAACTAGTGAAAGCTGTGGGCTGCAGGGCATCGAGAGTATGAAAAAGAAAAGGACGTCATCTAGCTGCATTTGTTCTTCTCAATGTTCTTCTCTACCAAAGGTGAAGACAACCTTGTGAGAGACCCACGTAAGCTGAGTGCTCTTCTGGGAACAAAGCCTCATTTAGCTTTGCTGAATTTAAAAAAGAGCTATCACCTTGGAAATTGCCCTATGAATCAGTGTTAGGGCCAGAGGATCCAGAATTTCCACTCACTGTTCTGAGAGTATGTGTCTATGTGTGTGCATGTTGGTATATGTGCAGATGTGCCAGCATGCAGGCACACACTGAGGCCAGATGGCAACCTTAGTGTTTCTCCTTCATCACCTTCTGTTATTTGAGACAGGAGCTCTCATTGGTCCATATAGTAGTGGTAGGCTCAATGGCCAGTGAACCCTAGGGATTTCCCATCTCTTCCTAAATTCATAAAATTAAGATGAGTTCCTACATATAGGCAAATGAACAAAATGGACAAAAAGCTTGCCTCCATAGCCTTATTTTTTCTTAAAATATAGGTTTTTTTTTTCCAAGACAGGGTTTCTCTGAAGCTTTGGTGCCTGTCCTGGAACTTGCTCTTCTAGACCAGGCTGGTTCCTATGAGATAGATAATTCTGGTCCTCATGTTTGCATGACAAGCATTCAACCAAATGAACTATTTCTTCAGCTCTCTCTCTCTCTCCAAATATAAGCTTGATATTGCTACAACCAGAGAAATAAATGCAAGGCAAATCCAAAGTGGGAGCTCAAGTTTTTAGAGTTAGAATGGCTACTATCATAAAGCTTAATAAAAATATAAATAAAGAAATATGCTGGTAAGGAGGCAGAGGAAAAGGAAATGTCATAACCAATGTCACACCTGGTTGATGAGAATGTCAAGTATTTGGCCATTGTGGAGATTCAAAAAAGAACAAAAAAAAAGAAAAAGGAAAGAAAATAAAAGAAAGATCTTGCCTCTGATTTAAGTATTCCACTTCTATATAAAATCAAGAGGTAATAAAGTCTGCTTATAAGAGATAATACTTGATTTTGCTTGCAGCTTTAATAATAATAGGCAAGATATGGAGTTATCTTAGATAACCACATATGGGCTAATGGGCAAAAAGTTGCATGTAATATATATCTCCAAGCATTATTCAGTCATAAGCATGAAATATTTTATTTACAGCAAAATAGATTGAAGTAAGAAAATTCCACCAAGAAGGAAGCACAGGAATATAAGCACCACATGTCCATTCTCATATTCAGTAATAAAGGGTTAGAAATACATAAACCAACCAAAAGTTGAAGGAATTACTTGAGCTGGAAAGGCCCAAGAGTGGTAGTGATAGTAAACATGTGGCCTGAAATGGTCTATTCATGTTATAAAACTTTATTCATATATGGGAAATCACAGTAATCTGTATGAATCCCTAATATATATATATATATATATATATATATATATATATATTTTTCCATATAAGACAAAGCAACTCAAAATGTTTTCCCTGTAGAGAATTAAATATGAGGGCAATTTTGTAGTTTTCTGGATAATGTCCTATATTTTATTTACTTTGAAGAGATAGCTAGTCTTATTTTACTGCTGAGAACACCACACACTTGACTTGTAGAACATGGAGAAATTAATCTGGTCTTGACCAGAAATATTTATTAGTGCTGGCTAGCTTTCAAAGTACTGGAAGATGCTATTTGGATGCTGAGAGAGAATAGTCATAAATAGTCTTACCAAAAAGCTGTGAACCTTGCTAGTCACAGTAACAACTGTCCTGGCGAAATATGTCCCTGGGTACTACAGTGGCATGAATAGTATGGGGGTAACCAACTACTTTCTGATTGTATTTGAGACCTGCTTCATAGGAGGAAACACGCCTGGTAGTATAAATCTGGCAACAGACCCATGTTTGGAGAGCATACAAAACCTCAAGGTGAGCCCACGATGAGATATTTTGCTAAACAAACACAGTATCAAACTGATACATAAATACATACTATTTTTTAAAACACAAATTAGTACAGTCCTCGGATCTTATCAGAGAAGCTTCTTTGTTCAGTGGATGGATATTAATACTAAAAATGACTCACAAATGGTCAGAGAGCAGAGAAGAATTTTCTGTGCAGTGCTAAGTCATAAAAAAGACATCTAAATCACATACCCCACCGCAGGTCTCTGGGACTATCCAAGAAGTGTGCAGAAAGATTGTAAGAGCCAGAGGCCGCAGAGGGTCAGAACAAAGTAGAATCTTCTGGTTATAACAGACCCATTGAACTCAAAAGCTCACAGAGGCTATAGTTGTCTGCTCAAGATCAAGTCAATCAACATTAGAACGTAAAAGTGGGGCTCATTTGTCTCTACCCCAAACTGAGATGGTGTTGTCCATTGATGCTGCTCATGGAGATGAAGGATCATCTTTCTTTAGGAATGTGGTCCCAGGTTGCATAACCATTCTCCAGTGGCTGGCCCCATCCCTATTCCTATAGGAGCACCACAAACTGGAGTCAGTGGGTTATACATAAAATAAAGGTCATGAAAGTGGGAGTGAAGATATTCATGAGTATGGCAATAGGATAGGGCAATTTCAGGCTCCCTCTAGTCAGCTGCCCAAGGAACTAGCTAGGGACATCTCCTTGGACACCTGGGAACCCCTCTAGAGTCAAGTCTCTTGCCAACCCTAAAATGGCTCCCTTAATTAAGGTATATACTTCACTGCTCCCATATCTACCCTTCCTCCATCCCAACTTTCCCATTCCCCTGAGTTCTCCCCATCCTCCCCTTCTCACTTTTCTCTCCCCATCTTCCCTTACCCCCACCCCACCCTCACCCTCAAGTTCCCAATTTTTGCCTGGCCATCTTGTCTACTTTCAATATTCAGGAGGATAACTATATGTTTTTCTTTGGGTTCGCCTTCTTATTTAGCTTCTCAAAGATCACGAATTATAGGATCAATGTCCTACATATCACCATAGAAACTTCATCTGGCAATGGACGGAGATAGATAGACATTGGAGCACTGGACTGAGCTTCCAAGGTCCAAATGAGGAGCAGAAGGAGGGAGAACATGAGCAAGGAAGTCAGGACCACGAGGGGTGCACCCACCCACTGAGACATGGGGGCTGATCTAATGGGAGCTCACCAAGGCCAGCTGAACTGGGACTGACGGAGCATGTGATCAAACTGGACTCTCTGAATGTGGCGGACAATGAGTGCTAACTGAGAAGCCAAGGACAATGGCACTGGGTTTTGATCGTACTGCATAAACTGGCTTTGTGGGAGCCTAGCCTGTTTGGATGCTCACCTTCCTAGACCTGGATAGAAGGGGGAGGACCTTGGACTTCCCATAGGGCAGGGAACCCTGACTGCTCTTTGGACTGGAGAGGGAGGGGGAGGGGAAGTTGGGGGATTGGGGAGGGAAATGGGAGGAGGTGGAAATTTTTAATAATCATAATAATAATAAAATGTCTAAAAGAAAAAAAGAAAGTGGGAGTGAAGGGAGAGTAAGGAGAGTGGAGTCCAGTGGTACTAAAGGAAGGGATAAGGGATAAATGTGATTAAACACAGTGTACAAAAACACGATATTTTCAAATAATTGATTGAATGATTGCATTTAAAATGACACACATGGTCTTATCAAGCTTTGTCAACCAGAAATTGATAAAAATAAGTTATCTTTCTCTCTACAAATTTCCCTAAAACCAAAATGTCCTTATTCAATCTTAATCCTTTCTGTAATGTCACTCTTTATTGTAGTCAAACTAATCTAAATAGCATTCTGAAATTATGAAAATGTAATTACAGATCATTCAAGCATTCACAGTTTTCAGGTTCTTCATATGAACAATTTGAGATCGGGTCCAGTGGTTTCTTCAAGTTTTCTTTCCTTTCTTTCTTTCTTTCTTTCTTTCTTTCTTTCTTTCTTTCTCTCTTTCTTTCTCATTTTTTTTACTTGTATCTACCAATCTTTTTTTTTTTTTTTGTTATAATTCTTTTTTGGGTGTCTGGTCTTTATTATTGAATTTTATTGAGCTCTACATTTTTCTCTGCTCCCTTTCCTACCTTTGATTTGATTTGAGACCATATTTTCACAGGACTATTCTTGCTGCAAATTATCATTTTTTTTCATATTTGAGATCAAACTATTACTCATTTTCTTTATCATAACCCTTCAGTGTTTTAATGTACTGTGGAGGGTTTTTGGAACTGTTTTCATCTAATAGCATATATTTTTATGGTGCTGGGGATGGAACCAAGGCCTTGCCCATACTTTATCACTAAGCCATATATCACATTCTCATTATGATGTTTAAACTGATAGATGGATGCTATGGTAGCTTTCATGGGACAGAAATGATAAGGAATTTTCCCTTATCCTTTGTTTTTATTTTCTAGGTTTTTTTATGATTTAAAAAGACATCAGAAGCTCACAAAACATTTTTATCGTTTCTCTTATTTTGAGACAGAGTCCCTTAACTAGGCTGTCATTAACCTTAAACTCCTTATGTAGGTAATAATGATGTTGAAATAGTGATCTCCCTGCCTTTACCTCTCAAAGACTAGTATTACAAGCATGTCTCACCATTTGAAGTTGTTATGCAGCAAGGAGGATCAAGCCAGGGATTCTTTCATATTAATCAAGTATTCTACCAACTAAGCTATAACCCCAACTCCGTGTTTGCAATCTTCAGCTTATGTTTGGCTGATATCCATTCTACAAAAATGTATTGAAGAAAAAAAGAGCAGTACTACATCTATTCTCTTGCTAGTTGCCATATTTGGTAAAGAAGCAAATAAAAATCAGCTTTCAAGATAGGAACTTTAGAATTAGTGATTCAACATCTAAATTTCCAACATTTTACACCTGCAAGAGGGAGAAAGTCAAGTTGCTGGTCAGAGTAAGCTGTCATCAATGTAAAGTCACATCCCTTTTAAATACATAATTTTAAGCTACCTTTTGTTTTTAGAAATATTAGTTATGCAACCAAGAAAAATAATGGTCCATTTTAATACAAAAGCTCAGAGCAGTTTTATCTCTCAACATTTGAAATCTCTAGATTTCATGTGTGTGTGTCTGTGTGTGTGTGTTCCATAAACTCCAGTACACAGTGTATATCATACTATCTTCTGGCAGTTCTTGAGTAGATCAAGCTGAATGTCAGTAGCAAACAAGTATAAGTCACATGGGTGGTACTCCAAACCAGTAGATAATCTCCAGATCAGTGTAGACAACAATACGTTCCTTTAAACATGACATATGTCTAACTTCTTACTGGGAAACTGAGAGGCTCTTTATTTTGTAACTAATATGCTAGACACCAGAGTATTAAATCTCAAGTTAATGGAATGGCTGGCCAAGTTTATGTGATAGTAAGATAAAAAAAAAAAGTACTTTTTTTTTTCTTTCCTTTTTTAAATTGATTTCTATTGAGCTCTACGTTTTTCTCTCTGGTCCCCTACCTGATTCTCCTCTCCCCACTTTAATCCTCCTCCAGGGTCCCCATTCTCCCAGTTTACTTAGGAGATCTTTTATTTTTCTACTTCCCATGTAGATTAGGTCTATGTAAGTCTCACTTAGTATCCTCATTGTTGTCTAAGTTCTTTGCAGTTGTGATTTTTGGGTTGGTTTTCTTTGTTTCATGTTTAAAAACCACATATGAGTGAGTACATATGAAAATTATCTTTTTGTGTCTGGGTTGCCTCACACAAAATAATATTTTCTAATGCCATCATTTTCCTGTAAAATTCAAGATGTCTTTATTTTTTTCTGCTGTGTAGCATTCCATTGTATAAACGTACCACATTTTCCTTATCCATTCTTCAGTCAAGGGACATTTAGGTTGTTTCCAGGTTCTGGTTATGACAAACAATGCTACTATGAACACAGTTGAGCATATGTCCTTGTGGCATGATTGAGCATCCTTTGGATATATACCCCAAAGTGGTATTACTGGGTCTTGAGGAAGGTTGTTTTCTAATTTTCTGTGAAATCGCCACACTGACATCCAAAGGGGCCATATCAGCTTGCATTCCCACTAGCAATGCAGAAGTGTTCCTTTTTCCCCATAACCTCTCCAGCATAAGAAACAATTAATAAATGGGACCTCCTGAAACTGAAAAGCTTCTGTAAAGCAAAGGACACGGTCAACAAGACAAAATGACAGCCTACGGAATGGGAAAAGATCTTCACTAAAAGATCTTCACTAACCGTGCATCAGACAAAGGTCTGATCTCCAAAATATGCAAAGAACTCAAGAAATTTGTCATCAAAAGAACAAATAATCCAATAAAAAATGGAGTACAGACCTAAACAGAGAACTCTCAAGAGAGGAATCTAAAATGGCTGAAAGGCACTTAAGGAAATGTTCAACATCCTTATTCATCAGAGAAATGCAAATCAAAACAACTCTGAGATTCTACCTTACACATGTAAGAATGGACAAGATTTTACTTCTAAACTTTAAATTAAAGTAACTTAGACATTCAACATCTCAAATTATTTTCTATTTAGTAGAAACACATGAAATGAAAACACCAAAATCCTGTTTAGGCTTAGGGGTTCAAAATTCTTCTCTAAATGGTTTAACAAAGACTTTAAGCTTACCCTAATTTTTCTTCATTTTGTACTCATGTACAATACTTCACCTTCATAGCTTTTAGTAAAACAATATAGTTTCTGAGCTAGTAAGATAAATCCATGAGTATAGGTGCTTGCCACCAAGCCTACCACCTGAGTGATCATTGAGACCCACAAGGTGAACTGAGAAAAATCGTTGTTCTCAGAAATGCACACACATGCACTCTGGGACATGCAAGCCCACAAAGAAACACACAAAAGAAATAAAAGTAAAATTAAAAATTTGAAAAGTCAATGTCTTATGCTCAGTCACAACTTTGGCATGTGTGTCACTCCTCCAACCCTTAGACTCTCACTGACCACTGTTAAAGAGGCAGTAAAGTTTTAAGAGCCAAAGGTTAGGTAAGAGCAGAGCATCTTGGACATGACAAGGCCACCAATCTCACTCATAAATTCTCAGCAGTCATGCTTTCCTTTGTAAGGCTTGCACAGAATTAAGCCAGCCAACACTCTAGCATGGAACAAGAAGGGGATCACAAGTACTAAGTCCTAACTGAGGAATTACTGACAGTTGTTGCAGTCTTGGAGAAGAATTAAATTTCTTTAGGCCCTGATAGATGACCTATAAATTTAGAGGATGCTCCTACACCCAAGAGTGCATGTACAGTTCAGCTTGAACTTGTTGGTTTATTAAAAAATAAATGATATAAAATTGAGAAATGATAGGAAGTTGGGATGAATCTGGGAGGAGTTACAGATTGCAGTGGAGGGTAATTACAATAAAACCGGTCATATAAACTTCCCAAAGAATTAGTAAACATTGCATTTTTAAATGTTAATATCTTTTATTAAAAAACTAAAAAAAATTCTCTGGACTGTAGGAATGCAGATACTGTTGTGTACTAGACATACATATTGTGGTTGACATTAATCTGGAGGTCAAGAAAATGCCGTATAATTGAGATTTATAAATTAGTTCAAATGTTTGTAAGAATGTCAACTCATTTTGTGACAAAGTCTTTGCCCTTTTATATAAAAATTATTTAGTCTTTCTAGTTTAATCTCATGGAAATTACCATAAATTTTGCATTTGATTAATCGACATAAAGAGATCAAAAAGTTCTTATCAAACATGTAGAAAATTACAAACATTAGAAAAAGCACAAGTAATCTAAGAGAGTTTGGCAAATCAAAGTATTGGAAACTGCAGTGGGAATGCAATCCTGAGAAAAAACAAATTATTTCTAAATGAAAAGACAAATGGGGCATTGAAGATTAAATCCTGGCAGAAGAAACTAAGAACAACAATACTCATCAATATAAAGTTAAAAGCCCATTTATTTTTGCCTATTACCAATGATCTCAAAAAGATTCCACCACATACCTCACAAGCGAAAACACAGAAAAAAGCAATCCCCCACTTTCTTATTTAAATCTGATTGTCTCTAAAGTGATAGGAATAAAGCTTATTTTTAAACAACTGCATTCTACCTATTATTTTGTTTCTCAAATGGATTTGTCAATACAAGTTATACACTGTAACATGTGTGTGGTGGGTTCTCATACATTGAAGAACGGAAGTGCACCTGCCTATGGGGCCTGGAGATTAACCTCAAATATCATTCCGCAGGATCTGTGTACATTGTTCTTTACAGAGAAGGTCTCTCACTGTCATGGAGATCCCAATAGGCTAGTTTAACTTCTTAGTGAGCTCCAGGACCCCATCTATCTCTATCTTTCCAGTACTGGGACTAAAAAGACACCCATCATGTTTGGATTTTTTCAGGTGAGTTGTCAGGATTGAACTCAGGTCCACCTGCTTTTACAGCAAGCATTTACCAACTTATTATCTGCACTGAGTAATCCGTATGATTGTAAGAGCCAACATGTTCATAGATCAATTATTGATATCTGTTATTAGCTCATAGTTAATTACCTCATTCATCCTTGTCTAATGGGTAAGCAAAAACACGTGGAGGTATTTATAATTATTTGTAATTATTAATTCCAGAGATCTAAGAGGGAAGTTTAATATGGAGCATAAACTTTAGTTTATGGAAAGAAGAAAAGAGGGGAAAAGGAAAAAGGATTTTAGTTTAGGAGACCAGAGATTAATCATTTTGAGCAGAGCAGGCATCATGAAGGCACAAACACAATGCTGGCGGCTGGGTTCTATGCCAGGAACACTGTGAATACTGCACTGGCTTGTGTAAAAATAGCCACCACCCCGGCAATCATAGGTCTGGGTCGTGGTGTGTTAAACAATAATACCTTACCCTGATGGAACTCCTTTGAGCCAAAAAGCTTTCACCTGCATTATTCCATTAACCTCCCTCCATTGTTATGGGAAATGTGTTTATTTTTTGAAATGACATTCAAATATATCCGTAAAAGAACTCCCCAGTGTTCTCTTCTCTTTTGGTCAACACAGTACCTTTGAAAAAAATCAATAGCTTATTTCTTTTCTTTTATCATCACATATTAAAATTGTTACAAGTAGAAAAAAATGTCAGCATGAGTTTTTCAATGATGCTGTCTTCCTAAATTACTCTACCCTCATTATTAACCTGCATACTTAGAACAAAGGAATTCTTTTTGCTCTTGAAAATAGCAGTGAATATGCTTTTGTCCACTTATAGTATTGTGCTTTGTCTATGTGCATTAATTAATGTAACATAAAACTAGTCCTGACCAGTTGATTGAATTAATACCTGTGATGTTAAAACAGCTTCCTTTGTGCTTCCAATCAATTCAAACACTCAGATTCATCACTTTAGAATGCTCTGACTTTTCTGGAAGACAGTTTTGAAAACATCTATACCACTCCATTATCTTATCCTTCAACTGTTGTTAAAATGATGAACTTTTTCTTAGGGTCCACAGTTTACTGTTATTTAAGTGTTTACTCTAAGAGGAAATTCCTCTCCAAAGTGACTTATCTGACCTCCTTTTGTTTATTTACACATTCTCTTACCAAATAATCACTGCATTTTTTGATCTAGTTTTTGATTTTTAAAGTAGCTGTTAGTTTAATATTCTTTATTGCTTAATAAATTTTGTCATGCATTTAGTCCTAGTTTTGACAGGCAAAAAACTTGGGTTTTGAAAGCATACTGACCTGAGGACTTTAAAATAAGTTTGTATTTCACAAAGACCTTTTCTTAATTGCCTGGCCTAAGGTAAAAGTTCCTTTCTATTTCAGATATTCTATTCATACCCAAAGGAAACTGATTAAAAATGTGAGCACCAGTCTGTAGAAATGGATCAAGGCGCAAAATGCTTCCCCACAAGGGTGAATACAGGAGTTCAAATCCCTAGAACTACTGTTAAACTAGACCAAGTAGTATGTGTTCCCAATGTTCCTACAGAGAAATCGGAGACAGAGAGGAGAATGTTTGTTGCCTCAGGTACCAACTACCTGTCATACACAGCAGTGATCACAAAAGAACCTGTCTCAGATAATGTAGAAAGGGAAAACCAAAACACTGGGATTTCTAGATTTTCACATATACCCATGCATCTTTAGTCATGAAAATAAACACACACACACACACACACACACCACACCACTATATGTATAAAAACTTGGTAATTATTTTTTAACAATTTTTGTTACTGAAGCTCAAAAGTACCTGAATTGTCTTCAGTTTTAATAATTAGTATGTTTATCTAAAATAAATTACCATTTCATAAAAAGATTTAAATTTTAACTGTGTTCATGGGTCTGTACATGGTGCAAATAGAGGTTTAAGGCTTTGCATCCTACTGGGGCTGGAAGTACAGGCAATTGTGAGTAACCTAACATCAATACTGGGACCTATAAACGCAGTCTGCCCTCAACTATCAGGTTATCTACTCAGATCCTTATGTTACCATTTCTGAAGTCAGTGATTTTCTGTTGTTGGAACCAAACACAGCAAAATTGCTTTGTCAACTCATAATCAATACTTTTGAGTATTGTGGGTTCTCAGGATTTGTCAGTTCTAAATCATACCCAAATGGTTTTCCATAGAAGTTTCAAAGAAATCTTTTTCTCTTTTCTGGCATTGCTTTTGACTCTGAGACTGTCAAACTGTCAAAAGATACAACACAAATCCTAGTGTATCCTAGTACAATTCTCAAATTTCCCAACCCATAACTTCTATCTTAGTAAGATTTTATTGCCAACTTGTACAGTAGAGAATACCATAAACAACTACATGCCAAACATTGCATTGTAGGCAGGAGACCACTCATTAATTTCCCAGCTGCCTAGACCCCCAATAATTACACAGGAGTATATCAATTACAACACTGCTTGGTCAATAGCTTAGGCATATTCCTGGCTAACAATTTTATCTTAAATTAACCCATTTCTATTATTTTTTGTATCATCATGTGGTTGTAGCCTACCACTGAAGTGATATCCAGTTTCTGTCTTCTGCGGTGACTACTGGCTTCTCTCTGACTCTGCCTTCTCTGTCTTCCTCTATCTGCTTGGAATTTCTACCTTGCCTTATTCTGTGCTACAGTAGTCCCAAAGCAGCTTCTTTATTAACCAGTGGTATTCACAGCATACAGAAGGGAATCCCACATCACTGCATGGATCCTGTGTGCTACAAAGGTGACAGATTCTCTACAGATTGATGTTGGTAATTCCTTTTCAACTAGGGCATTTATTTGCACTGCTCCTAGAAGAAGATAAAGTCAAATGAAGAAAGATACAGGAAGCAGTAGCAGCAAATAAGGCACATGTCAACTGTTTAAGAGGTGAGGCTGTAATTCTTATCAGAGATCACTTTAAGTCTCATCACAGAACTTAGTTTTATCTCCATTTGCAACCATTAAAGAAACTGCCTTTTCCAACATTTTTAAGATAGGGATAATGAAATGTGGAAAGTTCAAATAATTCAACTGAAATCAAATGACTGAGCTGAAATTTGTCAAAAACGTTGGTCTATCTATGCCTTGCTAGGATAACAGTAGGCCATCATCTTCTATGCAGTGTCACCAGTCATTATTAAGCTATCTATCTGTCATTATTTTGCTTATCTCTCTTTTTTCAAATGAACTTTCCTTGCATAGCCTGATTTTGGTAAAATGGGTGAAATGTTGAATCTGGTCTTAAAGGAGGGATTCTAATGGTTATACCATTGTTAAGTGCATTCACGTCTATCATCTTTGCCCTTTGATGGGTGATCTCCAGGCAGCTCTGTGCTGTTGAGTTTCTGAGTCTTCTTTGAAAAGTGGATCTTGCCTTCAGGCTGCAGTTCACCAATGAAGAGCAATGGCTGGAGATTAGTGATGAGAAATAATATTGGATGGGATGTAAACTCCTTTACCTTTTTCCTGTATGTTTCTGTCAGATATCTACACTGTCTTACCAAAGCCTAGGTTCAGATGTGGGGGCTCCCCTTTCCAAATATGATACCCTTCCCCTCTGTCCCCATGACAATTAGACATCAGCTCTTAGCTTGTTTATTGTACTCAAATGTATTTTAGTGTGTCAGAGACTTCCTGCTGATACTCCATCTAATAAATTTTTTAATGTTTCCATAGACTGCTGGTTTAACAACGCATTATTACACATTTATTAGAATGTGTATATTTAGAGTGAATCAGTGAGTTCTGAATGCTGATGATGGTAATAGATAGTACTTGCTGAATACTTGTAAACTTTCTCATTTCTGAAGAATGTGTTGAGTTGGTGAGGATAAAAATTGTAAAGTATTAGAAGTAACTTGCCCTAGCTCACCATGGTGACTGAAAAGAGCTTAGGAGGGAAGTTTGTTTGTATAATGTATAACCACGAGTTCCGAACTTGATGATGGAAACAAACAGAACAAAAACCAAACAAATGATAGACACTGGCCCTCAGTCTCAGAGTATATGACTTTGTAGCTATAAAACTACAAGACCAAAATTTGACATTTTAAAAATATTTTAACATGTACTCATGTGTGTGCACACACACAGGGGTGAAAAAAAAAGTATCAGAAGTCAGTTCTCTACTTCGACCCCATGGGGCACTTAGGTTGTGAGCTTTGGCAGAAAATGTCACAATCTACTAAGAAAACTTGGTGACCCAATATTTCTTTTTCAAATTCTCATATTAAACAGATATACTGTGCTGGACAAAATACTTGGTAAACATCTCCTTTCTTTATGCTAAAAAAAGGATGTAGAGAACAATATAGCATGTTCCTGGGTTGCAATGGGTGTAGAAAGACAGTGTGGATGGATGTGTTGGTTTTCTGTAATGATAGAAAGTAAGTCTCTACTCATCATATTGCACACAATTTAACAGAAATATTAAATGTGTCCTAAGTACTAGATGCTTAACTTAGTATCAAGGATGCTTAATGGATTTGGTTCTAGTACCAGTCCTACAGATTGTACATCTTGCATTATGTTTATTAGTTAGAATTCAATGTAGTATATTTTGAAAATACAGCGTTTGCACATTTAGTTTCATGTAAAACATATTCACAGAAGTGAACCTGAACAAGATCAATACAATAACACCTGTTGAAAGGCCAACACGGACAGGAAAAATTTCACATGTTTCTTTACCTAGATAATGCTGCAGATGGTCAATGGCTGATGAGAGAGGCAGAATCTCTCCCTTTTCAGGATGAGCACTCACATAGATTATCTATTTCCTGGTGGTCAGCCCCAGACAGATATACATGTAATGATAGTATTAAGAGATCAGGAATTTGGGAGATGGTATGGGGAAGGTTGGGGATACAGGGGGCGGGAGTCATATAGTTACAGTGCTCATGTACAAAAATTTCAATTTTAGTTTAAAAAAAATCAATAATAATTTGTAAAAGAATAGTCTAAACAGGACAAGTCCTCACCTTAGACTCAGTTCTCATTTTCAGAAGCAATAGGGAAAACCTACAGTAATTTTTGGTGTGAAGATAATGCTTAGAAGACATTTGATTGATTCCATTACACCTTGAAAAAGAGCCAGCTGATAAATGGCTGAATTTCTTTCCAGGAAAATTTCCTTTCTTTTCCAATAAACTAAATGTACAGAGCAGAGGTGACAATACCCTCATGAAGTAGAATCTCATTCCAGATGGGCAGCTCAGCTTCAGTCCACATTGTTCTGAATGGTTTCCAAACTTAGTCACTTAACACACTGCTAAAGAAAAAAATGACCCACTAATCTTAGTCTCCCTGTTATAAATTCGAGTTAAGTGTTCAAAAATATTATTTGCACTAATATGAAATACACTTGATAGATTCACTTATTATAGGTTTTGAACATTTCTAAGTTATTGCTGTGGATAGCATGATAAACTATATAGGGATGCTATCAGATGGTGGCACTGCAATGTCACCTGGGTATCATATCATATTTATTTTGCATCAAGATATATACTTTAATAATACTCTTATTTCAATAACCAAAATATGTCAAGTTCCATACAGTAGTTGTAACCAAAAAAGCACTAGATAAACATAACTATCTGCGTGCAACTAAATTCTTGTACTAGCTATTTAACTGTTTTAACAGGCTTTAACACACTGATGGATCGCATATACTAATGTACCCATTGAAATTGACTATAAGGAATTCCTTCATTTTCCAAGGCCTAACTCTGTGGTCTTTGGGACACAATGAAAACTATATAAACTTATCTTTTCTAGCTGTATGGTCTTTGACAACCGACACAACGTCTCAGAATTTCATTACATTAACCTATAAATGAAAATCGACATGGTCCCTACAACTGTAATGATCATCATTTGCAGACTGGCAACCCATTTCCCTCCACCATGTTGTCCTCTCAAGAGCAGACCAGCTGACTCATTGAAATGTTTATTTCATCTAAAGTCAGAACAAAACTAGAAGTCCCCACAGCTGCCATACTCCTTTGATGCCTCTACTGAGTTTCTGCATTGAAAACAACTTGTTTTATGTATGTATGTATGTATGTTACATTAATATATATGAGTGTATATATATATATATATGTTAATGCACTTTCCTCCTAACTAAATTGATTTCTTTAAATCACAGAGTTCATATACATAGCTACACCTCCCATAGTATCCAGACTAATAGCATATATTAAGTATATAGTTAATCAGTGGAAATCTATTTACTGGTCATGGTGGAATATTACTGACTCTCTAAAATGAATCTTAGGATATAGTCCATAAAAAAGAGGATTAAATTCTATCCAATTAGGGATTTGCTGTTCACCATGTCTTTGTAGATATTCATAATTCTACTTATAATGATTATATAAAATGATCTATAGAAAGCTTGACTTTTCTTAACCTAGTGTTCACACATACACACAAATCAGGTCCCAAAGATAGGAAGTTTTCCTTGAACAATATAGTATTTCTATTGTTTTCTACAGTAGCTTAATAACAGTTATTCAATACACACATAAATAAATCTGAATTTATAACATTTTTAACACAAACAGAAAATCATAGTCCACAATATACCTTGTTTATATAATATTGTTTTTCTATATTTTTATCTGAATAGATTGTGATAGAAATGTGGAGACTAATATAATATTTTAGTAATATACAAAACACATTACATCATTATTATGAATTTAGTGGGGAAAGTAAGAAAAGCCATTTATTTTATAAAACTCACTAAAAAGGGGACCTGTATAACTTACAACTTCAATCCCAATTGATAAGTTTAGTACACTGTTTTTTGCTCTCCAATATTTCTTGACTACACAGAGCTTATGACAGAAATTTGTTTTGTACCATAATATAACATCACTGAGGAATTATTTTTTATTAGCTGGAAATAAGATTAGCTTTCACTATTACAGTATATTTGATGAAACAAGAATATTGCAGGGTACTTTTTTTCTGATATGAATTTCATTGCATCAAAATTTACCTGCAAGATTCAGATCTAATGTCATATCCATTTCCTAGACTGTTTAATATGTGACACCACTTTAGACTTTAATCTCAATGTGTCAATGGAAGAAAAATGTAGAGAGAAACAAAGAGTGGCCAGCATCAAATCCTACTAGCAAAATTTCCCTAAATTTGGTAGTTACCTAGGGGTCGGATCTGTATTTAAAAAAAATTTTCCCACAGATCTTACAGTTACTGAGATTTTAAAGATTTCCTTGTTGTCAAAAATATGTGCACCTTTAGAACTGTGGTGAAGCTCATGTGGTAAACTGATTGCCTAGCATGTACAAGGCTCTGGGTTTGATACCAGCACCAAATGGGTGTAGTGGAAGATGCCTGTTATCCTAGCATTCAGGAGGTAAGAAAAGGAGGACCAGAAGTTCAAGTAAATCTTCTACTATATATTAAGGCTGAAACCAGCTTGGAAAACATGAGAAAATGTCTCTCATAGATAGATTATAGATAGATAATAGGCATCATTCAATCATATACACATATGGACATTTGTGTGCGTGTATGTATGTAAGTGAGTGAGTAAGTGTGTGTGTTGGTTTTACTCTTGTATAATTTTTTTTTATTTTATTTGTAGGCATTTCTTCAAGATCATCATGTATTTTCATGGAGGTTATGCATATGCCCAAAAGAAAGATATATATATATATATATATATATATATATATATGATATCATTGGAGGTGATATAAGTCTATCTCCTCTTCCCATCCATAGAAAACATGATATAGTTTCTTCAGAATTTGGAATTTAAAAGTCCAATGAGGTTTTCAGTGATCTGAAATTGCTATTACTATTATTATTCAAATAACACAATAGAAACAATTACCTGGCAGACAATTCTTTGTCACGTGAAATTATTGTATTTCAGATGCACAGGATGGGAAGTTAGCAAATGTGACAGAGTCAATACAAAATTAGGAAAGAAGCTGATGGAGTTCCTATGTAGAGAAATAATCTGTGTTTTTTTTTTTCTATCATGCTTTTTTAACTCCTATACAACTGGGGACACACATATAATATGGTTGGTATGGTGGATATATTTGCATATTCAGTTTATATCTCTTGAAAATAATAACAAAGGCAACTTCCTCAGTAAGAGAAGACAGTACACAAGAGATGAATTAAGGATCTGATTAGATACTAGTTAGTAGTTATATAGTAACCATTTTTAGTATCAAGACACAAGAGGAGAATAAAAAAAGACAGTATATTTCAGAGCTATTTCTCTTGGAGTTTCCATTGACTAGAATTCTCACTCAACTGTTTTTCAATAACTCTATGCACTGTTTAAATATGTCATGATTTGTTTTATGTTCTGTTGTTTTGCCTACAGTTAAATTGTTATTCATCATGCAGTAGAATTGATACAGATCTAGTATTTAGTGTTTGTTGTGCACCATCCATTTGTGAGTTGGTGAAATTACTTAGCATTTTTTTAAGAGTAAGAAAACTGGATTAATACTATTGCCATTTTATGGGATTTTAGAAGTGATAAATGGTTATTGTAATTATGTGCCTTTCATCCAGGAAAAAATCCATGTTTTACTGATCATTATCAGAGATATCACCACCAATATCACCATATCATCACTGATATCACAGTGCCAGCAGATGAAATACACAAGAGTACAACCCCTGAGCCACGCACATCTTTCTCTTCAAGAATCATCCTACGTCTACCTGAATGACATCAGAAAATTGAAAATGCAAATTATTATGCTTTTTTTCCACCTAATTCTGGCATCTTTCACTTTTGTCAATCAACCTTTTGGTTTAGTACAGTCTTATTATACACCAAAAAAAGCAGACACATTAAAAGTGAGGTGAAAAAACATCAATTAGGAAAGACATTGTGTAAAGGTTTTCATGTTTCAGGAATACCTTTGAAACAGTTCAGTTGACTTCTGACTTGCTTCTGAGGGTTATCTCTGCTGTTGTGGTAGTGTATGTGTAAGAGGTGCTTACGGCATGGTGTATAAAACAGAATGAACTGGCTGGAGAGTAGTGATTTAATACAAAAAAATTGACTTTAGTTATTTTTCTTTTCTTCTTTCTACTTTTAGGGTTTCTAGGATTATTCTTGTTGTTTGCCTCTGAACAGGAATATGTTACACCTGGCTGCTTAGGTGGGTCACTGAGTTGATAAAAAACATTCTTATTTGGAAGACACATGAAACTGACATGACTATTAGGGGAGAAAAGGAAAAATTTCAAGGTTGAAATTTAACTAGGCAAAGACTGAAGAACTGCAAGTTTGAAAATATATAGTCATACCAAAGTAAATTGTAATGTCCCTGTTTGCCCCACTGACCCAGGAGGAAAGGTCCACTATTGTTGATCAATGCTATGGCAATGCTGGTGCACAGAGAACTCCTAACACTGTCCACCCAAAAGGAACTCTAATCATGCCACCTTATTTAATGTATTTCTAACTTAAAGTCTAAGAGAAACACAGATGAAACAGACCAGTGATGTCGACGACTATCTTATGATATGTGTAACATCCTCAACTTTTATAATGAGAAGACTCACTTTAAAACTTTCCCAAGAAAGTAATTTCAAATAGATGCTCAGAAGTTAAAAAGAATAACAAACGAGCTCAGAAGTAGGATTATAGATATGGTATAGTTTATAACATATGTTTAAAGTGATTCACAACTGAGTTTGTGTCTTGCAAGAGCTATTTCATTTTCTCCAAAGGAAATGAAGGGGATGATAATATCAACAGACTAACATTGTTGTGCTTGTTAAATGAGATAGTTTGAGTAAAGTACTTGGCATACTGCAAAGAGTTCATAAGAGACTTTATCATTATTATTACTGTTGTCACTGAATACTTAAAGGATCCATAGGGAAAATGAGGATAAATGTTAATATGGTGCTGTTATATTCATTATTTCAGTTGAGCATCTGTTGCTTCAACATACATTCCACATATCAGACTATAGCAATATTGCTTTAATGAAAAAATAACCTAAGAAATATAAGGAATAAACTATAAATCAAAGTCCCTTCAGTTTTGAGGAAGGAAAGATGAGGTTCTAATGTAGTATTATTTAACTAAAAATAAAACCATAATATTGCCAAAATAAAAAATACCATGCCATAAGTTCATTGGATACTTAAAATCTGTTAAAACAGTAGATTACAAGTGTCCTCACTACACAAACACACTTTCAGATGAACACACACAATGTCAACCATATGTAGATATAGTAAGTAATTTAATTGTTATGATAATTTGATAATGTATATCAAGCCATGTTGCCTATTGTAAATATATGCAATTATTAGTTATCAATGATGCTTTAATAAAGCTTGAAAATGTCACCCTTTCAAATATGCTATGACTGACTGTGTTTTTATGTTGTTAGTACAAAACATTTTTATGTTAGGAATAATAAATCAGCAGTTTTCATTATAACTATTGCTCATATTAGCTGTTTAATAGAATGCATGTACTTTTTATTTCAGAGTAGGACAGAATTTACAAACTTGATTTGAATGGGGACTCCTGTCTTCCAAACACCTCTAAACAAATCAAGGGTATTTATTTTTTATGAAGCACTTGAGTTCTCTACAATAATTTCAAGTAGCACTAGTTTTTAGTGTGTGTGTGTGTGTGTGTGTGTGTGAGAGAGAGAGAGAGAGAGAGAGAGAGAGAGAGAGAGAGAGAGAGATGGATTTACTTCTATGAAAGTGTGAGTTAGATGTTCTTCTTGTCAAGGACTTCATGCCCCATAAGATCAACATAGCAGGTGGTGAAGAATCTTAGCTTCTGACCTAAAATCTCATTGAGTTTGTTATCCCTCATCTACTTCTTCTATAATGTGAAAATAATAAACATTCTGCATTTGCAGAGAGCCTCTGGTGATTTGAAAGAAAATGACCTTCAAAGGGAGTGATACTATTAGGAGGTATGGCCTTGTTGGAGGAAGTGTGTCACTGTGGGGGTGGGCTATGAGATTTCTTTTTCTCAGGCCTTCTTCGGTGTAACTGTTAGTTGACTTCCTGTTGCCTGCAAGATGTAGCATTCTCAGCTCCAGCACCACATCTGTCTGCATGTTAACCATGTTCCCTTTCATGATCACAATAGACTGAACCTCTGAAACTGTAAGCCACCACCTCAGTTAAATGTTTTCTTTGTAAGATTTTCTGTGGTCTTGGTGTGTCTTCATGATCTAAGCACAGCATCCAGAGCTGTTCTCCTTTCTGAGTGTGATAATAAATCTTCAGATTGGTTCTGAGCTATGTGAACTAGTCAGAGGAGAGTCATCAATTCCATGAGCACCTAACGGTGGAAGTGACAGTGGATATCTAGTTCACTGTAGAAGTCCACAAAAGCCCCACACATTTTTGACATGCCTTAACTGTATATAATACTGATTTAATTACAATGATGCTATATTATATATTGTACAATGAATATATTAGCTAATATATTGGTAGACTTTTTCATAGTAATTTGAGTGCCTATATGAATACAATGGAACAAAAATGAAACGATAGGTTCTTTAATTTACTGAACGTGCAAATGAGCTTTAATATTGTTGGTGACAAGGAGCTAGCTAAGTGATGAGGCACCTCCAGAGGTCACAGGGGATAACATCTTGATACCTGCAATATCATCTCTTTCTACCTGGAGGGATGAAACAGAACTCGTGGCCAGTATTCTTGACAAATGGATACAATTTCAATTTTTCAAAATGTGAGTGTCAGATTCATCCACTGTGCCAAATAGATCTGTCACATGACCCCTCCCATTTACCAGTGGATGGCACACTGCAGAAACATGTTGGGAAATTTAAAGGACTAAATGTTACTGTGTGGATACCGTCATCAATAAAATATGCATTGGCATTCTGTCACACACTGACTTTGAAGGTCACAGACGAGTCTAACTCTCACACCTGTGACCTAAGCTCCTGGGAAACACACAGTAGTCTCTGCTTACCTCCCACAAACAACTGCATGGGCCTATCAAGCAACTTACCCTACCTGACAACACAGGATTGGTTGCATCTAGACTTCAAATAGGAGTAGAGAGTTGGTACTCCTTGATCGTTTTGCTCCTCCTACTTGGTTCATGCTGTTAGTTTAGTCTGTTTTTGTTAGTATTAATGTTGAATTATCCTAATCTGAGACCTTATATACAACCTAAACTCTCACCTTTAGAAATAAGACAATCATATACACTGTGGTGTAGTGTTGTGGTGTGTGTGTGAGTTTGTCTCTGTGTGTGTGTGCATGCAGATAATAAATACTAAACACAAAAACACTCTCCATCACTGACCACTGAGCTATGTCCCTAGCATCAATTTCCTCAGTTTGACTACCACATGTTCCTTAAAAAAAAAAAAAACAATTTATTTATTTAGAAAGCATAGATTCTTTCTAGAGCATCACAAAATAAGAGAATTTATTTGTAAGCTGCCTTAAAGGCAATAAATTGATTATAAAATATGAGGATTATTGATAATTCTCTTCATATCTATGCTCATTAATGCTTTTTGATGAGTTGTAAAGTATAAAAATAATTCTACAGTATAAAATTATAATTGATAAATTGAAAAGCACAGACAACTATCATTAAAATATGATGCAATTTAAATATGTTAATAGATTAAAAGTTGCTGTAAGCTATTGCAGAACATGGATAAAGATCATAAATTCATAAAAAAGAAATATAAACATAATAGGAAATATACTCAGTCTTTTAAAAATGTTTTTCACAAGACCTCAGAACTGCAATAAAGGAAAGAATGATACCCTAAATCTTGAATCCTTCTGCCTCCATCTCCAAAGTGCTTTGGTTACAGGCTTGTCACACAATGTTCATCCCACCCTTATACTTGTTATCCAAAGAAATATAATTAAGATTTAGGTGTCATGCTTTACATAGCAGAATGATATGACACCAATGAAATGAATAAAAAACGGTGATTTTGGCAAGAGCGTGATTTACTTACTATGTATGATACTGAACAAATTAAGGCTGAGTTATTTTTCTGGAGTACATAATCAATACCCACTAATCCTGAATAAAGTAACTCTATTACTACATATTCATTGTAAAAGAAGAAAAGAAAGGACGACCAAGGATAAGTAAACAAGAAATACTCTATTTTTGTCTGTGGGAGCCAAATAAAGAGGAGAGCCAGCTACTGAGCAGTGGATATGGAGGGTGGTAACCCAAATAACAGAAAAATACTAAATTATTAAGTGATTTTGGGGTTTTTGCTAAGTGTCATACAGGATCACTCTTACTGCATTACTGAGTGACAACAGTTACCTAATTGTTTATTAGTTTGATCTAACAATGATATGATATGTTTCTGTTGGATTTCTGTATGTCAAAGACCTGAAAACATAAAATGTTCATTTTTGATAGTAAAATTTTATTTTGATTTATTTTTTTATAAAAACATAACTTTTAGACTTTCAAGCAAGAGTTTGTTACTTTTATAATTTTATTTATTTATTTATTTATTTATTTATTTATTTATTTATTTATTTTGGTTTTTTGAGACAGGGTTTCTCTTTAGCTTTGGAGCCTGTCTTGGAACTTGCTCTTGTAGACCAGGCTGGTCTCAGAGTCATAGAGATTCACCTGCCTCTGTCTCCCAAGTTCTGGGATTAAAGGCATGTGCCACCACTGCCAGACTACTTTTATAATTTTAAAAATAATTATTTTGAGCAAAAAGATTTCTTTATTTCTCTAATTATTGTATTCTCTGGATCAGATTGTAGGTGAAATTATTTCCAGTTGAGTAACCTTGCTCCAGCTATTGGTACAAAGAAAAATTTCGTGCTTTTCTTGCACTATTTAAAAGTCTATTTCTCATAAATTCATTATTTAAAATTAAAATTGGAGCAAAAACATTAGTGCCTGATCCCTTCCCCACATTGATAGAGACTTTGGATAATTTCTTGAAACTTTCGTTCCAGTGACCCTAAAGTATGTGCATGGCAAGTGAAAGAAAATAGCAATCACTGTGACCCAAGAAAGATTGGAATAACAGGCAATTGGATCAGTGGCTTTTTGATAAGATAGAAGCATGTAAGAGTAAGGTTATACTGTGCTTATTATGAACACACACACATAGACACAGACACATTGCTCTACTCTATGAGGCTTATATCTTTCTGAAACAGGGTTCACCAAATGTGTAGAATACATTAGAATCTCCTCCACATTATAGGGACAGTTCTAGCACCAAGTAGCACATCTCTATTTGTATTAGATTGTTACCATGTAACTATTTGCCCCTTCCCCGAAAAGAATATGAGCAATTCATGTTCCTGGAATTCTTTCTCTCCTTTCTCTTCTGAGACAAATTTAGATGTATATGTTGAAGACAGCAGACTCTGTAGTCACTTTGAAGACAACTGAGAAGCTAAGTTCACACTAAATACTAGTAAACAAGCAATAAGCTCCTAATGTGTCATATCATCGACACTTACATTCATAGAATACATATATGAATGAACCGTGTCATTGGTTACTTTGCATATTAAGACGATTACTTTCTCTATTTCCCCCCACACAAGAAAGTTCTTAAGCTTCTAGAGAAATTGTGGTTCATTACTTTTTAGGTGTGATCTCTTTTTTCATTTATTTTGGAAGAATTTCATTGTGAAAACCACTCAGTTTTGCGACCTGTCAATCTCCTAAATACTAGGGTTACAGTTCTGCTGAGTACTGGGTTGCAGGCAAGGGACCACAGTGGATTTCCCCAGTTTAAAAAATTGTTTCAAATAAGAGATAAAACAGGGTACATAGAACCATAAAATAGAATGAAAGGTAGAATACTGAAGAATTCTTACAAATAAAGAGGTCAAGCAGAAAGAGACAGATGAAAGCAAATGGTTCAAGAAGATATTCTAGAGAGTGAAGTTGTGAAAATGTGGAAAGGGAAAATGTTAACAGTCATGTGGTTTTTGTACTCTTAATGCATTTTATTTCTGAAAGGTTCATATTGTTTACTTGTGAACACTAAAAAATTCGTCAACTTCTTCTAGAACTTTCTTAATCATGACAGAACATCTGCAGAGAAAGGATGTCATTCTGGGATAATCAACTGCAAGTTGCTAAATAAGATCAAACTGCCCTTAACCTTGAATATTTTTCTAAGAGATTTTAGAAGAAAGAGGTTCCCTACGGAGTTGTATAATTTTATGATTGTATCCTTCCTAAGAGGCTATTTACAGATAAGGCATTTCCCATCAGTCTTTACAGTTAAATATATGAATTAAAACTGTTCAGTGGGATTTTCTTTGGGTGACTGGGAGTAATTCTAGGGAGACTGGACACACTAACTGTCTTATATAACTAATATACCCCTTGCTCTCACACTTTGGGTTTAACAGCCCAATACATTGCTAAGGTTTACACAGCCAGACCCTTACTATGAATAGTGGGGCTAAAAGCTTGAAGTATGATGGTCATTTTTGGCAGATAACTGGTTTTTTTTTTTGTTTGTTTGTTTGTTTGTTATTTTGAGACAAGTTTTCTCTGCAGCTTTGGAGCCTATCTTGGAACTAGCTCTTGTAGACCAGGCTGGCCTTGAACTCACAGAGATCAGTTTGCTTCTGCCTCCCGGGTGCTGGGATTAAAGGCATGTGCCACCACTGCCTGGCAGATAACTAACTCTTTAACTTACAACTTCTTTTTTTTTATTCTATTATTTTTTCTTTTCTTTCTGAAATGGATGTGATTCCAAGTTGTCTTCCAGTTATGGGAACAGTTAAGTAGCAGCCACACTAAGGAACAAGAAGATAGGACAGAGGGATCCAGTCCTTTCAGCAGCTGAGCAAAGACAAGAGGACTGTCTCTAAACTTATCAGAAAAGGAATTAATGACAGTCATTTGTATTCAACTTCCTATTTAAGGCAAAGTCACTGCAAATGGACCCCAAATTGCAACACTGGTTCCCCCACCAGAAACCCACATTTCTATTCCTCTTTTAACTCTTTAGTAATAAATGCTTAGATCGAGTAGGAGAAGAGGCCTGTTGCTCTAGAAGCAAAAATTCTTTCCATAAAACTTTCAAACTACTAGTATTTTATGTACATTTACCCTTCTAACTTTATTTATGGGTCTGAAACCCACATGGAGAATACTTGATCTGGTCTATACAGAGAATGGTTAAGCATCATAAGTAAAGAAAAACAGTTAAGAATAGAGAAAGACTCTAAAACAGAATAACTTAGAGACTGAATCTCAAAACTATCTCCACAAAGGATGAAGTAAGTGAGGTCATAGGTCCACTAGTTACCCTACTTTAACTATCCACATGATATTCTCTATAAATGCAAGTCAATTATTATTTATCAATTAAAAGCATTACTGAATATGGACTTGGCAATCAGAATTACTATATTTGAATTCTTAATCTGTTACTTCTTAGTTGTCTTGGGCAAATCAACTCTGGATCCAGTAAAGGGAACAGTAAAGAATAACTAACTAAAATATTTATAACATTAAGTGGGGTACTATGGGAGACAATGTGATAATCTTAATGCATAATAAGTTATTGTGACTTTTAAGCTGTTGGGATAAAGGTCTTTTATTCTCCTGAGGTTCTGTGTGAACAACTTATGATGTGGGATTTCATTGGTCAATAAAGAAACTGCCTTGGCCTATCTGATAGGGTAGAATTTAGGTAGGCGGAATAAACAGAACAGAATGCTGGGAGGAAGAGGAAGTGAGCTCAGATGCAGGGCAGCTCCTCTCAGAGGCAGACACAATGAAGCAAGCCGCCAGGTCAGACATGCTGAATCTTTCCCGGTAAGACTGGTGCTACACAGATTATTAGAGATGGGTTGATCGGGATATGAGAATTAGCCAGTAAGGGCTAGAGCTAATGGGCCAAACAGTGTTTAAAAGAATACAGTTTGTGTCTTGTTATTTCAGGGCATAAGCTAGCCAGGAGACCAGGAGCTGGGGCGGCAGGAACATAGCCCGCAGCTCCTTCAACAAACTTACTCATAACCCCCTTAAACTTCCACTGAAGAAATTGTCAATTGCATTTTCTCAAAGTGTGGTCACTAGTTCAAAGGCATCTATGCGAACTCAAACCTACTGGGCCCACACCTCTGAGGGTAGAGTCCAACACTCGTTCTTAACAAAAATTTTACATGCACTAGACTCAGTCTAAAGTTGGAGGGCAAGTATAAATTGAAATAATAGTCTGAGGATCTCCTCCAGATAATCACATCTGTATATCTGGAGAAGAGGGAGTGGAATTTGCTAAGTTTGCCAAGTGGTTTTCTATTATACTAAAGACTGAGAATTTCTGAGAGTAAAATCAATTGTTTGTACATATGTTTGTGCTGTGAGTATGTGTGTTCATGTGAGTGTGTAAATGTGCATGCCCATGTGTGTGGAGGGCAGAAGTCTGTCTCAGATGACTCCCTTGGCTATTCTAAACTTTAGTTTGGAAATATTATTTCTGACTGAGTCGGGGAGCTCTTCAATAAGGCTAGCCTGGATGGTCAATGAGCTCCCTGGACTTCATGGCTCTTCTTTTGTGGTACCAGAAGTACAGATGTGCACTATAGTATCTAGCTCTTTTCAGGGGAGGGTGCTAGGGATCTGTTGATCTGAGCACACAGCCCCATGATTGTATGGCAAGTGTTTTATCTTCCCAGCCCCATCTCTGACATTCATATTAAGTGATTTCCTGCTCTGTTTTCTCCCTTGAGGAAGAGGATTTGTCATCATGATTGCATTTACCATTTCTTTCTATATTCACATCCAGAATCTCTAGTACAGAGGACAGTTCCAGACACAGAATAGCAACATCTCACTGTAACACCTCCTCCCAAAGCCTCATCAGATCTTTAAGATGAATTACTCCAGGGAGGGAAACACCATTCTTGAAAAAGCAGCTTCAGGAGTTTAATAATATGAAGATTTTTGTCATTTACCAAGTTCTAAACATTTCAAATAATGAATTTTTAATTTTAATGCCTTATTTCTCAGTCAGTGTTTGCCATCTTCAGTCAGAAAAAGAGAAACAAACACAACTAAATATTTACTTTTCAAAATTGGCTAATGTAAATAAGTACGAAATAATTTTAAATAATTAAAATTTCAAGTGTGTTTATGGGGGTAAGTTTGTAATCATATCCTTCTGAGGCTATTACAGATTAAACTGCTCAAAGACACTTGGGACAGACAATGTTGGTCTTAAATAACTGTAATTCTATGTAGAAATTGAAAAAAATGTTTCCTTCAAATATAACCACAAACTTGAAGAAAAAAAAAAAGGTAAGTTACAGGATTTAATCTAATTGACTATTACTACAAATATATGTGTCCTTAGGCATCTACTCACAGTTCCATTCCTATTTTCTAGGAGAAGATAGTTTTAACTGGAAATAGTACTTTTATTAATATCATCAAACTTATTTTTGATGAAAGAAATTGTCCTATGGTTTCCTATTGCCTATGGTTTTCCCCCATGAATTGTAAAATTATAATTTTCCACTATTTCAATAATGAAGCGTCAAGTCTATCTTATAGGATTTTCAAGAGGCATATTTGAAAAAAAAAAAAAAAAACATTGCTTTTTCCAATAAGGGAATTACTAAGGGTTACTGGGCAACCAGGTCATTGACAAGTTCTTAACCATAGTGGAGATGGGAGGCACTTGTGTTAAAAGAGGCAGTAGTTGGCATATCGTGATAGAGGAGGGCATTATGGGGCTAGGGAGAAACCTGGTGCCAGGGAAACACCCAGGAACCCACAAGGATGATCCTAGCTAAGAATCTTCGCAGTAGTGGAAAGGGTGCCTGAACTGGCCTTCCCCTGTTATCAGATTGGTGACTCCCTTAATTGCCATCATAGAACCTTCATTCAGTAACTGATGAAAGCAGGTGCGGAAATCCACAGCCAAGTACTGGCCTGAGGTCTAGGAGTTCATTTAAAGAGGAGAATACAGTATTATATGACTAAGGGGGATTAAAACCAAGACAGAGAAACCTACAGAGACAGATGACCTGATTTTGTAGGAACTCATGGATTCTGGACTGACAGCTAGGGAGTCGACATGGGTCTGACCTAGTCTCTCTGCATATGGGTGACAGTTATGAAGCTTGGTCTTTTGTGGGGCCCCTAGCAGTGGGTCCACGACCTGTCCCTGATGCATGAGATGGCTTTTTGGAACCTATTCCTATGGTGGAATGCCTAGCCCAACCACATTGCGAGGGGGGGGAGGAGCTTTTTTCTGCCTCAGCTTGATATGCCATGCTTTGTAGACTCCCATGGGAGGCCTAAGCACTTTTAAATGGAAGTGGAGGAGAAATGGATGGGAGGGACTAGTAAAGAGGGGGTGGAAAGGGAACAGAAGGAGAGGAGGGAGGGGAAAATGTGGTTGGTACGTAAAATAAATAAATAAATAAATAAATAAATAAATAAATAAATAAAATAATTAGTAAAAAAGTAGTGGGCAATGGCAGGTAGATGTAGACTGATAAAATTTGATGTCTTTGTACAGAGGAACAATGAAAACATGAATACAACTACTTCTCAGACTCAAATCAAGTTCATTTGATCAAAAGTCCTAAGATCCAAGTTTACTGAAAAACTATAGCATGCAATGCTTGTGTGTGCATCTTCGTGGGATCAGTATGAGACCAGCAAATCTCCCAGGATCAAGATCACCATATAGCAGGTAAATTAGCCTAAGAAAACTTAACTTTTGAGGGAGAATCAGGTTGAGAAGTGAAGTATGCTGCTCTGTCCAAATGTACTAAAATGCCTTTGCACATTTTTCTTTTTGTAAAAATAATTATTATTAATTTATTCATTTTTCAGCCTAACTGCTCTTTCCCTCTTCTCCTCCCATTCCCTGCCCTAACCTCCCCAAGTTCCCCCTTGCCCACTTCTCTTCTTTTATATTCAGAAAGGGGCAGGCCTTCCATGGATATCAACAAAGCATGGAATATCAACTTGCCATAGGACTAAGCACCTTCCATTTTTTAATTGATTTTTATTGAGCTCTACATTTTTGTCTTCTCCTCTCCCTGCCTCTCCCTTCCACTTCAACCCTCTTCCAAGGTCTGCATGCTCCTAATTTACTCAGATCTTTTCTTTTTCTACTTCCCAGCGCCTTCCATCTTATTAAGACTGGTTAAGGTGATCCGGGATGAAGAATAGTTTCCTAAGACCTAACGATAATGAATATGGCCTGAACTGGCCATCTCCTGTGATCAGACTGATGACTATACCAACTTCATCAGAGAGCCTTTGCACATTTTAAATCAATGAAAGCATGAAGGGATCAAACGCTCCTATAAAATAAACCTTATTCATATCCAAAAACAATAATATTTATTAGAATGGAATCCTTTACATCTCCTACCACTCGTAGTAAGAATAAATTATTAAAAGGCCTGTAGAACATATATAAGGTATTTAATGTACCCTCATTGAGTCATACAATTTTTAACTCAAGAGGAACTTCTGATTTGTTGAACACAGAGACCTAAGTTCAAAGTCCACCTCCATCATATGTTAACATGAAACTCAGTCCCACATGTACAGATTGAAATTCTGCACTAGCACAGTTTTCATTATATGTCAGGGAATTAAGTGACAAAATCCAGTCACAGGAGTCTGTCAAAAACTTTGTACCTAGCAAGTACTTATGGCAGCAGCAGGTATTAACGTGGGACAGACATGAGAAACAGCAAACACCCAGGGCACTGACTCCAACCCAGAAGATCTCCTTGCATCATGTGATAACGATTTTTCTTCATTCATTGATCTCCCTTCCTTCTTTGCCCATTAAAATAAATGGGAGAGCCTAGTATGATAAAACACCCTCTGTTCCAGCATTCAGAAAGCAGAGGCAGGAAAACTGCCACAAGTTCAAGATATCCAGGATTATACATACTGAAGTTATGTATCAAAAATAAATAAATTTAGGGCCAGAGGGGTGTCTCATAGTTTAACTATGTTCGCTGCTCTTCCAGAGGCCCTGATTTCAGCTCATGGCATACATATCACATGACTGACAAACTCCTGTTACTCCAGCTCCAGGAGGTTCAACACTCATGTGGCACACCCATACCCACTAGAATAAATAATTATCAGCAAATTAACTAAGTTGTGTGTGTGTGTGCATGTGTGTGTGTGTCTGTGTCTGAGTGTGACCTTCATGATGTCCCAGGTGAAAAGGAAATTTTCACCAAAGCTGACAACCTGAGTTTGAGCCCCAGGACCAAGAAGTTAGAAGAAGAGAAATGACTTCTGAAACTTGTCCTCTGATGTTCCCACACACATTGTGGCATGAGTACTGACACACACATGCATATATATGCATACCATATATCACACATGGACATGCACAGAAAATAAACATATATCAAAAGTTATATAAAACAAATAAATAAATGCATGCTAACTGAGGGAAGGTGAACAAAGTTGGAACAGTTGTAACTCACTGTGCTACCTTTTCAGAAAACCAATTTTCCTGTTTAATATGCACATTCCAAACACACTCTACCTCTGCCATGATCAAATGATTTCATAGTAAATGGATTAGTCAATGATTTAGTCCATGAGCTAAGCTGCCAAAGATGACTGCTCCTAGGATTGATAAAGAGTACTCGGGTTTATCACCAGGTGGCTTCCGCAAGGCAAGAAGAAATTCAGGGTAAAAATCTCTCATCTGAAACACTTATGAATTCTTTCATATTTTCAATTAGTTTTTCAGATTTTGTAATGTTCGCATACACAAAATAAATTATTTGGCTGAGTGGGACCCAAGTCTAAGCATGGAATTCACTTATGTTTCATGTGCACCTTATGAATAACATGAAGATGATTTCACAAAGTATTCTGAATGTGCTAACAATCTGACTGTGACTGGTCACATAAAGGCAAATAGAAATTCCCACTTCTGACAATATATTGGTACTCAAAAAGTTTCAGGTGTTAGGTTGGAGAGATACCCCAGGGAGTCAAAGACTTGCAGTGCAGGCATGGAGAGCTGAATTCAAACCTTCAGAACCCAAGTGAAAACCCAACACAGTAGGACATTTCTATAATCCCAGTGTTCCTATGTTAAGATAGAAGGTAAGTCAGGAGAATTCCTAAAAACTCGGTGGCCAACTAGCCTAGTATGGCTGGAAACAATAAAGGGAAGTGGTCTTGTTTCAAAAAAGGTAGTAGTAACCAGCTGCACCCAAGTTTGCCCTCATACTTATACAGGTGCACCATGATACATGCAAGCTCACAGTCATACACTCATACATATAATCTCACACATACACATTGCAAAAGCACAAGCACACATACATACTAAAAGTTTCATGTTTGGGAACGTGTTCAGATATAATTTGTTTCAGTTAATTATGCTCAACCTATTGTGATCTAAAAGGACACAATAATGTTTCTAGAATCAGGAAGCCAGTAACAGCTTTATTTTTTGTTTTTTTTTTTTAATCTATGAATTCATTTAGAATGCTTCCAATCAGCAAAAGTGCTTTCAATCAAACTTTCCCTGTGCCCTCGATGAGAACAGTTCAACAAAACCCAAATAAATGTTTGCAGAAACCCTGCAGGATGAAACGTCTGAAGTCAGATGCCACCAGAGATGAGAGTACTTAGGATGAGTAAGACCCCACACTTGACCTCAGATAAATTAACTTTAAATAGAGCAGATGAGTCAGTTCCTGGAATGCAAAAATCCTAAAAGATCAAGGTTAAGTGCCTAATGAACATGTAGGGACTTCAAAGAAGGAAGCAGAATGACCGTTACTTGATAGAGAATAGAATGGAGTGGGCCCCTCTCAGTCACAGAAGTGGTTCCCTTCACCTTCTGGTACTGAAGCTAGCATCTGACAACCAGTAGAAAGATACAGGGACTAGTATCTTCTCTAGCCCTACAGGAGTGAATGAAAGACTAACTTTTTAACAAGGTGCAGTACAAAAGTGACAGCCTCTTGAGGTCATAGAGGCAGGAGATGGAACATCCTGGTTCTGTTTGTCTTACAGTGACTTCTGTTGCTTATCTCAATACCTTAGTGTTTTTATCTATATAAAACAGTGATTTCTCCTACACAAGTGGGAGAACAAAAGATTATTTTCTTTTATACAGGCTCAGGCTTAGAGAGGCAACAACATCTAAGATTATATAGTCAATATGATGAAAACACATCCATACTATCTCATTGGCTGCTGCTCAATGACTAAAGAATAATATCAAACATTCTCCCTTGGCTCTATTCTCATTCTGATGCCTGGATACTGTACTCAGTTCTTCAGGTGAAGAAGTGGGATATTTGAATCTTTTTAATTCTGCTCTGCTTCTGCACCAATATTCTCCTGTCAAACAAGGAACTATTTCAAAAAACAGCAGTGTCTGTGGTAGCTTGTTACTGTTAGTGTGATGCTTAAAAATATATATCAAAGAAAATATCAACCCAACCCTGGTACATAGACATGGTGGGGGAGAGTGCAGGATAATTCAATAAGGCCCCAAAATTTCAGATTAATACCAACACCATCAATGACACATTATATGCTATGAGCATTGAACTAAGTGTCTGACATGAATCATTATACATAAGACTTAAATCTTCTAAGAATAGAACTAATATTACTATTGATGATAAGGATAGTGAGTCCTAGATATTCAGGTGAGTACCCAAGCTAACATGATTAGCAAAAGAGTGAGATCAGCTATGTTTAACAACTAAACTCTTTTAACACAGTGTCTCACTGTGTAGTTCATGCTGTACCTGAATTTACCATCTTGGGCTATACAAAGCTGGGGCTGTAAACATGCCAAACTAGTTCCAGCTAGTGCCTATACCTTAACTGCATGGTCTAGTGCTTCTCATTGAGATAACAATGACAATTAACAAAAGTCATTATTGCCTTCCAGTGTCAAACAAATTAAAGGAAGTGTTGAGAGAAGGCTAGAGCAGTGGCAGATGAGGGACTACGGATCATTTCAACACAAATTATTTCCTTTGTGATGCCATCTTCTGTTACACTTCTTAATCAGTTATCAAGAATCAGCAAGCAAAACATAGGCAGTAAACATGTGCCCCCAGGAGGCTGGTGGAAAAGCAGGTTTGGCACTGAAACTTATCTCTTCTAGAAAACAGTGGTTTCAGTTTAAGCTACAAAATCTCCAAATCACATTTCTGTAGATTAACTTTTCTATCTGAATCCTGCCATTTGTCTTCTATTCCTTTTCAGGATTTATGCATAAAATATGTTAAATATGTAATCTCAAATGTGAATGAGAGAAAGAGGGAGCCATGATGCTTCAATGTGAGGCTGTAATTTTTTGTCATAATTCTATTATGCTACCTCCATCCAACTAAATTATAATGAATAGAGAATTACACAATTACCCTCTGTCTGTCCCTCAGATGCTGTATTTTGATAAAATTCACTACATGCTGCTCTCCCCCTAACACTAAAAATGGATGTGTTGATATGAAATGTGTTATAATTACAATTGAAATATACCTTACATAATGATAGTGTTAAAATAAAATTATAGATGTGTAGCAAACAGCACAGTCATGCATTTTGAGTACAATGCATGCTCACAGCAAAATCTGGTAGCTGAATGAATGAATAAACATGATTTTGGTTTAGCCAGAGGCCATTTGGTAGCTTTGATGTATCTAATATCTAACACAAGTTTAAAACCCATAAAATAAAATTTATCTGAACTATATTTTCCATTTAAAAGGTGACTTTGGGGACTGGAGAGATGCCTTATCCTTTAAGAACACTGACTCCTATTGCAGAATACCTGAGTTCACTACCCAAACATTACAAACATTCTGTAATTACAGTTCTACTGGATGCAACACCCTCTTCTGGCCTGGAGGTGTATCAGCCACACATGTGTTATACATACATACATGCAGACCAACATTCACACACATAAAATAAAAATAAATCAGTAGCTAAAATTTTAGATTGTTAAATGAAAAGCTGTGGGTGTGGCTTAAGGTTAGTTAGTGTGTGTGCTTACCATGCACAAAGCCCTGGGTTCCATCTCTTAAACCAAAACATAAATAAAAATTAATGTAATAATTAAATTTAAGCAAAGACATGAAATTCCTTGTAGAATTGTACAAAGTAAGTATTCACGTGGATATTTTACAAATGCATTCTTGAATGCTTAGGTAACTTTCTTTTAAGTTCAAATTTCTCAGAAATTTCTCAACTGTCTTTTGTGAGGTATAAAATAATAATGACAAATATTATAGTACAAAATACTTATGAATTAGACTGACACCCAAATACAATAAGCCTTATAAAATAGGGTTATAATTACATTAACAGAGACTATGATAGTGTTGATTGTCAATCCTCCAGCCACACCTCTAAGGGATTACTGATATTCAATTAGCCTTTGAGCATACCTGTGAGGGTTTATCTTGATTAGGTAACAGAGATTGATACCATTTCTAAATGAGGGTGGCACCATTTCCCAAGCTTGATTCTCAACCAATGAAAAGAAGTAAGCAAACAGGACAAGGGCGTTCATCTCATCATCACTGAACTACAACATGGACAGATGTTGTCATCAGGACATAATGAGCTATAATCCACAATGGAGTGTAAGAGGAAATAAATCTTTGCTCCTTTAAGTTGCATTACTAAGGTATCTTACCACAACAGTGAGAAAAGCAACTAATACGGGGTGGGGGGAGATGGAAAAGCAAAATGTGTCTTCTAAATATTCACACTGTGATAGTACCTTTGTCGCTGTTGAGATCCTGGGGATCATACAACATACAGTGTCCTAGCACTGAGCACATACAGTACCTGCAGTTTAGACAGTTGCCTCGATAATCCCAATCCTTCTTCAGAATCCCTGATTTACATATCCAATTGTGTATTCGACATCTCCGCTTGGAGATCAAGCGCCTTAAATATTGTATTTTTGAAAACTGATTCTGAATCCCTCAGACTGCTTTACTTAATCCACCGTTTACAGCTCCATGATAATCTCATTTTTCTAGATGCCCGAGTTCCACATCTTGGGCTCAACCTTTTCTCCTTTCTTGCCTTCAAATCTAATTTTTTACTCTCTGGGAAATCTTATCTCAAAATTCAACACAAGTCTTCTTGAAGCCTCTTGTGGTAGCATCCTGAGTGAAACTACTAGCCCAAGGCCATCTATTTCTCCTTCCTACCTGTTCTTCTTGACTCTGCTTATAGCTCTCATCCTCAACGCTACAGACGTGGTTAGCCTATTGAAGCCGAGAGCAGATCATTCCACACTCCTCTTCAAAATCCCACCACTGCCTGCCTATGATTACAGAGAAAAACATAATTCCTGTGAAATTGTCAAGGCCTTTATCAACTGCTCATTACAGCTTTGACCCCCCCAATCTGACTTGTGTTTCTTCTGCCCCATGACATAATTCAATATGTCAGTGCCATGTTTCTGCCTTAGCAGTTGTGACAGTGGTCATTCCAACCTCTGGGCAGCTGTGTTCCTCTGAAAGATGTCTGCTTGCTCAAGTGTGACTTCCAGTCATTGCTCAAATATCAACTTTTAATTCTATCCTGAATATCATATTTATAATTAGAACCCTCCTTTATATCTCTACCCCAGTATTGACTAAGCAGTATTTATCATGTTCTTCATTATTTTTACACACTGCTGAATTGCTAATATGCTATAACATTCACCTGTTTCTATGAGAGAGATATTTTATAGAAAGAGAGAGACCTCACACTTTTTAAATGGAATGACCAGTAGTTGGAGATGTACACACAGTAGAGCCTTAGTAAATATTTGGGAGTAAAATTACTGATAGAAAAAGCAGAAGTAAAGCTGAAAGCACTTAACTAATGCAATGGAATTTGAACTTAAACGTGAATGATAGCCATTATTAACTCTTCTATAATCCTAAAACAATGAAATTATTTGGAGGAGAGTATACATGCCTGTAATTTCACTACTCTGTGGGTAGAGGCAAGAGGACAGCTGAGAAAGTTCAAGGTCAGCCTGGTGTTCATAGTAAGCTTCAAGTCACCTAGGACAGCATATTGAGATACTGTCTTCAAGATAAAACTGCATGAAATAAATGGAGAGAAAGGAGAGAAAAAAATTAAAATTTCATAGAATTTATAATTAATTTTCATCAATGTACCAAATTATTTTATTGAATTGAATTGTATCTCAAGACCAATTATTAAAATCTCTCTATATGTGTGTGTATGTATGCATGTGAATGTATGTGTATGCATATATTTAAGTGTACACATACACATATATAATATGTATGTGTACAGTATAAATGGTGTTATAGAGATACTCCAGTAAAACACAGAGTAAAGACTGAAACAAGTCATTGTTATTATAGCTACTCTGTTCCAAATTTACCAATCATCATTATTTTGCAGAAGTAACGCTTAATTACAGGACTACTATAACAAATTTCACTGAACACACCAGGCATATTAAACTCAGTACATTTAGATACCCATTCCATGCAATTTTCATGATTACACCATCAGATAGCTATTGCTTTAAAATTATTTATTATTATATGTATAATGTATAGACACATGCATGTGTGTGGGTGAGTGCATGCCTCAGTATTTATGTAAATGTCAGATACCAAGTTGTTGGAATGAGTCTACCCTTTTGCCCTGTGAATTTCGGGGATCTTTAGGGTCATCAGCCTTGGAGGCAAGTTCCTATACCTGCTAAGCCATCTTGGGGGCCCAGGAATGTATTTACTATGCTCCTTTGAAAGATACAGTCATTGATGGTAAGAGTAACTCCTGTTTGAGTAAATCAGGAGAAAAAGAGTGGGATATATACATTTAAACTTATATCTAATTCCCCAACTTGAGTATCCACTCTTGTACAAACGGCCAGAGATAGGAAGGGCTTTCTAATGAGAACCTTTCCTGTGTTGTCTGCCTGAACTGTTGCCTTCACAGAAGTTCAGTATAAAACACAATAAAAATGCTTGATCTCTATTTTAACAAACAGAAATAGCCTCCTCTAAGTAGTATTGCTGACAGGCTGAGCTTTTCTATGTGACTTAGCTGACATCTTCTATCAGCAACCAAAAGAAGTAGCAGCAGCTGCACCGTGAAGAAAGCACAACACCCAGAGATGGAGAATTCTGCAAATGACCAATTATAAAACTATTAAGCTCTAGCACTTTCTGAGCAAGAGGCAAAATAATCCATTAAACTGGAAATTCCTACCCTTCCTTCCACGGCCCACATAAACATTAGTGTTGCATTTATTAGAATGTACTTCCTGCGCTCCATCAACCTGACTTTCGACAATTGTATTACTACAGTCCCCTCACTTTGTGCATGTATCTGAATGATGGATTTCCTCACTTGAAATCTTGAGAGAGTGGAGTGAATTAAATAAAATCTAGGACAAGGCATCACAATCCATAATGATAGGCACTGAATTGGAAGAAGAGGAAGCATCTTTTCTCATTCATTTAATAAAAGACATTTACTGTGTATTTATGTCCACATGCCTAGCCCTTGGTTGAATATTAGAGAAGAGACATCTTTCATTGGGTAACAAGAGGTTGTGTGTTAACTTTCTAGGGGTCTACCCAATATTGCTCTATAAATGTGGTCATTATTTATAAACAGATCTAGGTAAGCAATTGACAATGTTGATATTATTAAGCCATCATGATTTCAAGGTAAAGAAGTACATACTTATTTTTGGGCAATTATGCATTTGCATAATAATTGAACACTATGAAGAGTGATTCATTACCTAGGGTTTAACAGAAAAAATGTTAAGTCTGAACACACTTTGCCTGTCAACAAGGTAGGTGACTTTGGGCTGCAAGAATCCCTTTTTTCAACTGCATAGTAGTCTAACAATATGGGCATACAGAACTACTGTGGCAACCAAATGAGATGACATTCTTGGAAGTACATGGCACAGTGACTCACACTGAGAACTCAAACAATTACTACCATCACTACCAATATTGAAAGTAAATTCAAATTTCTCACAAAATGTGATACATAACCCATAACATTGTAAAGTCACAAACATTATTTTTGAAGTTATGTTATAGCAACTTGACTCAGGAAATATTTAATAGTAAATATAGTGATTAAGCTAAGGGTTAGACATTAAAATCTCCTACTTTTAAGAACCACGCAATGAGAGTTTCCACAAATAAATGTTTTCTTTTAGAAGGATTTATTTTTTAAGCCTAGCAACATCTATGCTGTTATGTCAGTTCAACCAAAGGCCCATTAATTAATTAATCTAACTTTAAATTGCACAATTGTTCTGCTAAATACTGATCATGCATGCATATTACTTGCTGGGAACATGAGTTTGCAAAACTCTCCTTAATTACCTATTTAAAGTCAGAGGGGCTGAGGAGTGGAGTCAGCCTCGTTGCTTACTGCACAGGGACCTGGTAGTTTAATATACTTTGTACTCCATTATGGAATGAAGATGCTGCTGTGCCCTAGGGATATCAACAAAAGATTTGCTTTAATGAAAGGAACCGAGTGTGGCTCCACAGCTCCTCAAGAGGAGGCCTACAGTTACCATTTGCATCCAAAGTATCTGCCTTCTTTCTCACCTGCATGGAGACAGGGAAGAAGCAATTGTAAACATTAATCCCAACTGCAACCAGCACTCATGTTGGAAAGAGTAAGGAAGAGTACAATGCTTTTGAACAAGTCAAAGATGGATATAAGAGCAACATCACATACTAATTTCAGCTTAATGAATGCCAGTCACTACAGGAAAACAGTTGTCTTCCACTACAGGCAGCAAAAATCAAACTCAATTCAAGGACAATAATTGTCATTCTTCGAATTATTTTTAAAATGCCTCTCTGTCTTTGTGCGAGTGTGTACATGATGCGTGTGGATCTATGTACCACAGTGCCCTTGTGGAGGACAGAGAACAACTTTATCGAGGCTGTTCTTTCTTTTCACTTTTACATGCTTTCAAACTCAAGTTACCAGGCTTGAAGGGGAAGGTTCTACTAGCTGAGATGTCTTGATAGCCCATTTTTAAAAGGCATTTTCTACATTTTCTAGAAATTCAGGAATTCATTTAGATTCAGATACAGCTGACTTTGGAGGCTCCATGTTAGAAAAACTCCAGGTGTGTGTAGATACTCCATCCAATGGGCAGTCCACTTCTCAATGCCCTCCTCCGGACCTATTTTTTATTTTACTATTCATTTTGCATCCCAACCACAGTTCTCCTTCCCACCTCCCCTTTTCCCCCTGGCTTATCCCCCTCCACTCATCTCAAAGGGTAAGGTCTCCCATGGGGAGTCAATAAAGCCTGGCATATTAAGTTCAGATAAGACCAAGCCCCTCCCCACTGCATCAAACCTGAGCAAGGCACCCCAATATAGGGAACGGGCTCCAGAAAGTTAGTTCATGCACCAGGTCTTGGTCATGCTTATGCTGGTCCCACTGGTAGGGGCCAATCAAATAGTCCGATCTACACAACTGTCTCCCGCATGTAGAGGACTTAATTTGGTTCCATACAGGCTCCACAGCTGTTGGTCTAGAATTTATGAATTCCCATAAACTTGGTTAAGCTGTCTCTATAGATTTCCCCATCATGATCTTGACCTTCCTTGTTCATATAATTCCTCCTCCCTCCTCCCTCTCTTCAGTAAGATTCCAGAGCTCAGCCTGGTGCTTGACTGTAGATCTGTGCATCTGGTTCCATCAGTTACTGGTCGAAGGTTCTATGATGACTGAGGTAACCTAGACTCAGACAAACAGAGTATGTATTGAGTCATACGTGGGTACTGAATGTAAAGCAAAGGAAAACCAGACTAAATCCACAGCTCCAGAAAATCTAGGTAACAAGGAGGACCCTAAGAGGGACACACAGTCTTTACCTTCTAAGGAGCAATGGCAATGTACCCATTATTTCTGACAGAAACCTTTTGGGAAGAATCTTGATATGTGTAGCCCCAGATGCCCACAACTAAACTTAGTACTTTATGTAACCTGAGTCATGTGACTTAACTCTGGGGCATAAGAAGGTGTCATTATTTGACACCTTCCTCAACAAAGAGTTTTAGAGTTACTGCAAGGCAAGATAGGATGTATGCTGGGCAAAGAGTTAACTGCTTGTATAATCCTGAGTGTTTCTAGTGCCGTATGTCTTATGATCTTTGCTAAATTGACCTAAAAGATCTTTTACCCTAACAAGAGCTTTGATATATCTCACTGTACAGTAAGCTGATTTAAGGAAAAAGCAAACAGAGAGAAAGGACGTAAGAAAAGCTCTGGATAAGGCCAATGAACTAGACTAATAATGAGGAAGCTGTAAAAGTGTCAGTTAAAAGTTTTCCCAAGGCACTAAAAGTTCAAAGTGGAACTGGGAAAAAAGGATTTTATTATGTTTTTCTAAAAGCCAGTTTGAAGGAAATGAAATAAGATTAGACATTTCCAGAGACTAGAGCATATCTGTCTATATGTTTTTTTGAGTGTGCATGTGAACATGTTCATGTATGTGTGAGAATGTGTGCACATACCACATGTATGTAGAGACAAACAGTAGATGCTAAGTATCTTCTTTAATTACCTCTCTACCTAATTTTTTGAGACAGGTTATCTCACTGGACCTGGTGTTCACTGACACACACCAAGATGCCCGGCTTGTGTTTGGTGGATCCAGGCCACTGACCCTGGAGTTCATTGACATACACCAAGATGCCCGGCTTGTGATTGGTGGATCCAGACTAAGGTATATATGTTTGCACAGTCATCACCTTACCCACTGAGCCATCTTCTCAGCCCCTAGAAACTACATTTCAAAAAACAAAGATGAAGAATTAAATGACATATTTAAAGTACCAGGAAGGACATTTATAGCACTAGAAAACATGGTGTAATTCACCTAATGTCTTTTTAGATCATATTTATCCTGTACATATGTTGAAAGCAGAACACTTGGAATTTCTTCTCTGTGAAATTAACCTAAATGCCACCTTTGTTTCGATTTTTTTCAGAGAAAAATGCCCAGAGACGTTCTAATGAAGTGCATTGTACAGGCATAAAATATACATGAAGGTATCTTCAAATACAGCATGTGGACATCTTCATTTCTTCCCTCTCTGCTCTTTTAAAAATGCCCCTTAAAAAATTTCCCACTCACCATCTGTTAGGTAAATTTCCTAAAACACAGTAAATGTGGAGGCAAAGGCTGTGTCCGGGATGATTCCAAATGGCACTGGTACCTATCTTTACGTGATTTAAAGAGTAGATTAGAGTTGTTGTTTTATTTTAAAGAAGCCCCCACCACCTATAGCAATACAACATCACCCTATAAATTGATCTGAGAGAGAATGAAGGTAGGCATCTAAGTATAAAATAGTGCCCTAAAGTCTGAATGTTACATGCAAGTTCTAGTGAATGCAAGGAAACCTTTGGTATACTTGCAAATAAACCTCATTTATGGTACAAAGTTCCTAGGCTTAGATTTGTGTTATTGCACTCAGTAAGGGTACAGTTTCTCAAGCTAATTATTTCTTGGGGAGAAAACTACACACCCCCCCCACACACACACACACAGAGAGAGAGAGAGAGAGAGAGAGAGAGAGAGAGAGAGAGAGGTGTGGCGGGGAACAGATGACATGCACTGTGCAATGCTGGGCCCACAGCCGAGATCATGTCATTTCACAAAAAAAATAGTATTTCGTTAAAATCAGGATGTAAATCAGTTGCAGAGGATCCTTGATCAGCAATGATCTTTCTCAACACTGCAATGTTTCTCAGTTATGGCTATAAAATACTGCTCAGGGGAGATTCATCCTTCGGCCACCACATTACGTAACCTCCCCGCTTTAAGCCATCCCTATCCTGTGATTAGTTTTTAAAAATATGTTACTCCTCGTCAGTAATAATTTATGTTTAATCTCTCTAAGCATTAAAAGAGTATTATTCTGCCCAAGCTCAGAAACAAATCTCCAGAAATTCCTCCCCAATGCTTCTTTGGGGCTGAAAATGCAGGGCAGTTACTATGATTTAATTCTACTTGGCAGAGCCCTGGCCACAAGCTAATTTCATTAGCCTCAAATTCCTGGATTTGAAAGACCTACTAGATCTGATTCTTGCTCTCAGACATGTCATTTACTAACCTATTCAGGAAAGATACAGGAGGGGGAGGAAGAGAGAGAGTGAGGGAGGGAGAGAGAGAAAGAGAGAGAGAGAGAGAGAGAGAGAGAGAGAGAGAGAGAGAGAGAGAGAGAGAGAGACCTGCCTTTCCAGTCCTATCTCTGGCCTTGCACACCAGTAAGAGGAGAATTCTGAGTGAAAGGCAGTATTTACATCTGAGTAGTCATCTCTGCTCAGGTCTGCATTTTACAGTTTCCACGCTGGGTGCAGGCAGTAGCAGCATTTGTTGTATCTCTATCTCATTACTTCCTCCTGCCCCCCAGCACTCTACATCCCCTCATTTAGTCTGTAAGTACCTCCTCCTCCAGGCTACAGGCTCATCTCACTATAAATTCATATCTCAAGCGATCAGTTTGCTATGGTCCCCAAAGACACACACAAGGACCAGAGCAAAGAAGAAAACTCAAATCACTGTAAAGCTCAGAATTCAATCATTGGAAGGAGTTTATTTTATACAGGATAATTTTAATTGAACAGAACCCTTTGGTCCCAGAGGGGATTCACCTCCTCATCTTTTCCTCTTCCTCTGTTTGAAGGAGCCTACCGTTTGCTACCTTTATTCTCTTTAATCACTCTGCAGAAACTGGAAAACTAGTGGAACTTACAGGCTTCTAAACGACATGAAAAAAAAGCCACTAAAAGATATCTATGTGTAATATAGAGATAGAGAACTACATGAAGATACATGTTTATATGTGTGTGTGTGCATGCATGGGCTCACACAGACACACACAGACACGCATGCACACACACACACTTACTTTAACATGGGGAATGGCTGAAGAAAGATAGGGTGCACACTAACTGCTGTGCCCAGCTTGCAGTACAAGCCACAAGTTGGAGCATCTCTCTCCCTCACTGCCAGTCTTGCTCAGTAACTGCAGGTGAGAATCGGGGCCTCTTTTGCCTCAGCTCTACAGTCCAACATGAATAGCTGCAATTTGCAAATTAGAGGAAAATGACAGTGTTTTCTCTGAATGGTTTTAGTACCAACCCACACTGCTCACACTGGCATTAAGTTCCATCCCTCCCCAGCTCAGAGAAAGGAGGAGGGGAGAACACCAGCCATTTGTTTCTTTGGAAGTTGCCTCAGTTTTAAATGCTACTGAAGAGAAATCAGCTCCCCCTGGAGTCCTTTCTACAGCATCCCTAGCTTCATCTGCAGTGACTTTCTTAACTTGAATATTTCACTCTTTTTCAGACACACTGGCCCAACTGGAATGATGTCCATGCCATTGAGGAGAAAAACAGGCAGAGAAATGATAGTAAAATGTTAAATCCAGAATGAGAAGCCCACCCCCCAAGGCTTGGGAGGATACCCCCTATACACACACACACACACACACACACACACCACAGATCCTAAGGTATTGTCTCAACTCATCTCTTGATCTTTTCTGCAGCTGCAAGCATCCCTGTTCCCAAGGTGTTCAGCTTCAAACTCAGAGGTGAAGGAAACTCTTTTGAGTTTTCATGACAAAAGCCTGGGGCTGTTCCAGAATGCAAGCAATCTAGAGTGAAGTCTGCCTTCAGATCACTTTAGGGGGGTGCACACAGCAAGAAGTCTCCATGCTGACACACTCAGGAGGTATCTGGATGCTCCAGTGATCAGAGGGGCCTCATTAGCTTCAGGTGGGCACCTCTGCTGCTTGACCACCAACTTCCGACTCCTGGGGACAAAGCAGGTTCTGTGCTTGCCTGACCATCATCAGCAGGCCCCTCATCAAACTCACACCCTTAGTGGAATCACTGTTTAGACTTTGGGCAGCACAATCTTGAAGGGATCATTTTGCACAGCTAAGGGATTTGGCTACCGCCAAAGAGGGAGCAAGACCAGGATCAGGAAAGTCATACCAGAACTGACTTGAGGTAAGAACTTGGGAATGAGTGAAGGAAACAGAGACTGAGAAGGGACCACGAGGAGAGAGTGCAAAGGTTCACCAACAAAGAAACAGAAAGAAACAAGCATAAGGAAGACCTGGTCACAGAGTTCCCCAAACTCAATTGCTAACCCTCAAAGCCATCCGTTTCTACTCAGTGCAGCAGAGGAAACACGGGGACAGAGGCTGCAGGGACCAGAGCACTGCGGTGGTTGGACCCACTGCTCAATCGTCCTGGATCTGCCTTCCTCAGGTTTGGGAGCCCAGGACATGAAAGCTACACCCTCCCCCTCGCCCCTCTGGCACACCCCTGGTGTTCCTGAGAAAAGCAGGCTCAGTCTCCAAGCTCAGAGCCTGGGATTCGGGTGAAGGGCTGCATTAGTGAGGGAGGGGACTAGTGCAGAGGGAGTAGTCTGTGAAAGCGATTTTATTTCGCAGTTAACATGAGCTCATCCCCAGCTGAGGTTTGAAGTGGCAGCAGAAAGCTAGCTGATCACCCATCTCCTGCCACCGGCCGGACTGCAAATGCAATTTAGGCGGTGTACAAAATTTTGCCAGGAGGAAACCAACTCTGCGGGGATCACGTCAGCAGGCGGGGTCTCCCCAGTGGGGCGGGTACCCCATGCCTCTGATTGAGACCGGTTACAGGTCGGAAATTTAGCCCCAAAGAGATGGGCAATTAACATCCACATGCCATGCGGGTAAACCCCAGCCCTTAGTTGAAGAAGAGGCTTCTTGAGGTCTTCCTGAATATTTCCATGGAGTCGAGGATTCCTAAGTGGCTTGGGCATGGGAAGCAGGGGAGTTGAGAAATGCCATTTTTTCAAAGCATCTTCTCATTTTTCATATTCCGTGTGCCTAACCTGCTCTCCTAGGAGCCCAGGCACTTTTACAAGCCTGTTTCCGACCATATTTCACTCTAAAGCAAACCTTGTTTTTCCGAAGATTGCTTCTTGTAAATGGGACCATAAATCCGGGGAGTCGGGTCGGATGGAGTGGAGCATGGACAAGGGAAGACATGAAAGAGGAGTAAACTAAACAAGGAAGATACCTCCTTGGGTGGGGTGGGAGGGATTCGGCAGGATCTCCAGGGAAGAAATGCCGGAGTGCTGGCCTGACCCCTGCAACCCACGAAGTCCAAACCAGCCTTTAAGGTTAGAGCGCAGGGAGCCACAGAATGCTCCTCCCCAAAGGGAGCGCCCCCCCTACCTGGAAAAGCCTCAAGATGTTGGCTACCATGATGGAGACGGAGCTTCCCGAAGCCCCAATCACTCCAACTACTTTCTCTGGCTTGACGAAAACCGGGGGCTCGCCGTTGGTGCAGCGCACGTCGGAGGTGTCCTTCTGGATGAGCGCCTGGACGAAAGTGAGCGACTGTTCGAGCGCATAAGTGTCCCTGGAACAAGTGTCCAGGATCCGCGCGCCTAACGTTACATTGGGCAGCAGGTTGGGATCGCTGTTGATTTGGTCTAGGGCATAAAGCATAGCTTCCAGCCTGTGGATCCCGTTCTCCCTCTTGATGTCACCGCAGGGCACTCCGCTGGGACCCTTGGCGTGCACTGGGAACAGACCCCCAAGGGTGACGTCCCCCTCGATCCGGATCGAGTGCGGGGCGTACATCTCCTGGCCGCGCGCCGCCGCCGCCAGCACGCACAGGAGCACCTCCAACACGCAGCAGGGGAACTTCATCAAAGTCAGGACGCGGAGCAGCTTCCCCAGCTGGACCATGCCGCTCCTCCGGATGCTGCTGCGGTGGCGGCGGCGGCGCTGGAGGGAATGCTGGTGGGCTCTCCCAGGTCCGGGCTTCTCGAGGTGAGCTCTTTTGGGGGAAGCCCGGGGACTTCTGTAGGCACAGAGGGTGGGGAGCCGGAGGAGGTGCAGCAGGAGAAGGTGGGGGGTCCCAGGGCGCCAGCCAGTCTTGGGCACCTGGCGCTGTGGCTCTGCTGGCCCGCGCGCCCAGCTTGCGCTCCCGGCTTGCGGCTTGCGCTCTCCAACAGCCAAGCACTGAGGAGAGGGCAGGGATTGCTATCGCTTTAAATGGTCGTTGGGCTCCCTCTCCTCCTCCTCCTCCCACTCTCTCTCCCTCCCTTGCTTGCTATCCATCTCTCCCCACCCTTCCCAGCGCCGGCCCTCCCCACCGGTTTGCATCATCACGCAGGGAGGGGCTGCGTGCTGAGGTAAGGGGGGGGGTGGAGGAATGGGTGGGTGGCCCGGGAGCAAGGAGGTTGCCTCTCCAGGGGAGTTTTGTGATCCCCAGGGAATCTATGGATTTCAGGATAGCTAAGCTTTTGTTCCCAACTCTGGGATGGAAGCCTCTGGTTCACCAACACCCATGCCCATGTTCTAGCAACCGCAGACATACACTTGGGATGAGGTGGGGATACCGGGACTGACTGATCCGGAACCCCTTAGTCTGAGCCTTTGACTCTCAGCTCTAGCAGAAAGAGGAGTCCAGAAGTGGAGCAGTCAGTGAAAGAGGGCAGGAGGAGGAGGGGAGACCCCAGTCTCTGTGACTGGCCCTCTTGTGCTAGCTTATGCTCAGAAAAATACAGGACATTCAGTAGCCTGATTCATGACTTAACCATCAGCTTCTCCGGGGGCAGGAACCCTCTAGCTTGGAGGAAAGCTGAAGCCCAGTGGAAGCCCAAGGGATGGTACCGCACCCTGGATCTTCCTAAGTGCCAATGCTGGCGAAATGGACCACCTTTTCTCTGCAGGTCTGCAACAGAAACCTTGGATACTGTCAGTGTCTTTTCTTTTCTTTGCAACAAGACAAGAAACAAGTGAAAACTCCACTACTTTCCTCCCTAGCGCTGACAGGTGTAAGGCTCCCTCCTACCTATTTCCAGAGATACTTCTGGGCTGGTGACAACTGTTTTTTTTTTCCCCCTTAGGAAAGAACAGGAAAGAGGTGAGGGTAGGAGGAAGAAAGGGGAGCTGCAGAAGTCTCCTCAAAAATGAGGGATGCTTTTTTTCCCCTTTCTCTGCTGGGAATTTGGGGAACAAAGCCAGGATGTTAAAGCAGGTTTTACTGTCTTGCTTCCTGGAGGCTACCCCGCTGAAACTTCGCCCATTAAAGCAACAAGTGGCATTAGCTTTCTTATAGGGAAATTTAAAATTTCTCTGGGACCTTAACTCTTTTGTTGGTGATGCTTTCTATGGAGTGTCTAAAAGCTGCATTATGCAGATTTGAGGGTGGAGAGAAAGCCCAAAAGCAAGACTGTGCTTTTTGCTGTTGATGGAGAAACTGTCATTCGATATAGCATACATTGTTGTTATACTGCCCCCACCAACAACTACCTGTGTGTCCTTGGCATTTCAGCCCTTCTGCCTGAGTTTTAGTTTTCCCATCTGGAAAATGATGAGATTGAGTTGGATGTCTTCCAAGTTTTCTTTTAACACAAATCCTTTGTTAAAATAGGCCATGTCCCTTTGGCTACGGTGCTCTTTTTAGGCCAATATTCTCTATTTCTTTATGCTTAGGAAACCAGCACAGAGAACTCCAAACCCCTTCAGTAACATTTACTGTGAATGAAGACTTTATGGGTAAGGTCGGCCACTTCTGCTAAGTATGCATTCTTGCTCTTGTAAGCTGAGATAGTCCCTCACTTTCCTTTGCTACTTATTCCTCTCTTTCAGTGCATAGAGATTGAGAACTGAGCCTTCTTCCTTGAATCTAGGTGTGGCTTAGATCCTCTGTCATAGTGCTAAGTTCAATAAAGCTCAACCAGAATCCTGCAGAACTCATCCTGATGGGGCAGACAGGATGGAGACATGAGGTTGGGGGTGGGAGTGGGGCTATCGCTGGACCTAGACACATCTCTATGAATTAGAAAAAATTAGGCCCTCGGCTCAACAGAATTCACGTGTCTCTTCTCGAAAACTATTATGCTCTTCTGATTTTGTAAGTACAAGATATTTTACTGTCATTTTCCACAAAACTATACCATGATTCATATGCAAATTACACAGAAATTGCAAATCAGTCACTCTCAGGCTTGATGCCTTACTATATACAAACTTTATTTCATGATGGCTTCTGTTATTTGCTACAGGTCTGTATTGTTTAGGATGGCCCCTGTCCTATACACTATGGAACATGGACTTTTTTGAATCCCAGGCTAAGAGATAGTGAGCAATGATGACAAGGGCAAGGGGGAACTATATATAGAGAGAGATGGGGATACACATGGACAGAATGAATATGGACAGTGATGACATGAATGGGAAAGAATAAGAAGGAAAGTAGGGAGAAATTAGAGAGAGACACACACATAGAGGGACAGATAAATAGAAAGGCATTCCGTTAAAGTACATGAGCGCTACAGATCCAGCCATACTTGAAAGATTGCTTCTGATGTTTCCATTTACATGGTAGTTTCTTTCTATTGTTTGAAATAAAAGAACAGTCTGTAGTTACTCTTCTGCTGTAATGTTCTAGATCAAACCACTGAATGAGATAAGATGGATAAGTATTCTGTCAAGATATTATCGTCTAAATTGGAAGAAAAGAAAAAGCCAACGGAACAAATGAAAGGCACAGTAGAGGACACAAGGACAAGCATCCCTGATTTGAAACACTAGTAGCTTGGACTGTCCTTGGCAGAGATAGAAGGCTTTTTTAAAAATTTTACACTGTTTTAGGAAGTTGGTACCTAACAGTACTCTGAGAGATGAATAACAAGTAATAACCAGTTTTCACCTGCACAGGTATTCATCCTTGTCCTTCTCTCCCATTCTCTTCTCACAGCCCATGATAGCCCCATGAACATCTTTTAGCCGTTTGTTAAAGATTGCCTCATTTGGTGTTCTCTTGTTGGTTAGATTTATATCAATCTGACACAAGCCAAAGTCACTGAAGAGGAAGGAGCATCAGCCAAAAAATTTCCCCCATAAGATTGGGCTGTGGACAAACCTGTAAAACATTTTCTTAATTAGCGATTGGTATGGGAGGGCCAAGCCAATTGTGGGCGGAGCTACTCCATCAGGTGGTCCTGGGTTCTATTAGGAAGCAAGCTGAACAATTCATATGGAACAAGCTAGTAAGCAGCACCCCCCCCAAGTCCTCTGTACCCATTCCTGCCTCCAGTTTCCTGCACTGTTTCATTACTGACTTTCTTCAGTGATGAACTATAAAGTAGAAGTATGAGCCAACTTTGTAAGCCAAACCGTTTTTTCCCCAACTTGCTTTTGATCATTGTGTTTCCTCACAGTCATAGTAACCCTAAGACATCTCTCTTCTCTCTGTTCATTCTCTCCAAACATCTGGCAGGCAGCATTGTATCCCTTGTAGTACAGCTATTTGTGCATGTGTCTTATTTTCCTTGCCAAACTGTAAGATCCTTAAGGGTATAAACTGGGGTATTATCACTTCATCCAGGACAATGTTTTCAATGGTGTTTGTGTCTATGATTCACTCATGTGTTGAGTGAATCAAACTGGTTCTTTTACTTTTCTGCCTTTACCTGGCAGTGACAAGAATCTAAAACAGAGAAGAAATACAGGCACATAAATTGCTCAGCTCTTAGTCACTATGCATGGTTTCTGGAACATAATTTATTATCTATTACCCAAATTTATGAACTTGTCATTATTATAATATATATTTCTCCCTCTTCTAAACCTTTTCATGTCCATCTCCCTAAGTTATCATCTCTTCTTTAATTTTTATTGTTATATTTATATACGTATATGTGAATATGCAGTTAATTGCATACAAATACACACACATATACTGACTCCATTTAGCCTTGCTTGTGAGTTCTACTGCCCAGGGTTGACCATTGGTATTTGATAACCTATTAAGGGGCTCATTTTTGGAGAAATCTGATTCTCCCTTTCTCAGTGGTCATTGACCACCTATAACTCTTCATCTAGGGGTAGAGACATGTTTAATTTTCTCTTTTCTTTGAAATATTCTTGAATAAGAAAAAAAAAAGGAAGTGTGAAACACCCTAACCCAAACTTAAGGCACTTGATTAGCTTTCATGAAAATTTGGATTGGTTCTTCTGGAGTTAAAGCCGCTAATTCTCACACTAATCACTGAGCCTACTGCCATAGACTGCCTGAAGGAGGGACAAGACACTGAGGTCCTTCCTGTAGCTAGACACTAGAATACCCGAACTACATAGAAAGTGAAGTCTGTTACCAGAGAAACTACAAATGATCCTGAGCCTGCAGAATCACTACACATTTAGAACCCACAGCATCACATTCATTTTTCTATATTTAGCCTCAGTGGTAAATCCAACCCTTCATATTAGGTGCTTTATTTTTGCCTTGAGTTTATAAACTGAAATATCACTGTAGAAATAGTTCAGGTAGAAATGGAATAACATAGTTATTCTATCCTAAAGACAAACTTAGCAAAAGGAGGAAAATACAGTTTGGCCTCTGAAATGATACATTATAGAACATGTCTGCAGGCGTGACTCTGTCTAAGCATCCATTTTAATCATGGCCTCAAAAATTATCCATCAGAATATAAGAGTTTAATTATTATTTATATTTTTGTTGTTAAATTTTGTTTTTTAACTCAGCTCCGTTTTCTTAGATTAAAAACTTTTTATTTTATGCATTTAAGTGTTGCCTATGTATGTGCACTGTGTACATGCAGTGTCCACAAAGGCATGGCTCAGAATTAAAGCCACTTCCTGCTCTTCCAGGGAGTCTGTCAGGTTTTAAGTACCCAGGTGATGACTCCCAACCATCTGTGCCTCAGTTCCGTGAATCCAGGCTACTTTCTCTGAACTTCCTTAGATTCAGACACATGGTGAATATATCTACACAAATCTAAAACACTCAGATTCACAAAATAAAAATAAATAGATATATTAAAATTATTTAAATATTAATACATATTATTTTAATACATTTGCTTTAAGGTTGAATGTTTTCTATGAATGAGTATTACCACAAGCTTCTGATTTTCCAAATGTCTCTAGTGACTAAGATCTCAACTTAATCCTTAAGATATGTATAGTTAAAATATTACAATCCTACATTTTTATTGACCATGCAAAAGACTGAATAGAGAATAGGTATTGTTTTATTTATTTTGTTATTTTAGGTTGCTTTCTGATTTATCTACACTCCATGCAAGTTTTGTGCTTTCTGTCTCACCTTAAGATGTTCCACAAGCACACACACTCTCTCTTATCCAAAGTGCTTATTTCACGGATCTTACTTGTTACATCTCTCAACTCTTATGGATCAGTCGGGTATAGAGGCTTTGAAACCAAAACTAACATCTAACTCCAGAACTAAAGGAGACCTCAGTGATGTGTTTCACTTCTGCGTTCACTGCGTTTCACCTGCCTTTTGGATGAGAGCATGCAATGGATTTAGAGAAAATCAGATATAAACATGAATCTTTGGGTAAGCCTCCCCTTTCCTATTATATTTTGTTGACCTTTAAAAGTGTATCTGTTGGAGAAGCCACTTGTTGGTTCCCAGCCGTCTGACTAGCTTAGACCCAAAATAATCACACAGAAACTGTATTAATTAAATCACTGCTTGGCCCATTAGCTCTAGCTTCTTATTAGCTAACTCTTGTATTAATTTAACCCATTTCTATTAATCTGTATATTGCCACATGACTGTGGCTTACCAGGTAAAGTTCATAGCATCTTTATCAGGTGACTCCATAGCTTCTGCTAACTCTGCCTTCCTCCTCTCATGCTATAGGCCAAGCCAATTTTCTTTATTCATTAACCAATAAAATCAACACATAGACAGAAGGACCTTCCACACCATGTATCCCTTCCACAGATGTGAATCAAAGAGCAAAATGACTTTTTACTTGCCAAGCAAAAATTCTTTCCTGCATTAATTTCTAGACAAACCAGTTGGCAAGCATTTATATCCCACCCTATTCCTCAAATCTTTTCCATGTCCCATTAAGTTGGAAGAGGGTAGGAAATCACTTCTATTTGTTCACCAACATTGTAAATCACTCTTTGGGAAAAAGCATCTCTTTCAGTCCCTTACCTGAGTAAAGCTCTTAAGTTGAGATAGGGGAAGAACTTGGATTTTGATGTAATGAAACTCAAAATAGGAAGGTGTCTTAGCTATTTATATATGAAGATATAGACCTGAGATTTCCAGGAGTGGACACTCCAGTAATACGAAGAAAAAAGTCAGAGAATTAAATGAAACCACAGAGGGAAGTGAATTTAGTATAGAGCAAAGAGTAGAGCCCCAGCAAGGCCAACTGAGATGCTGAGTCTAGCCATGCTTCCAGGTCCATTTACTGCTATGCTTTCCACCTTCCTACCCACTAACTTCCATCTCTTTTGTTGTTTTATTTTTTTTGGATGTAGAGTTTCATGAATCTCGGACTTGCCTTGAGCTTGCTGTGCTGGTGACGATGACATCAAACTCCGGATTCTCCTCCTTCTGCCTTCTAAGTAATGCAATTACAGATACACTTCACCACCTTTGGATGTCCCATCCTTTTGAAAAGCTAGTTTGAGTTGGCTCTCTCAGTATCAAGGGTGTTAATTTAGACAGTTAGAGCTTAAAGATAAGCAGATAATTAAATGTATAAGAAGATACTGCTTATTATATTTCTGTGAGAATGAATTATTGAATCTATAACTTGGTGATAATAGAGTGCAGTGGCCTGAAAGTTAGCTCTCCATATGACTACTGACCTTGAGAATATAATGGCAAGCAGCAAATGATCATTTCAGGGGAAATAAAATGAAAACATAGTGAGAACTAAGGATAGGTGACAAGTCTTTAAATGGTCTGGAGAATACAATGTGTTATGCTCATCCATGAATAGATGCATACATAGCAATAGAATAGGGGTGTGTACACGTGTCACCCCACTGTGTGTGTGTGTGTGCGTGTGCGCGCGCGTGCACGTGTGCACGTGTGTGTCTGGGATAAAAGATGTTGTTTTTTATATAAGGCTATCAGTAATAATAAAATATTGTAGGTTGAGTTATTGTCACAGCCGTTCCCAATGCCAGGCATGGTCTTTGATACTTATGATCCCAGGTATTCAGGACATACCAGCCTGGTTAAAACAGAAAGGCCCTATCTGACAAAGAAGAAGAAAGAAAGAAAAAAGGTGGGTGAAGAGATTCTAAAGAGGAGAAGAAAGGAAATGAAGTAAGAGAATTAGAAAGGAAGGGAGGAAGGGGATTAGAGAAGAGTAGAGAAAAAATGGAAAGGGAGAAGAGTAGAAGGGAGAAGAAGGGGAAGGAGAGGGAAGGAACTGAAAGAATCAAATTATATTACCCTTAAACACTTGAGATCTGCTTGCTTAGGGGTAATGAGTCATTTGAGCATTCTAATAGAAGTCTTCAGGCCGGGCGGTGGTGGCGCACGCCTTTAATCCCAGCACTTGGGAGGCAGAGGCAGGCGGATCTCTGTGAGTTCGAGACCAGCCTGGTCTACAGAGCTAGTTCCAGGACAGGCTCCAAAGCCACAGAGAAACCCTGTCTCGAAAAACCAAAAAAAAAAAAAAAAAAAAAAAAAAAAAAGAAGAAGTCTTCATGTTCCTTGAATCATGTGCTGGAACTCTGTTTGAACCTGGAAAGCCGGTGTTTGAATTGACTTGTTCTTTTGAGGGACTGCTCCATATTTATCTATAACTATGCTTTTAATTATCAAAATCAAGTGTGTGTGTGTGTGTGAAATACATGGGGTGTGTACATATGTATGTGGAGGCTAGAGGTTTTTGTAGAAGGAGCTGCAGGCCTGCTTTTTGTCCCTCTTGGCTCTTGCATGGTTAGCTTTTAATTTTCTTGGTGAGGCATGTTCTCCACTGTGACTGGGAATGACTGGGCCATTTTTGGCTTGGGGGCCTGCGAGAGGCCCCTCAAGGAGTTTCCCGATGGTATTGGGTTGCCTTGTCTGGTGGCTGGGAATTGAACTGAGGACCTCTGGAAGAGCAGGCAATACTCTTAAGCACAGAGCCATCTCTCCAGGTTTTCATTACCAGGCGTCTTTGTCAGACATTGTTTTCTTTCTTTCTTTCTTTCTTTCTTTCTTTCTTTCTTTCTTTCTTTCTTTCTTTCTCTCTCTCTCTCTCTCTCTCTCTCTCTCTCTCTCTCTCTCTCTCTCTCTCTCTTTCTTTTATTGAGACAGAGAACCAAGAGAACTTCACTGAATCCAGAGAACTTCAAATTGGCTATACTAACTGACCAGTGAGGTCCAGGGATCCTCCTGGTTCTGTCCTTCACTGGTTGGATTTCAAGTGCCTCAGTGCAATGCCTAGGCTTTTAAATGAGTTCTTGGGATCAGAATTCACGTCATTTTGCTACTGTGACACACTTCATTGACAGAGTGATCTCCAACCTTTCTGTTGCTTTTCAATGTAAAATCAGATACTATGCCCCAGATATGATGGCTTGTCCAATAGTTTGGGGGTACAGCCAAAAGAAGCACGGCAAGTTTGAGGCTAGCCTTTTCTACATTAAATGCTCCAAACTAGCAAGAGGTATATGGAGAGGCGTTGTTTAAAAACAAGCAAATAACAAAAAACTCCACTAGCAACAACAACAACAACAAAATGGTGACCATAGGAATGAGTATTTGCAGAACTTTTACTCCTATAGGAATCATATAAATAATACATTCAGTGAATCCTAAATTCCAATAATCCTAAATTACATGTATGGCGACTTTCTACTTTAATCTCAGAAACCTAGAAACAGAATAAGACAGATGTATTCAAGGCAGTCTGGACTATTTAGTGATTTTCAGACAAGCCAGGGCTACATAGCTTTTAACGAGAGAGAGAGAGAGAGAGAGAGAGAGAGAGAGAGAGAGAGAGAGAGAGAGAGAGAGGAAGAGAGAGAGAGAGAGAGAGAGAGAGAGAAATGATATGTTTCTTCCCTATCTGTTTTCATTTGATGGTAGGTACTCCTGGAACCTAAGGCTTTGAACAAGCTGCTTTTTCCTATCAGCCTTCTTTATATACACACCAGATTCTGTTATGGTTTAATGATGTAATTTACCCAATCACTGTCAAAGCCTTGAAAGTTCAAAGCTCAACATTTGCCTACATGAAGCATGAAATTCAGATGTAAAATTTTAGCCATCGTGAACCAAGAGAATATTTTCCTTTTTAGTTATGAATTGGTCCAGTTAATATTATCTGAATTTTTACAAAAGCCCTGTTTTAGGAGCCCCTTTGACATGTTATCAAACCCTATGTCATCAGCCCCAAATACAAGCAATAAAAAGTGGGCTTTCTAGCTATATACACACATATGTACACATGCAATCACACACACACACACACACACACAGGTAACTTTAGTGTTCTGAAAGTACAACTTCCAAGTGGCTACCCAGGGTAACTCAGAGAAGACATCTCCTGAATGAAGATTAAAAGATTCCTGTAGTAACTGCTCACATACTCTGAGGGTCATTCTCTTTTTTTATCCTGCAGTTCCAATTCCCTTGCTCTAACTGTCTCTAATTCTCTTTAACTCCAATTCTCTGTTTCAGTTCTTCTTCACTTCTTTATTCACCTAGCTTAAATACATTTTTATAGGAGGCTTGAGGAAATAAGAAAAAAAAAGTTACAAGAATTACATTTCATTGGTCATAGCACATTCCTTGAGTAAACGATAAGAACAGAGCCATTTACCATGGAAACACAAGCTATCAAGGTTTCTGGTGTAAGAATGAGGCAAGGGGCACAGTGATCAGTGGGACAAGCTGTGAGACATAGCCTTTATCAGCCAGACTTGGAATGTAAGCAATTGTCATCTTTCAGGTTGCTTTGTGTTAATAACCTGACATCTATGACTTTGTCCTTTTGCATATCTGTAAAGTTTTTAACTTATGATCTGTTTACAAAAACATATAGTCTAGTTTGAATTTGCTCTGAGGCAAATATGAGCTAATTTTGTGTAGTTTGTCTTAGACTGGGGAGAAATTGTTGTTTTCTTGTGTTACTGTTAGTCTGAGTAAAAGAAACAAAGCAGGCCTTTAAGTGTCAATAATCCTTGTGGGACAATAGATCTAGTATGAAGCAAATCCTAGTATATTTTCTATATACCCAAATTATACAGTTAATGAGAAGTCATCTTCGTGACCATCCACAGATATATGTGCACATAAGATTGAGATGCAATCATGAGATTATACATATATATCATATTAAATTACATACTACGGTGCAGGTATTGAGGAACGCCATACCTGCTTTAGCAAATGTAAAATTACAGACAGGAGCAACAGTGTCCAGAGTTGGTGGTCCTGTAGACCCTGCCTGGATGGGATTCTTCTCCATCACAAAATCATTTCTCTTGTGGTTTGACATCTAAACACTAGTTGTCCCCTGGTGCAATTCTCAAAGCTCTGACATGTAACAATAATTATATAAAAAGGGGTAATGAACTTTAGATGAGTGGGAGAGCATTGAAAAAGAAAGGGTAAAGGGGGATAAAATGATACAAATATGATTCTCAAGTATGAAATTATCAAAAAGTAAAACATTTAAATTCCAAATAATACCTTTCTTCAGAGTTTCAAAACTTGTCCTGAATTAGTTTTGGGTCCTTTAATATAGCTAAATGTGATATTATAGGTCTACTTTTTGCATATTGAAAACATTGGACATTTCCCTATATAGTATTTCATGCTAGATTAAAGGAGAATGTCCACTACATTGGTTAATATCCATTTTAAGGTTGAAGTTTGTCTTGCATGAGTTTTAGAGCTTTGCTTCTCTGCTCTGTGTCTCTGATCTTCCATTTCCTATCTACATTGAATCTTAGAAGGCAGAGTTGATTGCCAAAGTCATAGTGAATTAATCTTAGTTATGTATTTCTATGATTTTATTCTTAAGTAAGTCAGACAACTCCTTAAAGCTTCTGTCCCCAAAAGGTATCTGTAAACCAAGAGAATTTTATTCCTTTTTTTAAAAAAAGTATTTTATATAATTTTTGGAATTCCACAAACCAGAACTTCATCTATATTGCCTTCACTTATCTCTCTCCATTCCAACTCATTCCATTCCTTCCCATCCCAAATTTATGATCTTGTTATTATTGTCATATATATTCCTCCTCCTGCAATGCCTTCAATGTCCCTCTTCAAAATTCATCATCTCTTCTTTAATTATTATTGTTACATTTATATAGGTATGTGACTATCCAGTTAATTGCATACAAATACATATATATAACATATATATGTGTGTGTGTGGTATATATAGCATATATATAGCCTATTGACTCCATTTAGCCTTGCTTGTGTGCTCTAGTGCCCAGGGTTGACCATTTAGTATTTAATAACCTACTAAGTGGCTCATTTTTGGAGAAATCTGATTCTCCTTTTCTCAGTGATCATTGGCCACCTGTAAATCTTCATCTAGCGGGTAGGGGCATATGGAATTTTCTTGTATAGTCTAGTTCCTAGGAGAGAAACCAGCAAGAATCTTTCCTGAACCTTAATTCATCCAATCACACTTGACATAATACCTCTGCTTCCTCCATGATAGACTAATTGGCCATGGACTTACCCTCTCATTTCTACCAATTAGAAAATCAGAATGAAAGAAACTTCTCAGAAATTTGCTAATGAGCTTCTCAGGACTGTGATTGTCACAGAAGAGGAACAAGTGAGGGGGGTCCTGTCAAAGGCATGCCTTACTGCCTGGTGCCACATTTTATACCTATGCTGAATGTGGTAGATGAACTAATTTGAAAAGACAGAGATCAGCCTGCAGTGAGTCTAAGAAGCCTCTCTCCATTCCTCTCTCTCTCTCTCTCTCTCTCTCTCTCTCTCTCTCTCTCTCTCATACACACACACACACACACGCAACAATTCTCTTGCTCTCTTTGGTCTCCTTTACTCTCCCATTCCCATGCTCCCTGTCTCCCTCTCATGTTCACTTTCACTGTCATTCCAGATTTTTCTCTCCCCAACTCTCTCAATCTCTCTTCCTTTGCCAAAGTTTGCAAAATCAAATTTCTTTGATTTTATGCTGAACATTTTATGTGAAAATGGTTGAGGAGCTGGAAACCCAGGGTGGGAGGGCAACTTTAGGAAATGGCTGTATAGCTCAAGCAGGTCTTGGAGTTATTAAGTTCTGACTGTCTAGAGATAACAGATCTTGATGAGTACTAAAACCATCTGAAAATGAACCCAGAAAATTGTCTTCATTGGTAGGGTTAAAAACCATCAAAATTCTTAGAATCAACCAAGGAAGGACTAAATTGATCTAGTTTCATTACTGTCAAGAAAAAAGTTCAACGAGATGCTTTTTTTCTTGCGTTTTCTTTTTCTTTTTGACTTCTTATGTGACCCAAAATGTCCTTCAATTCTCTACATAGCTGAAGATGGCCTTATTGACCTTCTGAAACCCCTCTCTCCCATCTCCCAAGTACTGACATTACTGTCATCTACCATGCCTGATTTCTTAGAGTGCTGGGGCTAACACCCAGGGCTTTTGAATCTCAGACAGCACTCTGTAAGCAAATCTACACAACTAGCCCCAAGTTCAATGACCCTTAGTGGATGACAGCAAAATGCAGCTCCTTCACTATGATATGTTTATGCCATTCAGGATCTCATAAGTATGTATGAAAGCACTTATAAAATGCAGGAATATACCTAGTTAATAAAACAGATTTTGGAATTGTCAGTTTGGAATTTGCCCAAAAGTACAATAAAATAGCAAGTTAAAGGGAGTACTGAAGTTTCTGTTATGACTTTTGAAATTATATGGGGAAAAGTCTTTTGAAGATGCAATTAAAGAAAATTTAACCAATTAACCCAAAGATATATTATCCAGTGAGTTTACTGAAACCACAAATTCCCTCAAAAGAAAGGCCTTTCTTTCTTTCAAGAAAAGGAAAACTGTGTATGACAGAAGTTTCACCCAAATGAGACTCTTTCCTTTTAACAGAGAGAGACATATACAAGGTCCTTAGAGTGGGTTCAGGCACTCTGTGTCCCTTGGAAGGTGGCCAGAAAGGAGGCAGGAACATCAGCCCTACCGTTTCAAGGAGCCAACATCTACTAACAATCTAGAGAAGGCTGGAAGAGGATTCTTTTCCCCAAAGCCTTCATATAATAGCTTGCTAGCTGATACCTGCAGCCTTGTGATACTAAGAAGGGAATCTGGACCTGATTATACTACACTTGGCATAGAAAACAGTGAAGTAAAATATTCTTGGTTTATACCATTAAATATTTTGTGTTTTAAACACAGCAATAGAGAACTAATTTTTGAAAAAACATATTTTACAGGAATGTCCCCAGCTAGGTCTCTGGGCAACAGAGGAAAGGTGCCTGAACTGGCCTTGTTCCACTATCACACTGATGATTATCTCGAATATCACAATAGAATCTTTGACCAGCGATGGATGAAGATAGACAGGGAGACCCTCATCAGAGCAACAGACTGAGCTCCCAAGGTCCAGTTGAAGAGTAGAAGGAGGGAGAAGATGAGCAAGGAAGTCAGGACCTTCAGTGGGTTGGTCCACCCACTGAGACAGTGTGCCTGATCTAATGGGAACTCACCAAATCCAGCTGGACCGGGACTGAATGAGCATGTGATCAAACCGGACTCTATGAATGTGGCTGCAAATGGGGCAGACTGAGAAGCCATCGATAATAGCACTGGGACCTGTTTCTACTGCATGTGCTGTCTTTTTGGAACCCTAGTCCATTTGGATGCATACCTTCCTATGCCTGGATGGAGGGGTGAGGGCCTTGGACTTCCCACAGGGCAGGGTACCCTGCCATCTCTTAAGGAGGGAGGGGGAGGGAGAAGGATGAGTTGGGGGGTGGGAGAGGAATGGGAGGAGGGGAGGAAGTATAAATTATTTAATGGAAAAATTTAAAAAACGTATTTTAAAACAGTGAACATTTTGTGGGGCAGTGAGATTACCCATCTGGTTAATGTGCTTGCCTCACAAACATCTGTACCTAGATTCCACCCCAGGAACCACTTGGTGGAGGGAGAAAGTTGACTCGTCCATATTGTCCTCTGACTTCCATGCATTTGATTCTAAATTTATAAATGCTGTAATAATTGCATCAAAGGTCCAACAACTTAAAAAAGACATACATATGGTGAGATAATCAACAATATTTAAAAAAAACAACTGAATGTCTAGAAATGAAAAACACTAGAAAAAATACAGTATCCTTAATCCATACATAGCAGGTGTACAATGTGAGGTCTAAAATTTTCTTAGAACACAAATAAAAACAGATGAGCCCCTCCCACCATATTACACTGTAAAACATATCTTAATATGTATTAAAGGATGAAACCCATTCTGAAAATAATGAAATTAAAATAAAATCAATAAAAAGTGTTGCATAGAAAATGAACCTATATTTAAAATGAAATAGAACAACACAACCCTCCCCAAACACAAGAACCATACAAACAAAACAAAAAGAAGAAAACATTTTATAATACTGAAAACCAAAGCATGTTTTCTATGTTTGTGGAATATGACCAACAGATCTGAGGGAGATAAGGACAGCTAAATATTTACATTGGAAAAAAATTAAATTCAATCATCAAAACTGTACATTAAAACATAGAAAGATTTTAAAAAATGAGTGAAACTCCAGGGAGGTAAAAAATGAATAAGGAGCATGATAAAGCAGAATACAAGACATAATACAGTTAATCTGAAATGCCAGGAGCTGTTCTGTGAAATTGACGCTGTGACTATACAGATGGAGAGCAACAAGAGATGGGTGGGAAGGGTACAGCGATTTTCAGTATAAACAGAGCGACCATGTCTTGACCTTAGACATTAAAAAATAATATGAATGATTTCACATCCAAAAATGAGTAACAGAAGAAAATGTTCAAATTTACTGAAAGTCCCACTTTACCAAAACTGACTCAAAGAGAAAAGGAAAACTCTGAGAAAGATTTATGTCTCTCACGTTTATTTTATGACCATAAGTTTTCAAAATGTTGCCTCTGGCAGGTCGTAGGAGTAGAAATTAACTGGAAAAGGGCACAAGAGATCTTATTAAAGGTACAGAAACATTCTAAAACTGATTTATAGTAATGACTGCACAACTTGGTAAGGTTAGTAGAAATTATTAAATTGTACACTTGAAATGGATGGTTTTCATAACTAAAATGTATCTCAATAAAGCTGTTTAAAATAAGATATATGAAATAATATGTTTTAAAAATATTTCCCTGAAGGAAAATTCCAAATCCAGATGATATAATCAAACATTTAGTGGGGAAGCATCAATTTTTCACAAGCCTTTTCAAAACATAAAATAGACAAGAACAGCAATGTAAAGAAATTAATAATACATGTAATCTGATGATCTTGTATATAAATCATGTTATAATTCCACACACATATACACATTGAGAATAAGAATATATAGGCCTACCAAAGAAAGTATACACATGAAACAGGTATATGAGAAGATGTTAAATATTGTTATTTACTATGAATAACTGAATTCAAACTACAGTGAAAACTACTACCATTTAGAGTTATTAAAATTAAAACTATTCAACACTGCAATGTTGGCCAGGATTGCAAGAACCAATACTTTTGTACATTGCTCAACAGAATATGAAATAGCATGACCACTGTAGACATCTCTATCAACTTATTTTAAAAGTTGATGCACCTGACATACAATTTAACAGATATCTGTCAATAGCATTCACTCAATGCTATTCTATAGCATAAATAGATTGATCTAGCCATACAATTAAGCAATCAAATACAGATGCCTGCAATTAGTCAATGTGCAAAAAATAAGAGAATACAAAATGCTCAGCAATAAAAGGAGGTGTGTATACCAAATCCACTACTCCTGAGGCTCAGGAATCATCACAGAAAAGGGGGCAAAAAAATGTAAGACCAGATGTTTTGGGTGGCTACAAAAATAATGTCTCATAGGTGCAACAAGGAAGCTGCACATATAAACTCACAGAAGTAGGAACACACCCAAGATCTCTTCCAATTTAAGCCAGGCCAAATCCCAACATGGAGCAGGGAAGTGGAATAAAATTCCACCCCTGAGGAGCTATTGTCAATTGATATTGTTGGAACTAGGACAATCAGTTTTCTTTAAGAGTATAGCCCCTTGTCAACCATCACTCTCAAGTGGACAAGGTCACATATCCAAGAATGGACAGAGCATATAAATTGCTCGTAATAGATGATAAAGAAAAGACACAACATTGAGAGGATACGGAAGGGAATATGGATCAGGGAAGAATTGGGAAGGAGTAAATAAAAACAAAAATATCAAATGGTTGTACTGTTAAATTTTCCTGGGGAATCTGTTACTTTTTAAACATAATTATTTATTATTATAGATAGATAGATAGATAGATAGATAGATAGATAGATAGATAGATAAAATAGTGCTCATATGTATGCATGCATACATTATGTGTGTGCCTTCAGAGGTCAGAAGAAGGCACTGGATCTTCTCAAGATTGAATTTACAAGCAGTTGTGAGTTACCACGTGGGTTCTGGGAGGTGAATTTTGGTCCTTTGCAAAGGGAGCCACTATTCTGATAGTTCACATCTTCAGCCCTGGAGAATCTGTTTGTATTCTTTCCAGATGGAGGGGGCAACAGCAAAGGAAGAAACAGTTCCATCCACATCCAGCTTGATGAGTCAATGTTTACCGGGGTTATCTTCAGGGGCATGGGCGACTGAAAGGCAGCTTATATGATGTGAAAGCCGATCTTGCCATAAGTGACTACACACAAAAGCTGTGTCACTGTAGTTCCTTGTACAACTGGCAGGCCATCACATCACAGAAGAGGATACTCCCCTCAGTAGCTGATTATAAACCTGGGGAGGGGCCCCATGAGTCTTCTAAATTTTATGAGCTCCCCAGTCTTGTGAGTTTCATGTACCTAGTAAGCATTCCAGTAGTGAAGTATTAGAGCAGGAGTAAATAGCAACACAAAGGCACCTGTAAATCCAGTACTAAGTGTGTGGATACTGAAGAATATAGACATATGTAGATATGCTGACATATGTAGATATGCATATAGCATGAATATCCACCTGAATATACATGTGTATGACCATATGAGCATGTGTACACAGTACACAACCTGAAATACACATTAAATATAGCCCTTATAAAATTTGTATATAAAATTCCATCTAATTTTATTGATTCAGTCTGACAAGATGGCTCAGCAGGTACAAACACTTTCTGGCAATCCTGACAACCTGAGTTTGACACCCCAGAACACACACAGTGGAAAGAGAGAACAGACTCTTGAAAGTTGTCCTCTGACCCGCACAAGTGCTCCTGAGCTACATAGTGATACCTCTGTCAAAAATATTACTTCATTGCTGTGGTTTTCCTTTCAAAGACTCCAACCTTATTTTAACTAAGAGAAACCCAATGTAAGGACATCCATGAAATACCAGATCACTATTTTTCAAAGTTGTCCATGTCTGTGAAAAACAAGAAAGTCTAATAAAGTAGCAGCTCAATAGAACCTATGAATCCAACATAAATAAATACAATATGGTTTTCGACATGGACTCCTTCATTAGAAGGACATTAATTTAAAAATATTATTTAAATGCTTAATATATACCTCCTTTATTGGCAATTCATTTGGCTGAATTTTATTGTCTTTGACAAGCTAATATACAATGACGGTGACAGGGAAAACTGCTGTGGGGCCATGGTCTTGTACCCTATAAAGATTTGTCACTTGTATTGCTTTAATAAAATGCTGATTGACCAGTAGTCAGACAGGAAGTATAGGCAGGGTGGCCAGAATAGAAGAATTCTGGGAAAAAGAAAGGCTCAGTCTATAGTTGTCACCCAGATGAAGAGAAAGCAAGATGAGAATGCCTCATTGATAAAAGGTACTAAGCCACATGGCTGATACAGACAAGAATTATGAGTTAATTTAAAAATGTAAGAATTAATAAGAAGCCTGAGCTAATAGGACAACCAGTTTATAATTAATGTAGGCTTCTGTGTGTTTCTTAGGGACTGAATGACTGCAGGATTAGGAGGGACAGAAAATTCTGTCAACAGAAAACTGAACATGGGAAATATCAGAATGCTTCAGTATTCTATGTTTTTTATACACTTCAACTCATTTCCCCAAATTTAAATGTTTAATATATATTTTGTTTAAATATATAAAATGTTTATATATATTGCTGAATTTGGAGGTGGTAGTGAAAGCATTTCCTCTAAAGTTAGAACAATAATGTGTTTACTATCTCCACAATTATTCAGTATAATACTCGAATTAGACAATCAGAAGAAATGAAAGGCACACAAACAGGGAAAGAAACTGAATTATTTACTCATAGATAGCATGATTCTGTACAAACAAAATCTAAATACACTATCAAGTGCCTGTTAGAACTGATTGATATGTATGAATGAACTGAACTATAGAATTAAAAGACCTCATAAATATAAATTACAAGACTATTAGTAAAGATTATGAAAAAGACCCTCTAACATGGAAAATATTCCATGTTCATAGATAGGAAAAATATTGTTAAAATAGTTTTGCCACTCCAGAATCTATATGATCCAGTTTTCATTAAAATATCAATGATTGTTTTCAAAGAACTAGAAAACACAGTCCAATTAATTTACCAGAAACCAAAAAAGCAAAGCTGGAGGCACTATAATGCCTAATGTCAAGATATACTATAGAGATATAACAATAAAACCAGCACAGTGCTTGGTATCAAATCAGATACACCATTGAACACAACAGAATAGAGTACCCAATGTAAACCCATGCTTCTTCAATCAACTGATTCTCATATATATAATGATTTTCTAGACAGGATCCCAAAAATCTAAGATACAAAACAAAATTTGAAAAGTGGAACTATGTACAACCCAGGAACTCTGATACATCAAGGAATTCATCTGATATGGAGTTAAATATCCAAACTGTTTAAAGAACTCAAAATCTAGCTACACACAAAAAATGTAACACTTTTTAAAAGGAGCACATATATCAGAATTAAAAAATATTACAAAATAATTTCTTTGTACATTCTAAATATGTATTAGTCTCATTGGTAATAAAGAAATGAATGTTTAATAATTAGGCAGGATTTTTGGGACAGAGAGAACACTGGAAAGAAGGGTAATGCCAAATGTGAGGCAATGTGGAGATAAAGAGGTTAACTTGCCATACTGAAAAATAGTACCAAGCATTGTAGCATAACATAGATTTAAAAATTTAGGTTAATTTAAAATATAAAAGTTAGCTAGTACAATAGCCTGAGCTATTGACTGAGCATTTATAATTAATAATAATTCTCTTTGGAGAAGAGGTCATTTGGAAACTGGCTGGAGAAACAAAAAATTTTGCCTACATATGGCACCAATCAAGGGACACCCATATCCATGTAAAACCTGAGAAAACTTCAAAAGGGTTCTAAACACACAAAACAAAGTCAAATGCAGATTTCTACTCTCAGGTCTCTCTTGCCAACCATAGTATAGAGATGTATCTCCTAGCAAGTTCTGCCAGAGTGAGCCTCATTATCACAGTCACATAATGGGTTCAAATTTTGTTCATGAAGTCAGGAAAGATTACAGATATACAGTAAAGACAGATCCAGATGGAACAAACCTCTAAATAAGTTACAGTATATTTAAAATTGTACATTGGCTTGGGAGAGAAAAGAGAAATGTATGTGTGGTACATACAGTCATAGAAAAAAAACTGTTGAAAATAATAAAATTAAGTATTTAATGAAAGAATAAAATAATATAAAGGAAAAAGCTGCACAAAGATGGAAAATGTATGGGGAGTATGGATCTGTATGTTACTGTGTTGTCTTTAAATTTTCTGATTGCTGATGAAAGAATGACACATTGGATTATGGAAACTTCTGGATTAAAACAATCCATATATTTTATAAATGTCTTGACTTCAAAATGGAAGTCAAGAGATAGGCTGCTTTGGAGAAGAGGTTATGCTTCTATTTCCACAGGAAATGAGAGGCTGTGGATTCATTCCATGTTGATATGGATCAGGTTTGATCAGAGAAGATCCCCTGAAAATCCTGGCTACAGACATAAAGAAATAGACCTGGAAAACTGAAAAACATATATTTACCTGCTCAAACATAAAACAAAAATTCTCTTTGCTAACTTGTGTACAATACACAGTCTATGCTTGTATTAATGTAAATGTGTATGCTACCTTTAAAAGTTTATGTATTTTTGGAACAAGAAAATGGGAATGAAAATAAAAATAGGTGGTGCATGTGATCAAGCATCTCAAAACTTCTCTGTAAAAGTCTCCTCAGAGTTATGCATTTAGAACAGCTTCAAGACTGTTGGCTAAGATGGTCCAAACTCATAAACTACTCCAGTCAAGACTTAACAATTATCCCAGTTTTCTCAGAGTCCTCCCAAAGACATCAGTGCCCAGAAACAGCAGTAAGTAGTCTTGAGAACAATGCCCAAATTTGCAAGAGAAAGGGTATGGTTAGGTTTTGGTTATTCAATGGACTATGGATGCTTGTCATTGGTTGGGGGTTTGTTAAAAGTTGTTATTAGTCATAGTCAGAAATAGAGCTAAAGGAAAGAGTTAAATTCAAAGATCTCTTTCTGAAGGAAAAGGGGAAATACAATATAGAAATGATGAAATACAGGGGTAGGTTAATGGATCTACTTTAATCCAAAAATAACAACTTTTAATCTCAAATATTTTACACTGGCATGGATTTTGGTTTATTGGTACAAATTTAAAGTTAATCTTGTTACATTGCATGTATGTTTCTACTATTGTTTGGGGTATTGTGCTTATGAAATTCATTTAAAAATGCAATGCGTAATAAAGAAATCCAGATTAGCATTTAAGCATCTATTACCATCAAACTTGTAGTCATGTTAGGTATGTTTTTAAGATCAAATAGGAGTATATTTTAAATAGACAAGCAGTCTTCAAACACTTCAGAGATCTATAGAATATGACTTTTAAGATGTTTTAATAATATAAAGTTTTCTATAAAAATGAGAAATGAATGTTCTTAGCAACAACAATCTACTTCAAAGAAGATGATCAGTATCAAAGAAACTCGATATGGAGCTTACATTCTTGTTTCAAAAGTCAGACACTGGGCTAAAAACTATCCTTGTCTCGACTGGTGACAGTGTACTATTCGAATTGGTCAAGCAGGCACAAAAGAAAGCAACTGAATTTTGTAAGACAAGGACAGTCCTTTAAAATTCCTGCTTCACAGAAATGTCTATCAGATATACTAGGCCTTTAGGCCAAAGATGGTTGCTTCAATATTACAGAAGTAGTGATATTTTATTTGTATTTCAATAAATAAAGCTTGCCTGCCATGTTCAGAGAGTCCGGTTTTATCCCATTCTTATTCAGTCCCAGTCCAGCTGGCTTTGATGAGCTCCCAATAGATTAGCCCCACTGTCACTGTGGGTGGGTGCACCCCCTGCGGTCCTGACTTCCTTGCTCATGGTGGATAATGAAGGCTGATGGGAAGCCAAGGACAATAGCACTAGGTTTCGATCCTACTGCATGAACTGGCTTTGTGGGAGCCTAGCCTACTTGGATGTTCACCTTCCTGGACCTGAATGGAGGGGGGAGGACCTTGGACTTACCACAGGGCAGCGAATCCGGACTGCTCTTCAGACTCAAGAGGGAGGGGGAATGGAGTGGGGGGAGGGTGAGAGGAGGGGGAGGGAAATGGGAGGCAGGAAGGAGGCAGAAATTTTTTCAACAAAAAATAAATAAATAAATAAATTTAAAAAATAAATAAATAAATAAACAAATAAATAAATTAATAAATAGAGCTTGCCTGAAGACCAGAGAGTAACACAGCCCAACTGGTCAGCCTTACAGATGAGGCAGTGGTGACACACACCTCAATCCCAGTAGCCATGCTAGTTTACCATATAAACCAGACAGTAGTGGTGCACACCTTTAATCCCGGCACTAGAGAGGAATATAAGATGGGAGGAGATAGTTCCTCGAGGCAGGACCACCATTTAGAACTGAGGTAGCATTAAGAGCCAGTAGCTAATCAGTTCTGTAGTAGGAGCTGGGGGCTGTGTTCCTGCCGCCCCAGCTCCTGGTCGCCTGGCTAGCTTATGCCCCGAAATAACAGCACACAAACTATATTCTTTTAAACACTGCTTGGCCCATTATATCTAACCTCTTCTTGACTAATTCTCACATATTAATTTAGCCCATTTCTAATAATCTGTGTGGCACCCCAAGGTGCGCTTACAGGGAAAATTCTAGCCTACGTCCATCCTGGGTCAGAGCTTCATCGCGTCTGCCTCTGAGAGGAGCTGCCCTGCATCTGAGCTCACTTCCTCTTCCTCCCAGCATTCTGTTCTGTTTACTCCACACACCTATGTTCTAACCTATGAGGGCCAAGCAGTTTCTTTTTTAATTAACCAATGACCTTCCTCCATCAATCATTTTGCTTTTCTGACCTTCAAGTTGAACCTCAATTTCTGACTCTGAGTTTTTATTAATCATGCTACACAAAAGAACTTTGGCAGTCTAGTGGTTTGAGTTCAAAAGGAATAATGTGATGTGGGAGGGTCTTCTGTTTTGTGTTGATTTCATTGGTTAATAAAGAAACTGTCTTGGCCATTTGATAGGCCAGCCCTTAGGTGGGTGGAGTAGAGAGAACAGAATGCTGGGAGGAAGAAGGAAGTGAGGTAATCTCCTTGCCTCTCCTCTCTGGATCAGATGCCATGGAGCCAGCCACCAGGTCAGACATGCTGAATCTTTCCCGGTAAGCACCACCTCATGGTGCTACACAGATTATTAGAAATGGGTTAATCAAGATATGAGAGTTAGCCGGGCGGTGGTGGCGCACGCCTTTAATCCCAGCACTCGGGAGGCAGAGGCAGGCGGATCTCTGTGAGTTCGAGACCATCCTGGTCTACAAGAGCTAGTTCCAGGATAGGCTCCAAAACCACAGAGAAACCCTGTCTCGAAAACCCCCCCCCCCCCCCAAAAAAAAAAAAGATATGAGAGTTAGCCAAGAAGAAGCTAGATATAATGGACCAGGCAGTGTTTAAAAGAATACAATTTGTGTGTTGTTATTTTGGGGTAAAAGCTAGCCAGTGGCCGGGAGCTGGGCGGTGGGAAGTGGCCCACAGCTCCTTCTACGATAATGCACTTACAAATTTGTCAGGGGGAAGACTTCATGTTAACTGCACTTCATGTTAACTGCTTTACCAAACAAACAAAAACAAATCAAACCAAAACCAAAGAGCTAATGTGCATAAGAAATGTTCGCAGAAGGAAAGCAGTGACAGTGACAAACACGCTGATTCTGTATGTGAATGTGGTGATGGCAGCATCTGAGCATTATGATGTCCAAATTCATCACATTTTATACATTAATTTTCTGTAATTTCTGTAGATATCTTAAGAAAATTAAAAATTCTGCAATCTCAAAGACAGAATTAATACAAAAATAAAAAGATTGAGACTCAGGTTTATAGTGATAGAAGTACTCATATTTAAGAAATACCTTAAATAATAAGGAAGAGATCATTATAATTGAAGACAGAGATGCAGGACCATAAGACTGAATGGGAAATAAACTAGGTGAATTTTATAGAAATGGTTTCTTCTATAGGACAATAATCTTGTTACCCTGTAAAAATTTGTTATTTATATTGTATTAATAAAATGGTGATTGGCCAGTAGCCAGACAAGAAGTACACGCAGAGCAACAAGAACAGGAGAAATCTGGGAAGAGGAAAGATTCAATCTGGAGTCATAACCCAAATGCAGAGGAAGCAAAATGAGAATGCCTTGCTGATAAAAGGTATCAAGCCATGTGGCTTACACAGGCAAAAATTATGGGTTAATGTAGGATGTAAGAGTTAATAGGAAGGCAAGCTAATAGCCCAAATAGTTTATAATTTAAAAAAAAAAAAGAACTTTGGGTTACTATCCAGGCAGCCAGATGTCCTTGCCAATAAGCAATATTATACCCTTCTGGGATCTTTGATGGAGTTTAAGACTAAATAATTAGACTCAAAGTTTTCTTTAGTTATGATAAAAGGTAAATTAGGTATAAAACCTTAGAGTCACAAAGATAAAATAAGTATTAAATTATTTTGTCTAAATTTGACAAATAAAAATAGACTGGATATTGTAACTGTAACTTTTATTTGATACCTGTTTTTGTTGTTTGTAATTTTACTATATTAAAGCTAAAATCTTTCTTTTTAATTGGACAAAAGGGGGAAATGCTGTGGAATAATATTTTTGTATGCTGTAAATATGCATCCCTGTTATTGTTAATAAAGAACTGATGGGCCAATACCTAGGCAGGATTTTGGGGGCAGAGAGAATGCTGGGGTGAAGACCAGTGGAAACAAATCACTGCAAGGAGATGCAGAAAGAAAGAGATGAAATTGCCATACTGAGAAAAGGTACCAAGCCATATGTCAGAGCATAGATAAAACATATGGCTTAACATAAAATGTAAAGATAGCTAGTAACAAGCCTGAGCTATTGACCAAGCATTTATCATTAATAATAAGTCTCAATGTGGTTGTTTGGAAACTTGCTGGTGGGACAGAAAAGTCTGCCTACAAAAACAGAAACAAAAAAATCTCAAAAGAACCCATATAAGTGACCAGTAAATATATGAAACAGTCTCTTCAATACCACTACTTAACAGGGAAGTAAAAATCAAAACTAAATGATGGATATCTCATGGTAGTTGAAATGGTTATTTTTAAAGGAGAAAAAAAAATCACAAAGCAAAACTGAACAGACAAAACCATTTGATATGATGATTATACGATATAGGCATGTGTAAAGTTTCATACCTGTGACTGGGTAGATGGATCAGTGATTAAGAGTACTTACTGTTCTTGCACAAGACCTTGGTTCAGTTCTTCATATTCACCTGAGAGCTCACAACTCCCTGTTATTCCAGTTCTGGGTGAACCAATGCCCTCTTTTGACCTCCACTGGCACTGCACATATGTCCATACAAATACACTCAGGCACACACAAATACCATAAGATAAAATCACATAGAATATCACACAGAATTTTATGAACATGTGTGTTTAAAATGATTTATCAATTAAAAATCTCTCTCTTCCTTTCTCTCTCTCTCTCTCTCTCTCTCTCTCTCTGTGTGTGTGTGTGTGTGTAGAAAGCAATGCAATGTGAAGGCATTCATGTCATTCATTGTTTAAATCAAAACATTGATGGAATAAAGGGACTCGCCATTAGTCACTTTGTCAAGGACAGACATGGTAGTACATGCCTTTAATCCCAACCCTTCCCCGGGTAGAGAAATATGGCAGAAGCAGTGACAGTGGCAGGTTGGTCTCAGTAGTGAGTTCCAGGCCAACTAGGGCTATATAGGAAGACCAGTTAAAATAAGAGGCTGAACTGTGATATATGGACACAAAGAATATGGTTTTATTCTTCCACTATTTCAGTACAATATACACTATTTCAAGCTAGATTAGTTACTTATTTGCCAAACAGCATCTGTGGTCTGGGGAAGATAATCATATTAACCCTACTGTGTTAAGAGGAAGTAATAAATAAAGAAATAATGAAATTAATGTTTGTTCAATGAATACTCTGCAAAATTTATGAACACAGAGACCTTAATGAATTCCACTAAAACAGTTTCTATTTTTGACATAGCAAAATATCTGACAGAAAAAAATTGGAGGGGGCAGGCTATTTGGAGACTTCATGGGATTTTAGTGATTTTTGGCAAGAAGGCTTGGCATCAGAAGAGCCTTTGTGGTGGCAGAATCAGGAACTCTTGTTGGCAACTTGTTTGTTTAAAGGGGACTGGGATGCACAGATTGACTGCAAGTGTGGCTAGCTAACAGTTGTCAAGGGCCTGCCTCTGGTGGCCTAATAATTCTGCAAGTCAAGGCTCATCTTCTAAAGCTCTACATAAGAACACAATAAGGGCTATTGAGGATGACTCAATGGACAAAGGTGCTTGCTGACATTTCTGAAGACCTGAGTTCAGCACTGGGAAACCACGAGGTAGGAGGAGAAAACTGATTTCTGCAAGTTGTTCTCTGCCTTCCACATGTGTGCTGTGGCATGTGGACCTATCTCCCCAACAAAATAAATACACAAGTTAGCAAAATTTGGAACTCAAAAGGGAAGTAGACCTGAGGGGAGATTATGTATTACAGTGGCGAAGAGGATGAAAATTTGGTGGCTGGATATGTTATCATTACATATTTATTTTACCTATTTAAGCATGCATAAAATATTACATTTGGAACTGGAAAGTTTGCACAGTGGTTAAGAACACTCCCTGTTCTTGCAGAAGACTAGAGTTTAGTTACCAGCACTCACATTAAGAGGCTCAAAACTGCCTGTAACTTCTGTTCCAGAAGACCCAATGCTTTCTTCTAATCTTTGGGAACATACACATTAACATAATTAAATAAACTAATAATAAAGGAAATATAAAATAAATTAAAAGTCAAAATTTTAGAAATACCATCACAACTTGGAGATCAAGCATATAAAAGAAAAGTCAGTGGCACTGGGTTTTGATCCTACTTCATGTACTGGCTTTGTGGGAGCCTAGCCTGTTTGGATGCTCACCTTCCTAGACCTGGATGGAGGGGGGAGGACCTTGGGATGCCCACAGGGCAGGGAACCCTGACTGCTCTTTGGACTGGAGAGGAAGGGGGAGGGGAGTGGGGTGTGGGGAGTGAGGGACGGGGAGGGAAAAGGGAGGTGGGGAGGAGGCAGAAATTTTTAATAAAAAAAAATTAAAAACTAATTATGCTGAAAAAAAAAGAAAAGTCAGTGAAAGACATTTCAGACTCAAGACATTACTTACAAGGATACAGAATTCCTCTTGAATGTCATGCCAACTTAGTGGTGGTCATAAGAATATTTGCTCTTTAATATTTTGTATTAACACTCAATTTATATCACTTAATCACTTCAATTTCCATTCAAGGTGACATATCAGATATAATGATAATAATAGTGAAAACAGAAAAATAATATTTGGTCCTGACTACATGGCTTCTGCTCCTTTGAGGAGCTCACTTAACCACTTATCAAGATGTGTGTTACTCAGCTCATGCTGCCCAGCAACCACCAGCAGATGCTGCCCACAAAGAGTGCTTAAGTAAGTCTCCTTAGATGCAAATATTTCTTGAAATATGTACCTATAATAGTTAATAGAGTAATTTAAGAAAGATATTTAACTTTTCACCTGGATACAGGGCCTCAGATGATGGGAACTTGAGGTAATGAACTCCGTCCTTGGCAGATAACCACCTATGAGGTAAAAATCAATGCAGAAACCAGTGACCTGGAAGGTAGACAGGGGTCTAACTGCTCAGGAATGTACCAGTTATAAAAAGTGTTTTATTTTAACATTTAATTTATTCATTCTATTTCTCTCTGTCTTTTCTGTCTCTCTCTGTCAGTCTCAGTGTGTGTGCGTGTGCACTCACATATATGTATGTGTTTGTGTGCTTGGTTATGTCTTGTTTTTATATGGGTGGCACAGGAGAAATTTTGGGATTTGGCTACCTCCTTTCACCATGCATTCCCTGGGTTATGATCTCAGGACATTAGGTTAGGCAGGAGATGCCTTTGCCAAGTGAACTGTTGTGAAATATTATTTTCAGATTGTTATATTTACGCTGTGGAATATTTGTTTATTAATGCAAAATTTTGTTGCATTCTTTTATGAGGCAGTTGTTTAACTCTGTGAAACTGTGTTACTTTGCCTTTCTAAAACACCTGAATGGTCTATTAAAGAGTTGAATATCCAATAGCAAGGCAAGTTGGTATGCCAGACCTTGTTGACTCCCCAAGGAACGCCTTAATACCTCTGAGGATGGTGGATGGGAAGGGGGAGGAAGACAGAAGAAAGTGAGAGAGAGGAGGAACTGGGATTTTAATATGTAAAATGAAAAGTAAAATTAAAAAAGGTATATGAAAGCACCCACCCACTGAGACGGTGGGGCTGATCTAATGGGAGCTCACCAAGGCCAGCTGAACTGGGACTGAAAAAGCATGGGATAAAACCGGACTCTCTGAACATGGCAGACAATGAGGGCTGATGAGAAGCCAAGGACAAGGGCACTGGGTTTTGATCCTACTGCATGTACTGGCTCGGGGGGGGGGGGGCTTAGCCTGTTTGGATACTCACCTTCCTAGATCTGGATGGAGTGGGGAGGACCTTGGAGTTCCCACAGGGCAGGGAACCCTGACTGTTCTTTGGACTGGAGAGGGAGGGGGAAGGGAATAGGGGGAGTGGGGGAGAAGGAGGGAAAAGGGAGACAGGGAGGAGGCAGAAATTTTTAATTAAAAAAAAAACTCAAAAAAATATAAGAAACAAAAACCAAAAAGAATAAGCCTCCATGTGCATTTATTTGGAAGCTGTGTGGTGGGCCATTTCACTTCGCCTGGTTTTGCTTATTTTTGTTACTTACACAGCCAAGTAAGCTGGAGTTATTTTTTTAACCACTAAAGAAAACTTAAGTAGAAGCATGAAGATCTTTTGCTCTTCTAAGTCATTTTAGAGTGATCAAGAACTTGGGCAGGTGACATCAATGATGAACCAACACTAAATACAACCAACCTTATCCTGTGTCTGTCTCAGTTCTTATACAGTGTGTGAAATTTTGACCATGTCACTTTTCTCTAAACTAGTCTTTAAGTCATTTTTTTTTAAAAAAAAAAAATTGGTTTTACTCATTCTGGACTGATGATTTCTATATATTTACTGAAAAAAATTACATAGTTTTTACGGTTATGTTGAATCATGTAATCCATCATAAGGATCTGTAAAAAGTAGAAGGACAGAGCCCTTGGCTTAATTTTGAGTATTCTCCTTCTCTCTTATCATTTCATATTATCTCTACTCAGGTCATTTTTCTCTGGTGCCTTTCTTGTCCTTGAGAAAAAGTATGCATGATTACATATATACTCTCTGTTCATGTGTGTGTCTTTCCTGCTTGAAGTTCCAAGGATTTTCTAGTCTGTATTTTAAATGCTGACTTCTTAAAGTATCTACATATGTGATACTTCTCTGACAGTTTTCATAAAAAATAAACATTGTCTATATTCTGTAGAACACCTTCAACTACAAATTGCAGAATTCCAATGCAAACATAAGCAAAACATGATTTATGCTGACTAATGTTGATAGATAATACAGATAAACAAACAAGCTTCTAGGGAAGTCAGCTCTAGGAGCTTAGAGAAGCCATGAGCGAAGACTTCAGTCATGGGTCAGCAGTTAGTACTCATTGCTCTTACAGAAACCAAAGTTTGTTTTTTGTTGCCTATGTCAGGTAGCTCCAATTGCCTCTAAGTCCAATTTGAAGGGACTATCTTCTCAACTCAATCCGCAAGGGCACTTACTTGTGAGGGCTCATAGACCTATAAGTCATAGTTTTTAAAAATAAATTATGAGGGGCTGGGATGTTACTCAAGTGGTAGGGTTTTTGCCTGACCAGGTGTATCAATCCCTGGTTTTGATACATAGCAACATGGAAAATAGGGTGGTAGTGTGTGCATGTAATTCTAGAATATTGGAAGTGGATGTTGAAGGATCAGAAGTTCAAGATCATCTTCTACTACATAGAAGTTAGCCTATGTATACCAGAATATGTCTCAAAAAATCCTTAAGAATGACTCTTTCAAGATCTTTGGCTTTTTCATCTTCTCTGATTCAATTCTCAGGACTGCTAAACAAGCAAGATACACACAATAGGAGCTGCTTTGAAGCATCTTTAAAAGGATAACATCCAAACACAATAGAATTCTCCTTGCTAATGTCTACAGAACAATATTTTCAAAAGGACTCATAAACATAATTGGATCGAATAAATGGAGTTATGTTTCAGGACATCATCAGCCACAGAGTTTGATGCACTAACCAGAATCTTATGGATAAGAGGAGTTGTGCTCTTTTATAAATGGCAGTTGATTACTCAGCATAAAGTAAAAATCAACTGATTATAACCATATAGCCCAATTAGCTCTTTACTTTAATTTGCAGTATGTGAAGGTCATGTACACTTCTTAGGATTTGGGTAGGAAAGTAAAGTGTTCAAAACAGAATCTACATAGCATACCATAACAAACTCTGCCAAACAATCCATTCTCCATGGCATTTCCACCTTCTGCTGCAGAATACAGACTGAGATAGAAGTGTAAGAGCCAGGTTTACTATAAAGCGATGAAATAGGCTACCTATGATTTGGCTACATCTCTTGTGGTTTAATAGTCAACAAAAAATGCTGAATATTTTAGTTCAGTATAACGTACCTCTTTGATAACTTCTCTCTGTGGTCTTATGAATGCATTGCAGAAAAGACTCACATACACGTCTCTTGTGTCAAGAAAGAACTATCAGTTACTATTATTTTTCTCAGAATTTCTAAAACACCTTGTATTTCTTAAAATGTAAGAAATATGTCGAATACGGCAAAATCTCTTACTTTAGATCTGAAACTACTTCATCTAAACTTGTTGTTCACCACCAGGGTCAATATTGCCTTCCAGTGGATATTTGGGATGCTCTGGAGTAATTATTACCGTCCAAACTGGGAAAACCCAGTAGGTTGAAGCCAGAGAGTTTTAAAACAAAAGCTTCCAGTCCATAGAACTATAAGAATAAATCAAAGTTGTATAATGCTGCTGGAGAGTATCTAGATTAATAACCTTAGAAAACCTCCCACATTGCACTTATCACTACCTTCATAATTCACAGTAAACTCAAATGGTTGGAGAAAGGATTGAACAAAGACCCATGCAATAGAGAAGTGTCAGGAATGATTTTGGTCCTCTTCATGACCCTTTTATTGCCCTAATTGTTAAAGGCCTTATGCCCTGCTATGTAATTAGAATCTGGATTTCTGGAGATTTCACAGAATAGAAACATGAAATTAGAAGGCGGATCTCTGTGAGTTCAAGGCCAGCCTGGTCTACAAGAGCTAGTTCCAGGACAGGAACCAAAAGCTACAGAGAAACCTTGCCTTGAAAAATCAAAAACAAAAAAAAAACTCTGATTCTGATTCCAACTACATTTGTCATTATAGTGTCATAACTTCAAAAGAATATTATCTAATCTCTTAGAAACTTATTTCTATCTTTTACATATAATGTATTTACCTTACAATATTCTTCTAAAGTTTTCTTTTAATCCAACAATGAAGATTAAAATTCAAAAAGAAACATGAAGAAACACTGGGTGGAAGAAAATCAAGCAAACAGGCATTCTCCAGATGAATTTGGTTCCTTGCCCCTGAGTAGCACCAGAGGCAATTCTTCTCAATTCATTACATGATTTGCTGAATTCAGCAACTTGTGTTTTCTTCCCAGCTTTAATATTTGATGAACAAGGCCTCCTCTACCAATCCAATGTACAGTTTCATAATATTTTATTCTTTAATAAGGACTGAATTTGTTCTGGTTTCCATATGCAGAGTTTTCCCAAAGGCTAATATGAAGAAATCTTGGTTTCTAAGGCAAGAATATTCAAACAGTACATTTGGAGAACTGAATGGATTATGGGTACTCTTCTTTCATTGATACCCTAACTTATTGATGAGTTTAAAGTTTGATAGCAAATATGGAGAAGTATTGGATAAAGGAGGCAGGAACAAGGTGCAAGAATGAGGTCAGAGGAGTATGTTTCTGAATGGTTTGTTGAATTGCTGGTCCCTTCTTGTATCTTCCCGCTTGCTGGCTGTGGGAAACAAGCAGGTTTTCTTGGCCAATGATTTTCTGCTATGATGCTTTGTTTCACCAAAGACTCAGAAACAATAGCTTCAAGAAAACTGCCTAGAATCTCTGAAATTCTAAGCTCAAATAAGTCTTTCTTCTTTCTCTCAAGCATTTGACAGCAAAAAACAAAACAACAACAACAAAAAACCAAAAGAAACAAAAAAACCCTAAGTTCAACTTCATAAAAAAAAAAACGACATGGTCTTAGATACCATCAATATCGGACTATGTCTGAAATAATCGCAGAGAACACTCGAGATTCATTTTACATCTTAACATCTCAACCTGTCCTCCTATTTAGCATAAGTGGCATTTTAGGTGATGACAATATCATTTTGCCACTGTCAGATTATTAGAAAAAAGTGGCTTATTCAGATCTTCCTAAAAATGATTGTTCTGATACATGGAGTGTCTTAGTTTGCTTTTTGTTACTGTGACAAAGTACTGAGCAAAAGCAGTTCAATGAGGCATGGATTTGTCTTACACCTCCAGGTTCACCCCTGAAGGAGATAAAGGCAGGAGTGCAAGGCAGGAAGCTGGATGCAGGAACTGAAGCAGAGTTCATGGAAGAGCGTGTTTTCTGGCTTGCTCCCTCTAGCTTGCTGAGCTACCATTCTGCCGTGGTTTCTGGATAGGTTTCCCTTAGCTTACTTAATTTGCCTTTTATTGTTTTGTCCTACTGTACTCTCATGACTTTCGTTTTTTTAAAAAAAAAATTTATGAAAGTTCTCAGATTTAGGAGCTAGGGAGATGGCTCAGAGGGTAAGAGAATTACTCTACAACATAAAGACCTCAGTTTGAATTCCTAAAACTCTGTAGAACTCTGGCATGGTCAGGCATGCTTGTCACCCCTTTGTCATGAGAGTTGGTAGCAGAGATAAGTGAGTTCTACAAATTGGTTTGTCTGCTAGTCTTGCTGAACTAAGAGCTTCTGCTTCAGTAGGAAGTCCTCTCTCATGGTAATACGATGGATAATGGGAGAGAAGGACACTTGTCCTCATCTCTAGAGGCTCATGCTCAGGTGCACATGCACACATGGACACATACATACATGTACATAATTATAGACACACACATGGACCTGGACGCATACCGGTACAAACACACACACACACACTCATTAAAAACCAACACCACTTAACAATCAACAAACAAAAACTAACTCAGATCTGTCAAATTCTCTGGGTTTTCACTACCTCTGGAAGGCTCTCATATCTCATAATTTGTTTAACTTTTATTCTCCACTCTTTTTTATAGATTTTTTTTATTTTTCCATTCAAATATTTACACTTCCTTCCCTCCTCCCAATCCCCTCCTGCTTCCTCACACCCCCTCCCTCCTCTCCCTCCCTGCTTGAGAGAGGGCAGGGAATCCTGCCCTGTGGGAAGTCCAAGGCCCTCCCCTCTATATCCAGGCCTAGGGAGCTGTGCATCCATATAGACTAGGGTCCCCAAAAGGCAGAACATCCTGTAAAAACAAGTCCAGCGCCTTTATCAATGGCTTCTCAGTCAGTCCCCATTGTCAGCCACAATCAAACAGATCAGAGAATTCGGTTTGATCACATGCTCATTCGACCTGGTCCAGCTGGATTTGTTGAGCTCCCATTAGAACAGGCACACTGCCTCAGTTGGTGGACCAACCCCTCGCGGTCCTGACTTCTTTGCTTGTCTTCTCCCTCCTGCCTTTCAACTCGACCTGCGTAGCTCAGTCCGTTGCTCTGATGAGAGTCTCTGTCTCTATCTCCATCCGTCGCTGGACAAAGATTCTATGGTGGTATTCGTGATAGTGGGGCAAGGACAGTTCAGGCACCCTCTGCTCTGCTGCCCAAGGATCTAGTTGGGTACAACCCCGTAGACACCTGGGATCCCCTCTAGAGCCAAGTTTCTTGCCAACCCTAAAATGGATCCCTTAATGTAGGTATCTTCTTCCCTGCTCCTATATCCGACCTTCCTCTGTCTCTACCCTCCCACTCCCCCAAGCTCTTGCCAGTCCTTTCCTTCTTCCTTCCCTCTCCCCCTCTCCCCTTCCCCCATCCTCATCCCCTCCTCTGCCCCCACCCCCATGCTCACAACTTTTGCCCAGCAATCTTGTTTGCTTCCAATTTTCAGGAGGATCTATATATGTTTTTCTTTGGGTTCACCTTGTTATTTATCTTCTCTGGGCCTGTGAACTATAGGCTTAATGTCCTTGGTTTATGGCTAGAGTCTGCAAATGAGTGAGTACTCTTAACTGTCCTTTGCTACAGTCCCCAGTTAAAATCTTTATTTTTTTTACTTTTTATTTTTTTTATTTTTGTTCTTTTTTAATTAAAATTTCCACCTGCTCCCCGTTTCCCATTTTCCTCCCCCTCCTCCCACATATTGCCCCCTCCCCCCACTCCCCTCTTCCTATCCCCACTCCTCTTCTCCTCCCCCCACTGCATTCCCCCTCCCTCTTGATACTGAAGAACAGTCCAAATTCCCTGCCCTGCGGGAAGACCAAGGTCCTCCCACTTCTATCTAGGTCCAGGAAGGTGAGCATCCAAACAGGCTAAGCTCCCACAAAGCCAGTTCATGTATTAGGATCCAAACCTAGTGCCATTGTCCTTGGCTTCTTATCAGCCTTCATTGTCCACCATGTTCAGAGAGTCCAGTTTCAACCCATGCTTATTCAGTCCCAGTCCAGCTGGCCTTGGTGGGCTCCCAATAGATCAGTTCCACTGTGACAGTGAGTGGGTGCACCCCTCATGGTCCTGACTTCCTTGCTCATGTTCTCCCTCCTTCTGCTCCTCATTTGGACCTTAAGGGCTCAGACCATTGCTCCAAATTGGGTCTCTGTCTCTGTCTCTATCTCGATCCATCGCCAGATGAAGGTTCTAAGGTGATATGCAAGATATTCATCAGTATAGGATAGGGTCATTTCAGGTTCCCTCTCCTCAGTTGCCCAAGGTACCAGCTGGGGACATCTCCCAGTTAAAATCTTGAAGAATAGCCAGGCGGTGGTGGTGCACGCCTTTAATCCCAGCAGAGGCAGAGGCAGATGGATCTCTAGGAGTTCGAGGCCAGCCTGGTCTACAAGAGCTAGTTCCAGGACAGACACCAAAGCTACAGAGAAACCCTGTCTCGAAAAACAAAAAATAAAATAAAAAAAAAATCTTGAAGATTAGAGTAGGTGGTTCTTTACCTTCCTGTAAGTTTGGTGATAATGGCAGGATCCACTTGCTAGGAGGTAGCCCGAATTATTTCATGCTGAAGCTTCAGCTGCTATATGTGGCTTGGGAGAAAGCCAGACAAAAAGGCAACTCCTCACTAAATTCAATCACCTGGATCTCCCTACAGACTCTGACCCAAGAGGTTGGTAAAAGACTTTTTATTTCCCAAGTTTAGATATACAGAAGGGAAGAAATGTTTTCAGAATTAATTCATTCGACTGTGTCTCCTTTGAATCTGGTTCTGAATACTCATGAGTTATCGATTCTGCCTCCCCAAGTGACAGCAATTGCTTTCTTATTTGTCTAATTATATGTCCTGTTATCTTGCCTTTCTAATATGTTTGCTTTCTGCCACCTGGAGAGTTCAGGCTGTCAGTGTACATCTGTGTGGGTCCATGTTGGGTGGAAACCTCTAGACGTGCAGAGGGCTGGATAGAAATGTGAGTTATATCCCATCAACTGAAGCTCTATTGCTTACTACCAATTCCTGCTGCTCTGCATGTGTCCCTTTGCTGTCAAGCAGTGACTCCTTGTCACAAGGATGTTGTTTTTCCTTGTCTCCCTTCCAAGGATGTTTGTGTCTCTGGCTAAGCTCTAAAAGCTTGTTTCTAGATTAGTTTCCCCAGAAGAATATGTATGCCTGTTAAATTTTGAACTTTTTATACGTAAGAGATGTTTTGATGTTGTTGTTTGTATTTGAGATTTCATCTTGAATGATGACTTTACTGGCATCTATGACAAGATAAAATACAAAGAAGAAAGAGATGAAACTGTAGGATTCTTAGCTGGTATGAGGAAAATCAGAAACAATTATCCTACAAGTTGCAAGTAAAGATCAAACTGAACACAAGCTCTCAGAAAGGCCCTCCTGCAGACTCATGCAAATACCGAAGCCAGAAAGTACCATCGACAACATCCAGAGAACATTAGGAAGCTTGGAATACCTCTTGCAAATCCTACTAGTTAGTTGAGATATATTCTCTTTATATTCACTAGGCAGGCCTCAAACTCAACATTCTTTTCTCTCAAATTTTGCAAGGCATAGATTTTATCACACAAGGTAAGGTCACTTATTTCTTGATACTACAATCTGTCCCTTTTGGATCAAGAGCTTCCTATGTAAAGTATATTACAGATGTATTTTCAACTTCAAAAAATTTTTAATATACTGTAGCATACTCATAGATAAGAAAATAAAAGAATAATCATTTCAGATTTCCTGTAATACGCAGATATGTCATGGAGTTCCTTTTTATAGCCACACTATATACTTTTTCCTTGGAGATATAAATGCTACCTTTTCTCTGAAGTACAAATGTCCAGAGAGACACCTCTACTAATACAAAGGGGAGATAAAGGAGACCCTTTAGTGACACATGGTACTTTCATGGACTCTTGCTTAGAAAAATTCTTAGGGAAATTTAGTACACATATGCAAATAACTATATATATTATAAATATGGGCCATTTATTATATACATGGGCTGGTAATCTAAACCATTTACAACACTTGCTGTTCTTGAGGATTTGAGTTCAGTATCCAACACTGACTGACATTCTACTGTTCATAAATTCTTGCAAGTTCAGCTCAGGGGATCTCACACCCTCTTCTGGACTATGTTGGCACCACATACATGCACAACATTTTTAAATTAAACTTTACATGAAGACTACATACACGAAGACAAACACACGAATAAAATTTAAAAGTCTAAAATAAAAGTTATGCCCACAGTTGAGAAGTTAGTTTTAAATTTGTCCTATGGGCCAAAATATAAGATGAAATGAGGATTAATATGTGATCTAGTTACTCTTTCATTTTTGCCTATTTATATTTAGCTCACAGCTAGGATTTAGATTAAAGTTATATAATATCTCTACATCTGTCTTTATGTTTGTGTGTGTTATATATACAGAACATTTCCTATATCTGGATGGTACAATCAAATTCATTTTTAAGTTGGCTAGATTTAAATAGATAAGAACATATAACTGAATATCTAACTAAATATCTCAAAAATATAAAATGTACAGCAAATGATTTTAAAATTTATGTGACTTTGATATATCTGTGATAAGTGTATTCATTAATATCAGTTTAATTAAAAGAAAAAGAAAAAAGAAAATACATTCTGTTTATCAGTACTGAGTACCATATATATATATATATATATATATATATATATATATAATTTTTCTTAAATTTATTAGTAAAGTTAAAACATTAAAAATAGAAAGAAGCAAGGGTAGTAGATAGCTTAATTGGTGCTGTAAAATATCAGCATCAATACAGCTTCTGAACCTAGTCATTAGAATGGACTTTGCAACTTATTTTCAGGAGAGATGGCTGAGTGGTTAAAAGCAATAGCTAATCTTCTAAAGAACACTAGCTTGATTCTAGCATTCACATGGCAGCTCACAGCAATTTATAACTCTAAATCCTAAGTATGTAATGGCCCCTCTGACCTCTATGGGCAATGCATGCATGCATACAAAATAAAAAACGAAGGAAAAAATAAGTTGTAATGTATTATTAAACACTAGATGTTAATTGAATTTCTGGGTTACTTCTAACATGAAATACCAAAATATTAGTCACCAAGTTTGAGTGTAGACAATTTACCTTCTTGCTTTTGCACAATTTAGGGAAGCTAAATATATGTAGGGCTGTTAACAGACGTGAGAAAGTAAACTATGAGGAAGCATATGCCTGTAGGAAAACACAAGATTTACATATGCACAAAACTTGCTAGTCTGCAACAGAATGCTGGTGACAGACAATTCATGCTTGTCTGGTTTCTATTTTTCTCTATAGAAAATGACTAATGGTTAAAAACTGTAAATACTACATGTAATAAAATCACTACTTCTTAAGAAATAGCATGTAACACATGCGAGGATCTAAGTTCATGTGTTTTTCCTGCTCTTGTTTGGTGGGTTATTTTATGGTGTTTTCTTTTACTTTCCATACTTCTTTTGCTCCTGTTGTTGATACAGACCAGGCAAGCTTCATCTGACTATATTGCAGAGGCCCCCCCTTGAACTCTTGATCCTCCTGCCTCCAAACAGCTCATATAACAAGATGTGAAAAATGGTTGTCTTTTTCTTGGTTTACTTTTGTTTATCTATCTATCTATGTATCTATCTATGTATCTATCTATCTATCTACAAGAATGAAAGAAAAAGACAAAAGGAAGGACAGAGAGAGGAAAAGGAAGGAATGGGGAGAGAGAGGCAAGAGGAAAGAGATTAATTTTTACCCCAAAGTAAGGTGCTTGCTGTTTCAAAATGAGAATGGGAACAAATCCTAAATGCAAAGATGTTAATGGTTTATGGAGAAATGATCATATCCCACACTGTTAGGGGGCTGAATTTAAATGGGTTAATTTTATCTGAAATGAGCTCTAAGATCAATAGTGTACCCATGCAAAACTAGATCTTAATTTTCTTTCTCCCTTAAGAGATTCAGCTTTGTTGTACTTTTAAAATACGTTTTTATTTGCCTGTTAAATAATTCACTTAAGAAACTAAGATCCTGAATTTTATCCACAGATTTTACCTTGCCCTTCAAGTTGTCTTTATCAAGTTATTGATAACTTAAGAAAGTTGCCATATCTTCTGAATAGTAAAAGAGCTAAAAGGGTTTTGTTTTTACAATTATGTCACTTTTATACTTACCATCAAAATAATTCACTCTCACCTTGCTTAGATGATGACAATTGTTTAACAATAAGTTGTCATCCTATTTAACCAGGTATTCAAATGTTTTAAATCTTTAAAAAAATTCTTAAAATCAATTTTAAAGTACTAATTTCAAGTTCACATTGAATGTATCCAGAGGATCCTTAGAAAACCTCAAAAGAATTTGTTCTCTCATCTTGTATGAGAGATGTTAAACTACATAGATAATTTCATATGCAAGTTGCATCAGTTAAGCCTTCATGTGATTAAGGATGTATGCTAGCTATATGCATTTCAGAATCTGTAAGTTCATAGAAATTGGCCTTTGTTCTCATTGTCCATACAATTCATCATAAGCTCAGTAATCCTAGTAAGTATGTTATACTACATGAATGCAGGGATTTTCATCAAATCTTCAACTAGGATCATTTTAAACCTCTGCCAATTGGGTCGTGTTTCACACTGGTTCTTTTCTACATGCATTCTACATACGTACATACATACATACAATCACCTGTGAACATTTCCAACATTCCCTTGGGGAATTAACTAGGAATCTTTGGTTTAAAATATTCCTGGTTCAGTGTTAGAGACTTGAAAGTGTGTTCTGCCCTTACAGAAGACCTAGATCTTGTCCCAAGCACTCACATAGGCTAACTCATAGCTGCCCCTTACTTCAGATCCAGGGGAGTCTGATGCTTGCTTCTTGTCTCTATGGACATCTGTACGGATGTACACATAATCATACACATTTACACAAATACATAATTAAAATTAAAATAAATATTTAAAAGTGTTCCTTTCTCAAATTACCCCTTGATAGGTATTTGGTCACAACAATATGAAACTTAACAATAAATTCTAGGAAAAACATAAAACGAAACAAAAACTTTGCTTGTTCTTTGATGTTTGTCTCATAGAGTCAAGAAGCCCTTGGAATCTTTTGCCTCAAAGTATTTATAGTTTACAGCTATTTTGTAAATTGTATCTTTGGGAACAGGAATGAAACATTTTTTTTACTACCCGATTCTTCCACATTCTTGCTTTCAGAAATTTCTGTTTACATGGAAATTTAGTATTTTTTGGTAAATTCAGCAAGATTCTTCTCTTCTTGTAAAAAAGAGAACTAGAAACATTGATTAGCTTAACATTTAATAATTGAGTACATAAAAGCACTGCCAGGCCCTTTTATGAAACTGAGATTAAGTTGATGTTCCTAGGAGCTATGAAATGTCTTAGATTAGCTTGTTATCTGACCTACACATTTGCCAACTTTATGGTGAGCAAGTCACTTTCAAACCTGCCTACAAATCTTAGAATACACTTCAGACTGAGAAAATAGGAATTCACCCAAACCTGTTGATGGTACAGGAAAACCTAATTTTAAATTCCTGGGTTGGCTTCATAGCTTTTAAAAATCTCTTAAAAGTCAAGACAAGAATGAAGATTCTCATGAAAATATCCAGTAATAACTTTTAGGAACCTTCTGAGTTTACTTAGTGTTGTCTTTCTGTGTATGGGTGTAGGTCATTGGCTTGAGCAGAGACAGCTATCAGGAGTCACATTCCAGAAAAAAAAAAAAAAAAACACCTGGCTTCCCTTCCCATCCAATTTCATAAGAGCATATATGAAATAGATAGGGAAAGTTATAGGAGGCTTGAATGGAACTGAAGTGAGGGAGTGGGGTGTATTTGATGAATGAACATCATAATCTGTGTGAAATTCTCAACGAACAAAAACAAGTTCTAGTAAGCAAACTAAAGAATGAGGCTATGATAAAGTAATGTTCTTAATATAAGTGTAAATAATTAGGTGACATCCAAGTTAGCTGAGGATAGACTCCTCTTACAGATGAATTATTTCTATTTTGTCTAGTTTTAGTAGAAATGGATGATTGTTGGAGAAAAGGTAAGTATATTCCTGGAGATAGCTCTAAAATATCTTGAGGGTTATTAGAGTTTATTTTTAAGTATTCAAAAATTTAAAGATCCATAAACTACCTGTAAAAATTGTATAGCAGTTAACTCATTTCTGTTAGAACCTCTGACTATTTTTGCATTATTCTTTCACTCATCTCATTTGGTACCACTGGAGGTAAAAACTAACTGCTCAGAACCTTAATGAAATATCTAAGCATGTATGGTGAATCTGTGATCTCATACTGAGACATTGAGATAAGAAGACTCTAAAATCAGGACCAGCTTGGGCAACCTTTTGGGAACTTGATAGATGAAATGAGAAAGAGAAAAAGAAAAGAAAGGATGAAAGAAGATGATAATAAAATAAGATATGATGAGAAAATATTGTAAACCACACCTGAGCATGGGGACATTTGCTATTAGAAGTATCTGCCACAGAGCCATCACCAGAGCATCCAGTCTTAAAACTGGAAAATTGTTTCCCATTCCCAACTGTTTTCACACTCTCATCTGTACCTCCTGCAGGCTTACCAGCTGCAGACCTTTCTGACTGCACCAAGGACTCAAAATCAAAGTCAACAGCTGGCTCAATCCCTTAGGGTATGGTTTTTCTTGTCTCCATAGAAGTACCCCTTAATTGAACCATTCCTCAAATTGTTTATACTCTTCCTTTCGGCAGAGGCACACTTTCACCCACTCAACCATCTACAGATACAAAACAAAACTTTGTAAGTGGATTGACTTATTCCCAAAACTGAGGTTGAGCAACACTGTGTTATGGGACCATCTTCTATTTCAACTTCTCAGCCAGGAAATCTCTTGGAGATAGTTTTTAACAAAAAGGGGGTACCAGGGCTTAGAATGTATTAATCCCAAATCTGATGTCTCAGTATGAACTAAATATGGGACTTTGATAAATGGTACAGGAATAATTGTGGAATATTATCCTGAAGGTCAGAAGACACTTGTGTTACAAAGTCCTCTATACACCCAAAGTCTAGATCATCTTTATTTCCAAAGATTGAGAGGCACTGAATAAACAGGCCTTGTTAGGTGTTTTTGTTTATCAATTTTTATCACTTTTGCCTCACGTCCCTTCCTACCACAATTTCCACCAGACCTTGTATTAGGTTTATCTGTTTCCTTTGATCTTCAGAAGATTCACATGTCTTAAAACATAGGTGAAGATAGTTGATTTTTTTTATTAATATATAGTGATGATGATGATGCATGTGATGTGTGTGTGCGTGCATGAACATGTGCCTACATGACAGCAAACAGGACAACTGTGGGTTTGGTTCCCTTCATTCACCTTCATGTGGGCTCTAGAGAATCAAACTTGTGTTACCAGGCTTGTGTGACAAGCAACGTTACCCCTGAGTCTTCTCAAAGGCTAATTTTGATGATGACTTCAACTTTGATCATCAGACAGTACAAAGGAAACATTGTTTCTGTCTCTGATAAAAGTATTGAAATAGTAGTGCTTCGAATTTTATAAAAACTTTCTAGAAGTAGAAAGGTAGATGGTAGAATCTTAAATAAAATCTCAACCCATTGTTAGAATTGCCTGAGTAGTTCTAAACCTTCTAAATGGCAAAAGGAAAAGCAACTTAAAACATTCTGGCATTTAATCCTGCAGTGGATTGTCACAGCATCTTAGAGACATTCTTGTAAATCAGTAGTTTAATGAGGCCCAGGAATATTTACCACTAATATTATTACACAGGATTGAAGACCATAACAAAAGAAATGGGTAACTCTCAAACTTTTTGAGATCAACAAGCAGTGGCAAAGACACACAGTTTTCCTATGTTTTCAATTCAAATTACACAATAAAATTTTGAAGTGAAAGTTGAAGTTAATATATATGCAGGACAGGTTGGTTCTAATAGTAAAAGCCTGATCTGAGGGCAATCTTGCTGAGTTATCTGTTTCCTCATTAATTGCCACGTTGATTTGACTAAACTGGCTGACTAGGCAGATGTCCCCTTCCTCAATCACTGCCCCGTGTGCGTCCCTCCCGAAGCTGCACTCTGGGTTCAAGAGGACAATCTTCCCCAAATAGAGGAGGACCAGTCTTTGGTTAAGGGTGTATAAGTAACTGCTTCTCTGCTAGAACCTCCAAATAATTTCTAATTGTTGAAGCCATATACTTTTAATTGTTTTCCGCATGAAACAATGTATTGTTATCATCTCTTTAGGACCATATTATACTTAGGGAGGAGTCCTTCCTGAATTGGAATTGCTAATGAGTAGTGAAGCATTTGGTCTGGAAACCTTGGAAGGTCTTTGAACTACTCTAAATTAGAAGACAATGAAAGAGGGGCATGTAATAATATATGATTGATAGATAGTAATCATAGAAAAATGTTTAAATACAATGAAATGTTTACTTTTTCCCCTATGGCCTCCATCTAATCAACAGAATAAATTAACTCAGAACTCAAATTCTATCACAAAGCCTGAATGTTATGTTCATTGCCTAAGGACTGCTCAAGGCTACTTGATTAGGATCCACTATTCGTAATTTCTCCCCATCACTAAGCAAGCTCTATGCTCACTAAGAATCATCTGTGCCTCTTCCCAAATCTCATTTTTTTGCAAGTATACTTTTTATTGCTTCTTTCATTATTTATACAATTTAATGGACTATGAGCTTACAAAAAGAGCAGTTTCTATGAAAACTGTTTATTGCTTTCATAATACTCATAAGGGAAGTTGGTGAAAAAGTCTTCTTGAACTACATAGAGAAATAAAGATTTAAAAAATGGAAAGAAAAATGCAAAAATCTATAAATAGTCCAACCTTTGATTGCTTTACAATCTATGTGATTTCTCACTTTACTTAAAAGGAATATAAAATTAAAGACAAATAATAAATTGTTGGTTTACTTGTAAAAAAAGAGAACATATAGTTTTTAAACAGAAAATATGTGAAGCAAAATTAAAACAAAACAGAAATAAGAAACTTTAGCCCCACTAGAGCTGCAGAAATAGTAAAGCCATATTGTGTGAAATAAATTCTCTTCTTAAATGGGCTGTCCCCTGAATTGATCATTTATATAAAAGAAGTTCTAAAAAGACTTCTAGTGGTCCAGAAGTTTATTTTAAAAATGCTTCCTCAGGAGCCAATCATTTCCAGTAACTTTCTTTCTTTCCTTCTTTCTCTTTCATTTTCCCCCTTTAAAAACATGGCCAATTTATCATTATGACTTCTGTGCAGCTCATTACCCTTTACAAAATTAGAATGAATTGAATAACTCAGTTCCTGATTGTCTTCAAGATTCAGAAGACTTGTTTTTACCCATAGAAAAAGAAAAGTCATCTTCACATACTTTATGCCCACAGAACCATAAGGTATTCATCATGCTAAGTGGTCCTCTCTCTAATAAGATAAGCAATGATACCATATGAGTTACATTACAGGCTACTGAAAGAGAAATATGGATCCCACACTAGGCACAAAACATTTGACCTACAGTCTTTTATTCTTACAAATATACTAAGGCAATAGTGGCACAGAACATATAGAAGTAGCCATCCAATGTTTGATTTGACTAAGGCCCACACCTAGAGAAGGAACCTATACACAACACTGCTTGAGTAAGCAAGAACCAGAGACTAGACAGCCCAAAGATCTAGGTAAAACTAAATACCACTGGTCAAAACAAAGAAACAAAATATAAAACAACAACAACCACCAAAACACATGCAAGGAAAAAACGAAAACAAACAAGAACAACAAAATAAAGAAATGATTCCTAATGACATTCTGCTGTACTCATATATCAATGTCTTGTTCAGTAATCCTCAAAGAAGCTTCTTCTGGCAGAAGAAAAGAGCATATACAGAGATACACATGGTGACACTGTGCAGAGAGAAAGGGAGTCTAAATTGGAGATCTCCATCAAATCTCTTCTCTCAGAACTCAGTGAATCCTACAGAAGAGGAGGTGGAATGACTTTAAGAGCCAAAGTGGATGGAGCACACAAAGAGAACATGGCACTCTGACTCATCTAAGCAAGGTGCTATGAGCTCACAGAGATTGACCACTAACTGACAACACAGCAATCACAGTGCCTCTGTAGGTCTACAACAGTTCCTCTGAATAAATATTACAGCTTTTAGCATTTCTATGGGTCTACTGACCATGAGAACAAAAGAGTGGATCTCTCACACTTTTACCAGCTATTGGGACATTATTCCTCCTGTAGGGTTGCTGTATCCTACTTCAATGTGAAATTTTTGCTTTATATTATTATATTTTATTTTGTCATGCTTGGTTATCTCTTAGAAGCCTTTTCTTTTCTAATTAGAAACAAAAAGAGAACAGATCTGGAGGGGAGGGGATGTTGGGAGAAACTGGCAGAAGTGAAAAGAGGGGAAACTAAAACCAGGATATATTGTATGAGAAAATAGCATTTTCAATAATAAAAATATCTTATTGAAGCTGTGAAGGTTGAGGAAACTGCCAACCAGTTCTCATCCTTCCTTGGTGAATGAGGCTTGTGTCTATGATAGCTTAGAGTTTCTCACTCTGTCAGGGGAAGAAAAGATTAAAAGAAATTCAAGTTCCCTCTAATATCTCAGAATATAAATTCATCTCCAAAGCTCTTTGATATGAGGTACAGATTAATGTTTAGTCAATTCTAGATTCTGATAGGTAGGGAATATCTTTGGGTTCATGATTACAGGAACAGGACAGGTATATATTCATGGTAGACCATGACTCAGGCATTAAAAACATCTTTTTGAGAACTTTATACTTGAGTTCTGCAGCAGACATTTTCTATTCATCATTTCAAAACTACTGACAGATAATCTTTAAACACTTGGATTCTTGATACAAAGCTGTCTGGAAACCTCTGTGTGCATTCCTTCAAGGAATGTAGTACAGGTTGTTTGTCTGATGAACTGTTATAACAGTTTACCTTCTGTAAAAGATTTCCAGCTGACAAGAGAGCAAACAGTGTTGTGTAAAGAGTCGATAGGAGACAGTACCAATTCAAGAGTGGGAGAGGGATCTAGAGTATGGTATGTCTCTAGGCAAAATGCTCAGGATTGAAAGACAAGCTTATTGCATCTGACATGACAAAGTTAAAGGAAAGTGCAACCAAGGCATGGATGATGTATGAAAAGGCATGAATGGTAGACATTTCTGAGACCTGAAAGACTGATATAGCAGAGAAGCCAAGTGATTAGGAAGGAAACCACTGCATCAATTGTTCACTGATGACAACACTGAAATACTCAGAATCAACTTTTATGCCCTGTCTTAGAATTGAGGCCAGCAGGTTATGGATCATCAGGGTTTATTTGAAGCCAGAAAGAAATGAACATACAGACCAGGGATCTTTTCTCAAATCTGTTGAGACAGTTGAGTATCTTATTATAGTATTTACTTTTCTGTTGATGTGATGAGATGACATTGATGTGAAATTCCCTTCAGTATGCTGTGAATGCCATTGATTAATAAATAAACTGGCTTGGCCTGATAGGGTTGAACAGAGCTAGGCAGGGAAAACAAACTGAATTCTGGAAGAAGGAAAATAGAGAGTCAGTAGAGAAGCCATGGAACCACTGCTGGAGATAGACACGTTGAAACTTTTCTGGTAGGCCATGACCTCGTGGTGATGCACAGATTAATGGAGATGGGTTAAAACATAAGAGTTAGCAAATAAAAATCTAGAGCTAATGGGCCAAACAGTGATTTAAATAATATAGTTTCTCTATGATTATTTTGGGAGTTTGGGTGGCAGCAAAACAAGCACCCTCCTACAACAAATTGGCACTCCAACATGGTCGACTAAATCCACATAAATCCCGAGAAAGCTTAAAAAGGAATCCTAGACACAAAAGAACAGAGTTAAGCATGGCTTGGTAGCAGCATTTTCTTGGGTGGGCTTGTTTGCTAGAAGCAATCAGAGGCATGCCTCCTTTAAGAGAAGTTTTTTCATTCAGTGGTAGCAGAAAAAAACATGTTGTTTTTAAATGCCAGCTTTTTATTTTATTAATAATTATAGTTAAAATATTACCATGAGTCCCAGTAGAGACTTTGAACTTTGGACTTTTTAAAACTAATATGTTTTTTCTTGTCTCTCACATTCTGACCAGTTTTGCCTTCCTCTTCTCTTCCTAGTCCCTCCCACTCACCTGCATCTACTTCTTCTGTTTCCCTTCAGAAAACAGCAAGACTCCAAGAGATATAAAACCAAACAAGGCACAACAAGTTATAATGAGGCTAGGTATATATCCCATATCATTGCTGGTCAGGGAAATTCACTAGGAAGAAAGGGTACTAAAAACAGGCAAAAGACTCAGAGACAGTCCCTGCTCACACTCTTAGGAGTCCCACAAGAATGCAAAGCTACACAACCATGACATACATGTAGGGAAACCTAGGTGGGACCCATACCATCTCCATGACTGTCACTTTAGTCTCTGTGAGTTCCTATGAGCCCTGATTAGGTGATTCTGTAGGCCGCGCTCTTGTGGTGTTCTTGTCACTTCTGACTCCTACAATCCTTTCTTTCCTTTTGTGGGATTCCCCAAACTCTGCCTAATGTTTGATTGTGGCTCTTCTTTTGTTTCTATCAGTTGGCAGATGAAGCCTCTCATATGACAATTGTGTTAGGCACCAATCTTGTCACAGATGGCCAGTTCAGGCTATGTATCTGCTATTGCTAGGAGTCTTAGATGGGGTCTTCCTTGTAGATTCCTCGGAGACTCCCATGTGCCAGGTTTTTATCTGACTCCAAAATGATCCTTCTTTCCAGTAGTCTCTTTCAGTATTCTTCTCTACTACTGCAACCTGATTGCTCATGTTCCCATCCCACCTGCCCTCCCACGAACCCTCATTGTTATCTAGTCTCTCTGGTCTGTCAATTGTAGAACAGTTTTGCATTGTTTTGCAGCTAATGTCTATTAATGAGTGAGTACACAGCATGTTTATCTTTCTGGGTCTCGGTTACCTCATCCACAATAATTTTTTTCTAGTTCAATTCTTTGCCTTCAAATTTAGGGTCATTGTTTTTAACAGTTGAGTAATACTCCATTATGTAAATGTACCAGACTTTCTTTATTCAGTCTTTTGAGGGACATCTAGTTTGTTCCCAGGTTCTGGGTATTACAAATGAAGCTGCTAGGAACACAGTTGTGCAAGTGTCCTTGTGGTATGATTGATCATCCTTAAAGTATATGTCTAAGAATGGTAGATTGATTACCAGTTTTCTGAGAAATTGCCACACTCACTTTTAAAGCGACTGTACAAGTTTGCAATCCCATCAGGAATGGAGGAGTGCTTCTTTTGCTCCCTATCCTCTCTATTATGAAATGTTTCTTGTGCTTTTGATCTTAGCCATTATGACAGGTTTAAGAAGGAATGTCAGAGTCCTTTTGATTTGCATGTCCTTGACGGTGGAGCATGTTGAACACCTCCTTAACTGCTTCTCAGCCATTTGAGATTCTTCTTTTTTCGTTCTTTAAATATGTACCCTATTTTAATTTGGATTATTTGATTTGTTGATATTTAGTTTCTTCATATCTATATCACCCTGCACAAAATTTAAGTTCAAGTAAATCAAAGACCTTAACATGAATCCAGATACACTGAACCTGATAGAAAAGAAAGTGGGAAATAATCATGAATGGGTTTGAACAGCAGAACACTTCCTGAACAGAACACCAATAGTGCAGGCACTTAGATCGACAATAATAAATGGGACCTCAAAAATTTGAAAAGTTCTGTAAAGCAAAGAATATCATCAACAGGACAAAACAGCTGCCTACAGAATGGGAAAAAAATCTTTACCAGCCCCACATCTGACAGAGGGCTGATTTCCAAAATACATAAAGAATTTTGTACTTTTAAACAGTACTGGAACTCTATGAGGACTTCAGAAGTTGGACTAAATGCATTTTGCATTATGATATGGCTACAAGTCAATGGGAGCGAGGGAGTAGAATTTTCTGGTTAGAATGGATATTGCTCCCAGAGAGAGTGGCACTACTAGGGGGTATGGCCTTTTTGACATAGTTGTATCCTTATTAGAGGAAGTGTGTCACTGGGGTTGAACTTTGAAGTTTGAGAAGCTCTAGCCAGGCTCAGTGTCACTCTCTCTTTCTGCTGCCTGGGGATGCTGATGCAGAACTCTAAGCTACTTCTCCAGCACCATGACTGCCTCTGTGCTGAACTGTAAACCCCCCTCAATTAAATGCTTCCCTTTGTAAGTGTTGCTGTGCTCATGGTGTCCTCACAGCAATAAATCCCTAACAAAGACACCCACTTCGCTACCTTCCTAACTTCATGTTTGTTCTTTCCTTTTCTCTCTTTCTCATAAATAACAAAAAACACCAAATAATACACAAAATAAATACCAAAACAAAACCAAAGGTGTTCAAGATACATGGGGTCCCTTTTGTATTGGCCAATAATAGAAAAAGATCACAGCTACTTAAACTGTAATAAGTTGGACAGTCTTATAAATTCTTGTAACTTAATGTGTGATTGTGAAAATTTTGGTGATAATGGAAGGGTTTCTAACAGTGCAACAATAAAAATAAGTTCTTCAAAATCAAATACATTATGAACCCCAGATGTTTCTGACATTGCTTACACTAGATTAATCACAAGACCTTGCTGCTGCTTTGATTCTGAGGTCAGATCACTTGGTACTCGGCACGGCACTGTGCATCCTGTCCTGCCACACGAAGCCTATGTGCTCTGACTGCACCTTGCTTAGAGGTGAGGCTATTTAAAGCTACACATTTTGTATATAGACCCCCTTCCCTCCTTATTGAAATATAACTTTAAAATTATGGAAAATCTAGGCCTTTAGTATTTTCCAGCCATTATTCTTCAGTATGTAAGATTAAAGTCTTATGTTTGTAGGTTGTTCTGTGTAGAGTGCTTGATTTTTAAAATTGTCACATGAGTTGTTGACTTGAGTTTGTATATAAAAAATATCATTCCATGAATTTTGGCTTGGCATCAGGAGAAAATTCCTAAATGCATTTCTGCAATTGTTTTAATATAAGGAATTTTATGAAACACTTTCCTTTTAAAATTATGTGTAGGTATGTGCACGAATGCAAGTGTCGATGGAGACCAGACTCATGAGATGTCTGGGGGATGAGTTTACAGGCAGTTGTGATTCAACATGCAGATGCTGGCAGTAGAAGCAGAAGCCTTTCAAGGAGCAGGCAGTGCTCTCCATTGTGGAGCTGTCTCTCCAGTCCGACTTCTCCCATTTTGCAGTATTCACATGATGAATAAACCAAAATCTCAATGAAAAAAATCAAAATATCAATCAACTTTAAAAGATACTAACAATGCTTTATGTTCCGCAGTATCAAATATTCAGTCACGATTTAATTCCTTATGTATAGATAAGCAAGCACATCCATCATATTAGTATTCAAATTTGCTCTAGTCTTTAATAGCTAAAATACATGGATATAAAATAATTTATTTAAATAAATTTAGGATTTATCACCAGTATTTAACCTAAATGCTTATTTTATATACCATGTCATATGACAATTTCCAGAGTTAATGAGGTCAGAAGTGGTAAAGTTTAAGAAGTCCAGCTCTAAGGGAAGAGTGTTTTGTCTTCTTAACCACATTTCCTCCCTAGAACTAATTCAGTAATAAAGTCACTTTTTGCTGCATTTCCTTGCTCACATTGGTTTTCTACGTGATTCCTAAAATAGTACAGAAATACAGCATGTTGTAATTACTTTGTCCTCATTACGACTATTATAACCAACAATTTCTTAGTTTTCTAGAAAATGCTGGTCCAAATTCTATGAATTCACAATTCAGCAATGAACACCTGAAAACTAGTCTGGCACTCATGGACCTTACACTGTAATGAGGAATAGGTTATGACATACATTATAAATACATGCTGGGTTCCTGTTTTCTGACTTACAAGGAGGTACCATAATAAAAAGGATGATATCAGAGATTGAAGCTGGGAAAGCATTTTGTAGTGAAATGGAAGATATCTCTAGGCAAAAGATAAGTCAAGGGGTGCTTGGAAGAAGATTAGAAAAGGAAGGGGAAAAAGAGAGAAGAAGAGAGAGGAGGGGAAGAGAGAGGAGAGAGAATAAGTAAGGGAGGGAACGAAGAGGAGAGAAGCAGAAATAAAGAGACACAGAGAGATACAGGAAGGAGAAAGGTGGTCCTGGTGGAAAGAGATGGTACTGATGGAAAATGTGTATCCAGATGTAGAAAAGATAGAGCCTGAAACTAAACAAGATCACTGAAGCATCTCCTGAGTGCAGTCAGCGAGAAAAATGACACGAATAAAATTTTGGAGTGTGTAAGTGAGTGTGAGTGTTACAGCTCTGGGGCTACAATGATATCCTGACTTACCAAAAAGCCAGATTATACTTAGAGCTGCAATAGCACAGCTCTGTAGTCTGGAACCACAATAGGACAGCTCAGCACTGGAGGGTAAGGTGTCCTGACTTGTTGGGAAGCCAGGCTACCTGAAGTTGGGGCTCCGTGGGGGATGGGCTCCCTGCAGGATATTGCAATCCTGCTCCTATCCTGAAGACTTGTTGGGAAACTAGGCAATACGAAGTTGGGGTGATGTTCTCCCCAGAGGATATAGCAATCCTACTTTTATCCTGGAGAGCCCCTAAGACTGAGCTTTGCTCTGTTCCCTTAAGCGATGGTCCTAGCAGGGCTACCTACTTCTTTTTCCGATTAAGATGCTACTTTTTCTGCTAACACGCTGCTAAAGCGGGTACAACCCCTGCAAAAATGTAGCAATCTCCTCAAGCTCCAGCGGAAAAGTTGTTATTTTTTCTGCTCAGCCTTGCTCAGCCTCGCTAAAGGAATGTCCCAGCAAGGTTATTCTGTTTGGCTCAGCCTTGTTCAGGCCTCCTCAGGGACTGTCTCAGCATGGTTCTTCTGTTCTGCACTGGCAAATGAAGATGTTCACCTAAGACTCTTTTGAGAAAGAGATTTATTTGGAAAAGAAAAGTCCAGGAGAGTGACTGTATCTGACAAGGTGGTGAAGGACAGCCCTGAACAGGCAGAGGGCTTTACATAAGACTTCTTAGGGATGGAGCTTTCCCATGGAGAAGTTTTTCTTCTCAAAGATTGTTTTCTTTTCCCTGCTCAGGAACTGGTTAGTTTAGTTGTTGAGTGGTCAAAGGTGACTCTGATTTCAGAGCTAAGCTATGATTTTCACTGGTCCTTTTTAGCCTTTTGGCTCTATTCTTAGGGTCAGGGGCATAATTCTTTCTCTGACTCTGATTCTAAGGACAAAGTGTGTTTGGCACTGGTTCAGGATCAGGGCATATTTCCTTGGTTCTGAGTTCAGGGATAAAGTGTTTCTTTCATGTCTCAAGTCTCAGGTCCAGGGTGTGTTTCTTTTACTGGCTCTGGATTTAGGATCAGGGTGCTAGATTTAGTGCTCAGTGATTGCTTGGTTTCTTTGACTGGACTTTTCACCCTGAAAAATGTCAGGACACAGCTAGTACATAATAGCTTTGATAAGAACTGGTTTCATCGCCAAAAACAAAAAAGAAAAATGATGTGTTGCTTGTAATGTTTGTAGAATTATGTGACGTCAGGTGTCATTGAAACCTTTAGAATCCATATTATCACAAACAGAGCTCCATCTTGGTCTGACTCTCATAGAATCCTTACCATTAACTTTATTGTTGTGCAAAGACACTCACTAAACAACCACATATAGTATATTTTCTTTTTTTTGACAATACTATTCTTTACTCCAACATAGTTAAGACATACTAAGAATCAAGATTCTTGCACAAACAGGATGACACAGTTATTTCAGGACCTATGTCTTACCTAAAGATCTTTGAAACTTCCAGAGACAGGTCATGGGTCCTGACCACTCTGCTTTAGCTCTGCAGATATAATGGGTGCTTCCATGTTTATCTTCCTCATCTACTGTGAGTTTCAAGCCATGGTCCAATCTCCTATGGACCTTAAGAGTAAACAAGTTTTCTTCTATTTTTATTTTGCAAATGTCTCTGTTCTAGAACATTGATATTTATTCCCAAGAACATAAAAAAACATATTGTAAGATCGGTCCTTGACATAGCAGTATAACTCATCTTGTAGCATGCCATAACTTAGCTGTTCAATGTTCCACATTGCAGTAGTGTCAGCCATCCTTCTCATGACTGAATTGTGATCACTGAGGTCAGAAGACTTTTTGATAAGGGCAATTGTTGACTATACATAAAGTGTCTTCCAAAAACCCATCTTTGCTTCATGTTATATAAGCCTATAATCCTCTCTACTGCATGAATGCTGAGGCAGCACTTTGGAAAAGGGCTTATATGAGTTCTTCTGTAGAGTCACTCACACAAAGTAAGAGCATTAGAAGTAGAGAGGTGATCAGCTACGAAATGCAATTGTCTATGGTTGTGAATATTTCTATAAAAAAAAAACCACAAACTCATTTTAGTCATCAGCTGAGTTTGAGTGAATTATTCTTTAATCTGTTACTGTCATCCCGTTTGGGGGCAGAGATCAATTTTAAATCTCCTAGAAAGAGATATTTCCCAAATGTGTTAAGTGTCCAAGGGTGGTGAGTGGCTGTCATCTCTGAGAAACATATGGGTCCTGACAGGAGAAAGGGCTGTGATGATTCATGGGTGCTTTTGTAAAATGTGGCATCCACCTATTTCTAAGGAAAGCAACAATACTCTAAGACAAGAACTATAAAATCTTAAATTAACAGAACTTCAACCATCTACGAATTACATCTTTATTTTATTATCATTATAAATGATTGTGAAACTGAATGTGCTTTGAAAATCCTATTTATTCATTAACTGCACTTATACTTAATAACTACTGGAGCTTAGCAACCTCCCAGTGGATGACTTACTTTTTATTTTGTACTGTAAGGTTATAGAATGCTAAAATATGAGTGAAGTAGCTATAACTTCTGCTGATAAAGACATTTTCCCAAGATATTCCTTATGTTTAATTTTTTAAAAAGATTTATTTTCTTATTAGAGTCTCTCTCTTACTCTCTCTGTGTGTGTATCTGTGTGCGTGCTTGCAAGCACATGTGTGTGTGTGTGTGTGTGTGTATACTCAAGGTGACTGGATCCCCTGATGATGGTGTTAGAGTTGCATGCAGTTGTGAGCCACTGCAAGTGGATGCTTGGAAATAAACTAGGGAACCTTTGTAAAAAGCAGCAAGTGTTCCTAACTGTCCCTCATTTTTATTCATTGCTTTACTTAAGCTATTTTTCATTTAAGGGAAATATTTCTAAAACGTTTATTAAAATTAGTTCACATTTGTAACTCCAGTTCCAGGGAATCTGACAACATCATACAGACAAAACACCAATGCATACAAAAATAAATAACAGTATTTAAAAGAAGTTCTCACCAGCACATGCTATTTCAGGTGTGTGGTGAATGGCACACTCGAGAAATCATTGCTAACAATAAACGAGAATCAAATAGCAGCAGCAGCAGCAGCAGCAGCAGCTTAACTGAGTCAGAAAAGGTATGTCTCTGTTCTTTGCATTAACTATTTCATGGACTACTTCATATGACTCATATTCTGTTTCTACAGATGGATTATAATAAGTTCTTCATTTATCTTTATGTCCTCAAATTACAAACAGTAAGGAATCATCAGTGTCAAGTGAAGAACTTAACGAAGAAGCTACAACAAAACCCAGCAATTAACTTGCTCTCTGAGAGGCATTCCCAGATTGAAAGCAAGCCTAGGCTTGAGTTTGAGCAATTATCTCTTGGCTAGCAGTAGAATGGCAGAAGTCTGGGTGCCATTCTATATGATACAGAGAATAGAGTGGTATGTGGTGGCTAACATAAGCAAAATTAAGATTTTTGATGCACAGTATTGTCATGATTTGGAGATGAACTAAGAAATCAGTATGTTTGTTCCCATTAGTCCAAAGAAGCCATATTTTTCTGTGGATGATTTCTTATTTGGAATGGGATAGCCAAAATTTTTTACCAGAGGTCAGCAATCACTGTAAATGATAGTATTAAAGCCTAATCATGGGTGGATCCAAGGGCAATGGCAACATTGTTTCAAAAATATTAACGCAAATCCAAGCACCTTGAAATTTTTTTCTTATTTTTATTTATGCATATGTGTGTTTGCATAGTTTTGAACACATGATTGCAAATACCTGGGTAAGCCAGCAGAGTTATATACCCCTGAAGCTGCAAATGGTTATGAGCCACCTTTACATGGTTGCTGGGGCTCAATCTCCATTTTTCTGGAGGAGCAGTATCTTGCTCTCAACTGCTGAGCTATCTCTCCAGTCACTCATGCCCACGTTTGTTAGGGACCTAAGGTCACAGCTGACCCTCAGAATTACTCTCTCACTGCAAAACTGCCTAAATGGTTTTGTTTACATTATATTGAGAGGATACCTTTCTAAGTAGTTTATTCTAGCTTTACTTATTTTGTTTGATGAGTGTTTTCCCTAATGTATGTATGTGCATCATGGGGATGAAGTGCCCATGGAGGTCAGAAGAGGACAGGGTAAACTGTTTCAAATAGCTGGGGTTACAGGTGGTTATGAGCTTCCATGTGGGAGCCAGGACTGTGCCTGGGTCCTCTGGAAGAACAGTGCTCTTGCTGCTGAGCCATATCTACAACCCGTCTAAGCAGCTTTCAGAAATGATCCTTCACCTTCTAAATATCTTTCCAGCGAAAATAATTTATTAGTAGTCATGTGTACCAGAAACTGAGCTAAATTACTCTGATTCCTAAAGGAATACAGATGTCCTTGAATAATGCAGAAACAAAAGATTCTCTTACAGGGGAAAGCACATCACATGGAATAGAGGGAGGGAATGTGCAAAGGAACTGCCAATAACAGTCGTTAACAGCACTACTAAGTAGTTCAATGAGCATCCTTACCAGTTTCATATGGTGGCCATGTGACGTAACATGTGTGTAGTCTTGCTCATCTTGATAATTTCATGGTGTGGATGCATATCAAATCATTTTACATGTATTGAACATATGTGACTTTTAAGATTTATCTTTATTTTGCCTTCATATGTATGTATACAGCATGTGTGTGCAGTGCCCAAAGATGCCAAAAGAGGGTATTGGATTATGTGGATCTGGAGTTACAGATGGTTGTTATTGATCATGTGAGTGATATGAACTGAAGAAAGGTTTGCAGGAAGAGCAGCCAGTGTCTGTAGTCCCTATGTGTGAATTTTGTTCATCAATTAGATTCTAATAAACCTAGATAAATGGGTACAATCAGAAAAAAGAGATAATTCCAAGATAATAAATAAACCAATTTTTTCTTCAAAGATTCTGAAAATAATTTTTGTTTTTATGTTGTATAAGCAGTTGTTCAGTACGATATCAGGAAAAGGCCCAGGAGGCAAGATTGAAATGACCGGTTTAAAGGACTTAGACAATATTTAGCTCATTAGGACTTGTCATAAAGAGAAAGGAAGACTTTTCTATCCCAGAGAACATTAGACTCGTAGCTAGCCTGAATTTCATTGTGATGAATGAACCCACATTTCAACAGTCCTGGCCAAGTCAGACAGGAAAGGGTGGGTTGAATGATGTGTGCAGAGCCATGATTTAATTACACAGAACTCGAGTGTTCAGAACAGCACTGTGCTGCTCTTATCTCAGTCTGCACAAACGCTAAAGTGACACTAACATGGTTATATTAAATACCCACTATACATTTCCTAGTACGCAATGATGAATCACATATGTTATCACATAGAAAATACAAAGATATTTTTAAAGATATTTTTCATTTGAGGGGTTTGAACCGCTTAATACATGATAACTGTCTTCAAACACGCAATGACACAAATGCAGTGATTCTAATTTGTATCCTATGTTTAAAAACAACAACTGAACTTTTGGCCCCCATCACATCTGCAATATTTTTATCTTTTATTTTACAAAAACGGAAATTATTCTCATCTCCCTTATTTTCATTGTCCTTAGAGTTTGCAAATTCTTCTTATTCTATGAACTAATTTTATCTTCATAACACTTGCATGCTAGGCTGAATAGGTGTGAAAATACCCTTTAAAATTTTGTATTACATTAAAAATGTAATTTTGGGTTAGGCAACACACACACAGAGGTTAGAGGACAAATTACAGAGTTTCTTTCAGCCTTGGGGACCCCTTCGGTCACAGTCGGGTTCTCAGGCAAAATGCCTTTACCCCTAGATCCATCTTGCTGCCCCCAAAATACTCCATTGACATATGAAGCGGACAAAGGTAAACTTATTTGTCCATGTTCTCTCTTCCAACATACACAGTTGGGGGATTTACATAATCATTGAGTACTTTACCCCATTTTAAAATGGCTAGGTAAGCCTGCACATGTAAGCTAATTCAGTAAAATAAATCTTTTGAGTGGCATAGTTAGCTCTGTTATAATTTACGTTAACTAAAACAACTTCAGATTAATTTGAAAAGCGTACCATGAATTAGCCTTTCCTGAGATTCAGATTTCCCTTGTGCTCTTCACATTTAGTACAAATTCATGGTATTTTACTCTTCTTTGAATTTTTTCATTCATTGCAAACTGTAAGTGTGTATCATTGCCCAGGACCTTTTATTAAGACCACATTCTACATGAATGAATCAAGAAGAACTCGCTTGAGCCTACTACCTAGCAAGATAAATGAATAGGAAGTCAAAGGCCAAAGAAATCTAACAAGTGTTAAAAGATTCATTTTGTTTTTATGTCTGCATATTTATGTGTGAGTATGTACACACATAGGCAGGTGTCTGTGGAGTCCTGAAGCAGGTGTCATATCCTTTAGGAGCTGCCACTATAGGCAGTTGGGACCAACCAGTGTGGGGGCTTGGGACCAAACCTATGTCTTCTACAACAATAACAATCACTTTCAACTACTACTATCCAATTTTTCTAACCTACAAATACTGTTGAGATACCTTATAATGTCCTCAATATTATTCATGGTACTCAAAGCATCAGTGCTTATGAAATATATACTTTTGTTACAGAGCTTGTACTTAAATATGAACATATTCAGCACATCTCCTTTGAAGCCTCCTGTATAGATGCTTAGTTATGCAAGAAGGACAACACCAGAGAATGGCTTACTGCAGAGACAGTCAACCTGGAGGAAGAAGAAGGAAACTAAAGAGCAATCCGCAGGCAGCAACACACTACAACTATCTGTGCAGGGAAGTCAATAGATGAGCAAAGAAGGATTGAGAACTGTATATCCAAAGAAGTAAAAAATGCCATACTCCTTGTATGAAGACATACAACTTGTCTATGAAGCTATCAGTTTTATAACTACCAGATATACTCCTGAGGTTTGGGTGATTAAAGATGGGCAAGATCATGTATTAACAGAACGAGGGGAATCAAAGCAAATGTGGAGGTAATACTTTGACACCCTCTACAATGATACTAAAGCTGTCAATATTGACTACAATGAGAAATACTTCAGCAGCTGCTTGAACACCAGAGATGATTAGGAAAAATTGACAGGAGCAAGATAAAGAAAGCTATCAAGAAAGCAAAATACAGGAAGGCCCCAGGAGTGGATGACGTCATGGTGGAGGAATTGGAGGCAGCTACAATAGGCTCAGAGGTCAAGGCACTTCTTAGAATCTTTAGAGAGATATGGAAATATGAAGTGATTCCCACAGAATGGAAGCACTCAGTCATAATTTCGAAACAGAAGAAGAACAAGCTGGGACTGCTCAAATTACAGGGGCATTAATTTGTTGTGCCATTGCAGGAAGATTTTCTCCTGCATTATCTTGCATCAAAAGCAGAAGAGAGGAAATTCTAGCAGAGGCTTTGCTGTGGGACAATGATCTTATGCCCTGTAAAGACTTTTCACTAGTATTGGCTTAATAAAACTCTGATTGGCCAGTAGCCATGTATAAAGTATAGGTGGGGCATCTGGAATAGGAGAATTCAGGGAAGAGGAAAAGCTCAGTCTGCAGTGATCACCCAGAGAAAAGATGAAGCAAGATGAGAATGCCTCCCTGATAAAAAAAAAAAGGTACCAAGTCACATGGCTAACACAGACAAGAGTTATTTGTTGAGATGTAAGGGTTAGTTAATAAGAAGACTGAGCGAATAGGCCAACCAGTTTATAATTAATGTAGGCCTCTGTATGTTTCTTTGGGATTGAACAATTACAAGACCAGGCAGGACAGAAACCTCTGTCAACAAGGCCTAATGAAGATGCAGAGCTAATAGGAGCACAGTACATCCAGTCTTTACTTTGAGGCAACTGGCAGGAAGATATGAAAAATTTGGAAAAAGACTTACATGTCTGTTACATCAACTTCAGGATTGCATTTGATAACATTTGGAGGAAAGGACTTTGGGAAACAATGAGGATCTGCAGGTACCCAGAGAAAACCGCAAGAATACTAGAAATTGCCTATAAAGGTACCTTGCATCAGTCAAAGTCTGTGGAGAACTAAGTGATCAGTATTAGACAATTGTAGGAGTGTTGCAAAGGTTTGTCCTCTCACCACTACTCTTTAATATATTCCTAGAATTAATAATAGCAACAGCACTGGAGGATGACAAGATAGGCTCACAAATATGTGGTGTGCAAATCAATAACTTGTGTTTCACCGACGATACAGCAATACATGCTGAAAGTCCAAATGAGCTTCTGGCCATGGTAAATAGAGTGGTGGAAGTAAGTGAAAATCTTGGTATGAAAATAAACATCAAGAAGACTGAGATCCAACACATGTAAAGGACACACAAGGATTTTTACATTTTTAATAAAGAATCAGAATAAACTCAACTTTTTTCTATCTGGGAGAAAACCTTCTTTCAAAGGAGAGAACTTTTTAAGACATTGAGAGTTGGATAAGGATAGCAAAGGCTGCATTCCAGACACTATGAAAGGTTTGGTCATCAAGAAACACAATGACGCTGGGCGGTGGTGGCGCACGCCTTTAATCCCAGCACTCGGGAAGCAGAGGCAGGCGGATCTCTGGGAGTTTGAGGCCAGCCTGGTCTACAAGAGCTAGTGCCAGGACAGGCTCCAAAGCTACAGAGAAACCCTGTCTCGAAAAACTTAAAACAAAAAACAACAACAACAACAAAAAGAAACACAATGACAATAACAAAATTAAAAGTATGTGAGACATTTGTAGTAGGCGAGGACTGCTTGTTCATTTCCGGCTGCCCAGACCACAAAATAATGACTCAGAAACTATATTATTTGTGATACAAGTTGACCAAAAGCTTAAGTGTATTTCTGGCTTACTCTTATATCTTAAATTAACCCATTTCTATTAATGTGTATATCATCACCTGGCTGTGGCTTACCTGGTAAAATTCAGGCACGACTCTCTCCAGTAGGGCTGTATGGCTTCTTTCTGACTCCACCTACTCTCTCTCTCTCTCTTTCCCTCCTCTCTGTCTCTCTCTCTGTCTCTCTCTTTCTCTCTCTGTCTCTCTCTTTCTCTCTCTGTCTCTCTCTCTGTCTCTCTGTCTCTGTCTCTGTCTCTGTCTCTCTTTCTCTGTCTCTGTCTCTGTCTCTCTCTCTCTCTCTCTCTCTCTCTCTCTATATATATATATATATATATATATATCTTTTAGCCTGCTTTTACTCTGTTAAGCCATTGTCCAAAAGTAGCTTTTTTATTAACCAATAAAAGCAACACATATACAGAAGGCCTTCCAACACCAACTTGTCTTGAGCTGCCTTCTGAAACCTGAACAAGGAAATGCTCCTCAGAACAGCGGCTGAATGTGTTTGATATGGCATGTCTCAGGAGGATTCTAGGCATCACATGAAGAGATAGGCTGCACAATAATGACATTAAAAACATCTCCATCTACAGAAGGAAGTAAACTACAGGATACAGTAATGGTGCCTGAGATACTTTGGCCATGTTATGAGTATAAACGACAGCAGATATCTGAAGATAGCACTGCTTGGAAGAGTACATGAGATAAGACAAAGAGGAAACCCCCCCAACCGCCACACACACACACACACACACACACACACACACACACACAAAACCCGCTGGATAGAGAGCATAAAGAAAGACTGTGGAACCCTGGATATGACAATAACACAAGTATCTAGGACTGCTCAGGATAGGAACAACTGGAGAACTGCCATAAATGGGCTGCCTATGCATGCTCAAGCATTGCTGGGGCATAAATGAATGTATCCTCAGTACATCATTGAAAAGCAATGTTGAAAATTCTGTTTTGTTAATATAGAAATGAAACAAATGCCTACAGAAATCATTACAGAACTACAGCTATTGTTACAGCATGCTAATGAACACCAGGTGATTATAACCTAAGAGATTCTGTTTGAGAATTACCTTGGACATTAACTCCAGTTATACAGTTAAACAGCTGTACATAATTAGGTCACATTTTTCTCCTGCATTCTGTCAAATAAGAGCAAGGGCAAAATGTTATGTAAATTTTTCTAGCAATAGTGTTAGTTTCTGAAACCACTTCCTGTGATTCAGTGGTGTTTGTTGAAAAAAAATGAAACAGTGGGGGATTTAAAAAGGTCAACACCATGCATAGTTTTGAGTAACATGAGTCTCTGACTGAGGTAGCTATTGTGGTTGTGTATAAGCCTTCTCAGCCCTGGCCCTGTTTATTCAGGATGTAGGGTTGAATGATACTCTGTTACTTTGTGTATGGATCACATCTTGGGATCCCAGGTAACTTGTGCAGAGCCATAACATTCAATATGGAATATTAACAAGTGGCTAAAGATGATTCTGTACTTTCCCTTATGTCTTCCAAGTTGACAGTGATATTCCAAAGGATGTGAAATTAATAACCTATGACTCTGAGTAGAGACAATATGAAACAGAGACTAATGTTGACAGAGGTTAGACACTTGGTAAGAGAAAGACGTTGATGTTCTGAGCTACTGATCATTGGGTATGTTTATTAGAATAGCAGAACAGACTCTAGCCTGATAGTTAGAGAGACCATATTAACAAACTGATTACATAAATTTTCTATTCTTGTCTTCACATTTTTCTACATACAGCTTAAATTAAAATGTTAACTTTCACCTCTTTACAGTTCTGGCAAAGAAGAATGAAACCATACTAAATGTCTGATTGTATAAGAGCAAATGAATATAGTCTGTGAGAAATTTGACAGATGCCTCAAACTGAAAATTATATGTTATCTTTCATTTTTAAGGTAATTTTGATTTAAAATGGGCGATTTGATGAGTAGTATTTGAAAAAATTAACCAAAAATGTGTGCCATAGTTGGTCAGAATAGAAGAGACATAATATGAATGCTGGTTCCAACATTTTTGTTTTGATTTCTTTTGATACTTTGTGGGATTTTTATCCCGTTTAGAGATCCTTATGGAGAATGTCTATAGAGTCAGCATGATTTTCATCTTAAAATTGCCTCACTATGCAGAAATTGCCAACTCTGCATCAGGCTGACTCATGCAGAACCCGCTTGTGCACACACCACCCACCTCTCACATGTGGGGCTCTGATATCACACTGGATGGTCCCACACTGAAAACTCCAGTTTACAAATCCAGCCCACAGGGTAACAATGAAGAGTAACAATATTATGACTGTAACCCACATTGCTCAAATGCAGACCAACAGCGCTATGAAAACACTATCTTTAGTGATACTATTTTTTTATTACATTGTGTGTGTGTGTTACACATGTGGCACAGCACACATGTGAAGATCAGAGGGCAGCTTTCAGGGCACGGTCTCTCCATCTACCATGTCAGTTCTGGGGACTGAACTCAGCTTGGCAGGTTGGCTCCAAGTGCTGAGTCATTGGGTTAGTCATTGAGTCATTAAAAATGACCAATTACAAGTAAAAGAAAGAAAGAGACATGCACCCAGAGGAAATTAGAAGAGTAAGAAAGGATGAGTAAAAGGAAATGGAAGAGGAGGAGTGAAGGAAGAAGGAGGAGGAGGAGCACAATGAAGCAGAAGCAACAGAAAGGATGTCAGGAACTGCTGATAACTATTTTTTTTTATTAAGGCAAGTGTTTCAAGAACCTGTAGGAAGAAAAATAATGATCCCATTCATCAGTTCTTACTAATAATTCACAATGACTAAGCGATTTTTACTGATTTTTGTATCTTTTCATGCCAGTTTTGTATCTGCTTATAAATAACAATACTTTTAATTACAGAAATAATTCTGCAAGACCACCGTGATGAAATAAAAAGTGAATAAAATGTTTAATAAAAATAAATCCCAGGATTATAGAGATCAATTAGTTGCCATTCTTGTTCTGAACATCATTTTATATTATTTCTCAAAAGAACTTCTGACCCCTTCAAAATGGAGGCCTACTGGAGATAATTCCTAGTTCTTGTTAGTGGTTTCCATTCCTAGCTTCACCCTGTCATAACTAGTTAGCGTCTTGTTAGTCTCAGGCTCTTTTTCTGGCTCTCTGAACCTCTGCCTACAATTGTGTATTCTTTTGTCTTTCTTCTTTCCATTTTTCTCTCTCTTTTTTTGCTATGATCTTCTCGTCCTAGAAAAGGTAATTTCACACATACTGAATTACTGCAATTTAGGTCAGACAGACCAGGCACCATGAAAATAAGTTCTTTATTTAGACAAAAAAGAAAAAAAAAAGCTTCTGATCTATTTCTCCTGTTAGGCTTGTGAGAGCCTCACCTTCTCTGGTGTTATGAAGACTGAGAAAAGAGATATTTTTAAAGCTCTCTTTTAGAAAGTCCAGAGAGGTATCAAATACATTGGTACGTTTCCATAAAATGTTACTTGGAAGAAGTAAGATCACATTATGGGAAACAAGAGCCTGTGATTTGGATGCTATTGTTGAGCTTTTATTAAAACTGGATCTTACTGAAATTTTCTTTATAGTCATAGAGGAGTTTAGAATATTACAACACAGCATACAGGTTTCGGTGAGATGTGGGGCTATTTGGATTTATTTGGGAGGATTAAATTTAGCTTGATATCTGTTTGTAAACATTTTCCTTGCAGGAAGTTCTACATTTACATTCACACACTATAATAATGTTGTTATTTTAGGAAACACATAAAGGTATTTTATAAAGGAAGAAATGAAGAAATCAACAATTCAAGCAAATGAGCAAATCAAAGTACTACCACCAAATCCAAACGGTAAACAAATTCTAACTTTATCATGTCCTGTCTGATCCAACCTCTACCTCCCAGGAACCCAGCATGACTGGTTGAGTGCAAGACATTATTCTAATGACCTTCCCTGCATAGTATGAAGATAAGTATAGGTCATACATAAGAGGGTGGAGACAAACATACTAATATATATGGTCATTTTCCCTTATTTTTCATTGGAAACCTGATTTGGCCTAACTTTCTTTCTTATGAGTATACAGGCTATCAACCAAAAGATGACAGGATTTGGTAGATTTCAATAATTATTATTTTTCTATATTATTCAGGAGTATATTTGCAATACCTGACTTTACCATACACACTCTGAGTCTTATCAGTTATCAAGGCCACACTCATCTGCTTTAAATGTCTTAGTCTAAAAATTCAAGTGATACCAGGTAATTCACAATTTCTTTCACAATTAAAATGCATATGCAACTACCAGAGCATATGTCAGTTTTTGACTGAGCAAGCAGCATCAATCAAACATGATTTAGAATACACTGAGAGTTGACTACTGAGCCTTTGTATATGGGACACATTCTATTTAAATGTTTTACAGAGAATATGAAGCTAAATCAAGACTGTTGTCAGTATTTTTTTAAAGGCAGCAATAACATTTCAAAATTTTATACTAGCAATATGCAAAGGAGGATAATTCCATCTCAGTAAGCAAATTTTCCCTCAAAGTCATCCATCTATATCATTTGTTTATTGTGGTCCAGTGAACTAAGTAAAAGACCAAGAATGCAGTTATCGGTCATTCCCAGTGACAGCTGCAGATGGAATCAGTCAGATGGTACAGTGATGGCTGACTATGCTGGAGTTTACTGTGGAAATCAGAACCAACACCTCAATGTAGCACATGTGACTCTTCATGCAAAAAAAGTAAAAAGGGATGATCAAAAAAAAAAAAAAAGCCAAAACTTTAGTTTTTAACCTTACAGTCTAGTAAATGTAAATTATTCCAGAAGATTCTAAGCGGCACTTACTTTGGGTTCAATAACCATGAGTGATATCTGTTGTAGTTGGCTTCATTTATTTTCTGAAGTTATATGGCCATGGCCATGTTTCTACTTATTAAGACTGAAAAAAACCTACTTTTTTTTTTAAATTAAAAAAAAAATAAGACATGAGTATCCTGGTGCATCCCTTTCAATCCAGTACATGAAAAGCTGAGGCAGACAAATCTCTGTTATTTCTAGGCTACCCTGCTCTATATAAGGATTTCCAAGATATCCAGGGATATATAGGGAAAGCTTGTTTCAAAGGTAAATGTAAGTAAGTAAGTAAATATATAAATATATAAATAAATAGACTAGCCAGTGAGATAACTTAGCAGGTAAAAGTAATTGCTGTCAGCACGATGACCTAAGTTCTGACACCGGGACCAAGGTGATTGAAGGAGAAAACAGGCTCTAGCATATCATCATACATCCCCAATAAATAAATGTCATGAACATATTTAAAAAACAACTCTAGATAATACGAAAGAGTAGTATATGATCTGTATACAATCTGTAATCTATCTTAATTGTTAGAGCTATAATTGTGTTTCTGATACACTTCACAGTAATAAAAACACAGCTAAAGTCACAGTTGGGTATGGCTATCTAAAGTTACAAAGGAAAACCGATGAAAAGAGCCATTCTGCTGAGGTCTCTTCTACCACTCAAAGATGAATGAGAAGTGATAGTTGGATGTTTTCTGCAGCACTACATAGGGGCATTGAATCTTTTAAATTCATGACATGATGTTCAACATTCTTGCTGATTATTTTAATCACATCACACACAGAAGCACTTCAGTCATCCCGTATCTCCCAGGAGGCACAGCCTCAATTGCTATCTCTAATCTTTTCAGAGCACCCTCTTCGGCTAGTGTTCATTAATTAAACATCCTTCTGCCGATGTTCCTTTTGGCTGCTGTTCCCGAGAAGCTTCATGATCACTTGTCATTCTATTACGTCCTTTATCCCAACTATACTGGTTCATCTTCAATTATTTCCTTCTTTCAGAACTATTTTCCTCTCTCACAATATTCTTTGATGACTTGATAAGTCTCTACAATCAAATTCCACCTCATTTATTTAAATTACTATTCTCAAAAGCGTGGCAAATCTTCCTTTGTAATCATTTCCTGCGTCCCCAGAGAAGCTTAAAATTCTGATATTCACTGTGAGCATACAAAAGTAAATGCACAGATTAAAGAGTAAAGAAAAAACAACCAAGCCAGCAGCCAAGCTGGATACCACAAATCAATGTTAGGATAATAATATTGATTTACTTATCTGTTTTCATCCATTGAATTTATTCACTCAATGGACAAGTATTTATTTAGTGTGAATATTATATCAAACAAGATAAAAATAACGTATTTGTGAGAACACCTGTTTGAGTGTTAGTCACACCCACATGCTGTATGATATAACAGGAGGCTCGCCTTAACTCTGTAGAAAGAGATGGTCTTTGTTCTTTATTCATGAATCTAAGCTGACTTCAGACTATGACAGAACTGATGTTGTGTGACTGTTAAAGATGGGTCACTGAGGCCACAGTTTCTGCCTGGTTATTTCAAGACTATCTGAGGGCTTCGAGAGATGTCTGACCCCTTTGAGGCCACCATGATGCAAGGAAGTACAAACAAATGGCTGAAAAGAAATGCAGTCCTATGATTTTGCCTGAGTTCATTATTGACAGTCAACACTAACCTGCCACATAGTGCACTATGTCAAGAGAGGATTTCCAGCTCTGACTGAGACTTCCCTAGCTGTTGTTGTATATAGTAGGGACAAGTCTGTTCACTTAAATTTGTGAACAGCCTCTGTCTCTCTCACTCCCTTCTCCCTGTTTTCTCTTTCTTTCAAGATTTATGTATTTTTATTTCATATGTATGAGTGTTTTGCCTGAATGTATGTCTGTGTATCACATTCCATGTTCCTAGTACCTATGGAATACAGAAAAGAGTACTGGATCTCCTTAAACTGAAGTTACATATGACTGTGTGCCACTGTTTGGGTATTGGGAACAGAACTCAGGTCCTGTGTCAGAGAATTAAGGTCTCTTAATGAGCCATCTCGTCAGCCTTTAGAGTAGTATTGCACTCATCAATAAGTTATTGATGTAACCCATGTCTCATATAACTCACCACATACAGCTAGAGATAGACATACATTAAGGATTAATACTTAAATTACATATTGCAATGCATACAATGTTTTCATATAGTTCATTATGTTTTTGTTAGTATGGATATTCTAGGAAGCCATATTACAAACCTTTATGCAAATCAAGAAGAAACTCTCCTAAATTTAAGGCCAGCCTGGTCTACAGAGAGAATTCCAGTACAATCAAGTGTAGGTAGTGAAGGAAACCATAGCAAACAGAAAGTTAATGAAGATATAAATTAACGAGAGAACTACATTCAAGGCCCATCAAGCAGCAATATTTGGCAGCTTCAGTCATGTAATTATAGGTTTAGAAGGAAAGGGTTATGGAATCTCCCTCCGTGACTAAGGAAAGTCACTGGAACTAGCCATGTGTTAGGGGTTTCCCTGAATAGAGGCCTATGGTGGCCATTGCATTAAGTTATGAAGGTGAAATCTGGATTGCCTTGGGGAACCCCAAGATGTTAGAGATTCCAGAGTTGTGGGATACCTGCCAAGGTAAGTTGCTAATAGGTAGTGGAACCTGCCCAAGGGAAAGAAATGTGGTGTACTCAACAGATATAGAAGGAGTTGGAGATATGGGAAGCCTTCTTACATCAGACATGAAGATACAGTTTAAAGTTTGCCCAGATGGTTTTTGGTCTTGCTGTGATCTAGCATTTTCTCATTGTCTTCCCTTTCCTCCTATGCTATTATATGTTGAATGTATTTTATATGCTTTTTTCATTTTGATTTTATAGGGGATTATAATTAGGAAATTCCATGAATCTCAGAAGAGTCTTTGAACTTTGAACTTTTGTTGATACTTTAATAGACTATGAGGACTTTTAAAGTTGGACTAAATGCATTTTGCATTATGTTCTGGCTACAATCTTATGGGGGCCAGGGAGTGAAATATGGTGATTTGAATAAGTATGGCCCCCCATCGATTCATGTGTTTGAATGCTTGACCCATAGGGAGGTGTGGCCTTGTTTAAGTGGGTGTGGCCTTCTTGAAGGAAGTGTGCCACTGTTGGGGGTGGACTTTGATGTCTCATATGCTCAAGTTATTCCCATTGTGGAACACAGTCTCCTACTGCTGCCCATGGAGAGATGTAGAGCTCTCAGTTCCTTCTTCAGCAACATGTCTGCCTGCATTCTGCCATACTTTTCTCTATAACTGTAATAAAATAAACTTCTGACTGTAAGCCAGCACTAATTAAATGTTTTAATTTATAAGAATTGTCTTATAATGGTATCACGGTATCTCTTCAAAACAATAGAAACCCTAAGACAAACACATAATTCAAAATAAAATAAAATTTAAAAATCTTATCTAAAGCAGACTATTGAAAAATTCTATATATTAAAACTATTGAACATCTCAAAAGAAAAACAACCAAACAAAAATCCCAGGTAACCTCATTGCTTAAGGTCATAAAGCATGTAAATAAGCATACTGTGTTTGAACTCCGATAGGCTAAGGACAAAGTTTGAACTTATAAGCACCGTTCAAGACAGATGATAAGAGAGTCTTCTGACATCTCTAATTATCTGACCTCTTGGATTGGACTACTTGCACAGGATTGCCATATTCTTAGCCTTGCAAATAATAAGAGTTTCATTGGCCTTTACCTTGACTGACTTTCCCTTTCCTTGAGCTTGTTCTTTTTTTTTTCCTGGAAGTCTACAGTTAAGTAATTCAATGCTTTGAATGTTGTGGGAAAACACTAGTTGGGTTGGGCTAATTTTATTTCTGATACCAATGGGGAAACTGAATGCTCTAAAGTCTACAGAGCAAGGCATCTCTTAGCACAGTCATAGATCAGATCTTAGACGCCATTAAGATCCTCTTAGGTCTCTTTGTTGCTCAAGCATAACCTATCTATGACCTCTACATCATGATGGAGAAAGGCAAGAGAAACAGAAAGCTCAATATCAAGGAAACTAAATGAATCTGCCTGCTATATTATAGTCCCTGGAATTTGATCCATAAATGCTGTGGAGTGCTGACTCAGCTAAGAGGAGGAAGAGGATATAGTTCTTTACCAAGGGTAATTTTGCAATTTTTTTAAAGTGGGAGAAAAGGGAGGGAGGTATTAAGTTCACTGCTAAGCCAAATTACCCTGTGAAGCTCTTTCCTCTGTTTCCTCTCACAGATGAGAGGCAGCTCTCTGTCCCAGTTTCTCTGCTCCATTTAGGCGTCATCCCCATCATGTCAAAGTCATTTTTGTGTGTTTGCTCTGATATGCTCATATTTCCTCACTTTTCAAACCACTGACTACTCTTCTGTATAATTTTCCTAGACTTCCTGGGCTGTTATATTTCACCATTTCTTCTGTGATGACCTTAGAAAAGGAATTTAGTATCAACAAGATACAGGACTTGCCCTCTTTTTTTTTTTTTTTTTTTAACTTTATGTTCTTACTAGGTTGTCTGTGAAAGGAGTAATTTCACTTACTAGCTGATGTGACAAAATCAAAGTCACTCTACTTAGGGTAAAGGGTCTGCCATTAATTTTAACGATTAGAAACTGCTACTAATGGAGAGGTTAACATATAGCTTTGAAGCTCCAGATCTTTAAGACTTCCCTTGTTTATATTTGCAAAGTGTCATATGACATTCCTA